>NC_045546.1:84132160-84439660 GCF_009769535.1 Thamnophis elegans
ATCAGCAAAGGCGTGTGTGCTCTGACAAACACAGAAAGAAAATTAATAAGAAAAGAGTGGCTGCATGCCAGTGGTGGGTTTCAAAAATTGTTCGAACCTACTCTGTGGGTATGGCCTCCTTTGTGGGAGTGGCTTGCCGCCCATGTGACCGGATGGGAGTGGCTTGTCGCCCATGTGACGTGCGAGCGATTGTGGGTGCACCTCGTTTCACCCACATAACACCTATCCTCCGCGAGCTGCACTGGCTACCTGTCGATCTCCGGGTACGCTTCAAGGTGCTACTTGTCACCTACAAAGCCCTTCATGGTAGTGGATCTGGGTACTTGAGAGACCGCCTACTGCCAATTACCTCCACTCGACCAATTAGATCCCATAGATTAGGCCTCCTCCGAGTTCCATCTGCCGGTCAATGTCGACTGGCAACCACACGGAGGAGAGCCTTCTCGGTGGCAACTCCGACCCTATGGAACGAACTCCCCGTGGAGATTCGTACCCTCACCACCCTCCAGACCTTCCGCACAGCCCTCAAAATCTGGCTATCCCGTCAGGCCTGGGGCTAAAGACCATAACCCACCCAAATTGTATGAATATTGTGCTTTTAATGATGTACTGTCTTATGTGTTAATTTGTTTGTTTTCCCCTCCTTTTGAATTGTAAGCCGCCCTGAGTCCCCCCAGGGAAAAGGGCGGCATATAAATAAACTACTCAAACTCAAACTCAAATATGAAGATGCCGACAACACTTGTCAGATCCACCTTAAATTACCTCACACACAGCACTGGCATGCATAATAATATGATGTAAACTTGTTCTTTCAAAGGCATCTTTGGTTTGCGTTAAAACAACTTCAACACACGCAATGTTCTGATTGCACCACAAACGCAGTAGTCATCCTTACCTTTCACAGAGGCACTGAGTTTTATAAATAGGAGCATGATAGTGTAGAATAATCATATCCAAGGACCAGTGGTGGGTTTCAAAAATTTTTGGAACCTCTTCTGGAGGTGTGGCCTGCTTTCCGGGTCCACTGGTGGAACCTCTTCTAACTGGTTCAGTAGATTTGACAAACCGGTTCTACCGAATAGGTGCGAACTGGTAGGAACCAGTGCATAGAACAAGATCATACTGAAACTCAAACCTTTATCTCACAGAAGGTTTGAAGAAGGGAGTCATATTTCCCTCTTCTTGTCATTATGACAGCACAATATAGTCATCCACATTTGGGAGAAAAAAAATCACCTTTTCTGTTTGGCTCATTCTGCTTTGAATGCAAAATGTCCAATTATGCCATAAATTTTGTAACAGAGTCATGCACATATTATGCTGTGACATGTTGTACTTTCTTATCACACAGTGATTAATTATATGTATTTTTTCTAAGTTGTGATTTGCTGTGGGGAATGTCCAAATAAAGATTTTCCAGGAATTATAACATTGGCAAAGGGTTGTGATTTGAGAAATAGATAACACAATATGAAATAGCAATAGATAACAATAAACATATTGTTTACTTATTATGTTTTAAACATTTCTTTTTCACACATTCCTTTTTTTTCATTTTGAAGAATGTATAATGAAAGGGTATGATATAACCCCCTAATTATGTGCAGATAGTGCTAAAAGCAAACCCTGATTCTCATTTATAATGGAGAAAAAGATCAAGATCAATAATCTTCACAAAATTGAGTCATATGCTGTTAGCATATTTAGTAATATAATTTGTTGGTTTCAGGAACAACAAAGATCCATGAATGTTTAAATGGAAAATATACATGTCTGATACTCATCTCTTTGCATGATTTTTTTTCCCTTGTTGGTGTCTGAACAACATGTTTTATTTGCTTTCTCAGGATATGAGATGGCCCATTTGTCAGAAATGACAGCCCATGACAAGCAGAACACAGCTTTTAGTGTCTTTGAAAGAAACAAAACTGTAAGCAGTGATATGTGTGAAACGTGAGTATCACAATGTCACAGAAAAATCATGTCATCCTATTTCAAGCTGTTTCAGAGATTTATCACAAAGATTATGCTTTCATTGCTTTTTAATAAACATCTCACAGTCTGTTTTTTCACATCACTGATTACCTTCAAAATAATAAAAAAAAAAAAAAAACAGTTTTGCTTCCTAAATATGCTGAGATACTTCCATTGTTATTTTCAGTGGATGTAGATCAGCTATGAACTTTGGCTGACATAGCAAAATTTTAGATGCACTGTAAGAAAATGGCATATTACAGAAAAAAAAACCCACGTTCATATCAATCAGAGTGATAAGGAAGATCATAATAGCAATAGCAATAGCAATAGCACTTAGACTTATATACCGCTTCATAGGGCTTTCAGCCCTCTCTAAGCGGTTTACAGAGTCAGCATATTGCCCTCAACAACAATCCGGGTCCTCATTATACCCACCTCGGAAGGATGGAAGGCTGAGTCAACCTTGAGCCGGTGAGATTTGAACAGCCGAACTGCAGAACTGCAGTCAGCTGAAGTAGCCTGCAATGCTGCATTTAACCACTGCGCCACTTCGGCTCAAGAGATCCATAGTCTAACTGAACGTTAGTATTAGCTCTTAATAGCCTCTTATGGGCACATTAGGGTTGGATGTCAGGCAATATTGATGATTGTTTTATTAATGGAAGTATAATGTTCCCCAATATCTAGTTTTTTTATCACTGCTGCATTTGAGATTGATTTACCTACCCCCCAAATAAAGTGATATAGCATTATCTTATAGGTCTAGCTGTGTATGAAGAAATTAAACATTCCAGTTTTTCTGCTTTAGTCAAAAATTGCAAAGTAATGGCACCATATTAATCTCTTAGTTTTTCTTCTCAAAATTAGGTCTTTGTCCCACGTTTTAATTTCAGTGATTTTTTTTAGAAGTAAGGGAGTTTATATTCTTTATTGTGTCATTTATTCACATATATTTATTCTGCTCTCATTTGGTTAAGTTTACTTTCCTAATTTATCATATCAGGAAGTATTTGAATTTACTTTCAGTCACTGTCAAGTCTCAGAATTTTTTTCTTACTTTTGTTTCTCCATCGTTTTCCTATGTTGTTTCAGTGTGTGTTGTTTATCCATGTTCTGTGTGGCCTCCCTTCATCATGCATTTTATTGTCAAGGAAGAAGGGATTTTCCAAAAGCACGCTGGGGATTCCTTTGTGGGCTAGAAAAATAACAAACCTGAAGATGATGCATTAATGTTTACAATTTACTAAAAGACCACTTCCAGTCAGTTTTGCACATTGGGGTCAATACTTCATGCTGTGTGTTGAGCAAGTATGGCATTTATGCTTTATTTAATACAATCTAAGCTTGCTAAGGCATATCTCTTTTTTTATCTGTAGCCCTGATAGAAATAGCTAATACAATTGATAAAAAATATTCTGACTGTTTTACAAAGATATTGATTCCCCCCAAATAATCTAACATTGATTGGCAATCAATGTAATGCTTTGCTCTGTAATAAGCTTCAGTGAAGAGCACTTTCTTATACATAGATGAGCAGAGAGAGGGGAGAATATATCGGCTATCCTACTTTGCCGTATCAAGTGCTGAATCAGCAACCAAGCACTGTGCTTTGAGTTCCCAATGTTGTATCGTAAGCAGTCTCCCGCATGGCATTTTTCTCTATAAGCCTTTTTGCTCTTAACATTCTTGTTGGTTATGCATCCTCTGAGAGGTTTCATCTTTATGATATATTTCACCCTCTCCGGTGTAAGATAAGAGTTAAGGTACTTATAATTTTTTTTTTACTTATACTCCAAAGAGTATCTTGTAATTGAAGGCAAATACCCTCATTTCTGAGTCATGGAAGCAGTAAAAACTTTATGCAAGCTATCATTTTCTGTTAACTTTTAAATTAGACCTCATGAAGTCTTTACTTTGCAGTCATTCAACTCAGCATAGACTATCAGGTTGTGCTAGGGGAAGAAATTCCTTTAGGACAATTAAGGAAAATTTGCAGTTTCCAAAAGCACTCCCTGATACAGATAGAGAAGATTGTTTCTTCCAGGTCAAGCAACTTGGTACAGATTTCTGAATCATGCCATGTAAAAACCTAAAAGTCCCGGAACAAATTCAACCTGTACATGTAAAAGGTACTAAATACAAGCAAAAAAATCAACAGGGCATGTGAGAACTGACTGGAGTATAGGCAAAGACATTTGATCTGATCGAAAGTTTCAATCTGAATTGGAATCTACTGCCCATCCTCCTTGATTTCAATCTGAGGACAGCTCTCTCTCTCTCTCTCTCTCTCTCTCTCTCTCTCTCTCTCTCTCTTTCACTCTATCATCTATCTAATCTATCTATCCCTATCCCAACCTACATTTATCCACGCATCTCTCTCTCTTATCTATCTATCTATCTATCTATCTATCTATCTATCTATCTATCTATCTATCTATCCATCCATCCATCCATCTATCATCTATCTACATCTATCTATCTATATATCTATCTATCTACATCTGGTTGAGATACCTCATGGTTTATAGGTTTTTATAAATATTGTACCTTGTTTCTGTATCAATTTTGTAAATCAGCTTGGTTTATGCACAATGTTTTTAGAACCCTGGATAGAATTTTCCAGTTTATCTATCTATCTATCTATCTATCTATCTATCTATCTATCTATCTATCTATCTATCTATCTATCTATCTACCTACCTACCTACCTACCTACCTACCTACCTACCCACCCACCCACCCACCCACCCACCCACCTACATATCTATCATCCATCCATCCATCCATCTATCTATCTATCTATCATCTATCTATCTATCTATCTATCTATCTATCTATCTATCTATCTACCTACCTACCTACCTACCTACCTACCTACCTACCTACCCACCCACCCACCCACCCACCCACCTACATATCTATCTATCTATCTATCTATCTATCTATCTATCTATCTATCTATCTATCTATCTATCTATCTACCTACCTACCTACCTACCTACCTACCTACCTACCTACCTACCCACCCACCCACCCACCCACCCACCCACCTACCTACATATCTATCTATCATCTAGCTATATCCATCTCTCTCTCTCTCTCTCTCTCTCTCTACCTACCTACCTACCTACCTACCTACCCACCCACCCACCCACCCACCCACCTACATATCTATCTATCATCTATCATCTATCATCTATCATCTATCTCTATCTATCTATCTATCTATCTATCTATCTATCTATCTATCTATCCATCTATCTATCTATCTATCATCTATCTATCATCTATCTATCATCTATCATCTATCTATCTATCTATCTATCTATCTATCTATCTATCTATCTATCTATCTATCTATCTATCTATCTATCTATCTATCTACCTACCTACCTACCTACCTACCTACCTACCTACCTACCTACCTATCCATCTATCTATCTACATATCTATCTCTATCCCAACATACATTTATCCACCCTAGTAACAGAATTATAGAATTGGAAGGGACCTTGGCTCTAAATTGACTTCGGGATAAGCGTCTAGTTGTCGTCCTTTCTGTTCCTGTTTGTTACCTCCTGCTGCAACTCAAAATCACACATTGCTTCAGTGTGATTTAAGAAACAACCCTTTTCCCATTAAATCTTTGCCAGTGCCATTTCCCAGACTGACAAGTAATGGTGCTTGGAGAGTTGGACCACATCCTCAGGTTTTACTGTATATGTGATGTGTCAGTGCAAACATTTATTTATTGGACTCCAGTTGAACTTTAGATTACATTATAATGGAAACTGGGTTTCTATTATCATGTAATCTAAAATTCAACTAGTAAGGCTAGTTGCTTAGAAGATGGGGAAAGGATTATTTTTCATATTGGTCTGATCACCATATTTTCCATTCAAGAAAACAAAACAAACAAACAATCCACCACTTTTCTCAGTGCATATTTATGAAATCTTTTTAAAACTTGTAATTCTTCTGCAGAACTTTGAAAGAAGGACTAATCATTAACGATTAACAAATGTGTATAACCTACTACAGTCAGTTGATTATGCTAAGATCTCTACATCTTCTATCCGGATATTCTGGGTCTGATTTTTGGAAACTGTTGAACTATTTTAAAGTTTTGCAGTTCTAAGCTGTTGCTGCTGAGTATTTTGCCCAGGGGAATAGGTGACTGAGTCAGCCCCATCACCTAAAGATAGCTAGTGCTGACAGAGATTAACTGAAATATTTGAAGTTTTAAGAGAATAAGAGCTTGTGAAGCAGATTGAAACAAAATGGTTCACTGCCAGATAACATCATAACAGCTTGTGATTGTGGGGTTTGCTCTGTTTGCAGTGGCTTGGCCTACCACAGAGGTGGGTTCCTACCAGTTTGCACCTATTTGGTAGAACCGGTCCGTCAAATCTCCCGAACCGGTTAGAAGAGGTTCCACCAGTGGACCCGGAAAGCAGGCCACACCTACAGAAGAGGTTCCAAAAATTTTTGAAACCCACCACTGGTCCTTGGATATGATTATTCTACACTATCATGCTCATATTTATAAAACCCAGTGCCTCTGTGAAAGGTAAGGATGACTACTGCGTTTGTGGTGCAATCAGAACATTGCGTGTGTTGAAGTTGTTTTAACGCAAACCAAAGATGCCTTTTAAAAAACAAGTGTACATCATATTCTTATGCATGCCAGTGCTGTGTGAGAGGTAATTTAAGGTGGTTCTGACAAGTGTCGTCGGCATCTCCATATCCGGTCACATGGGCGGCAAGCCACTCCCATCTGGTCATATGGGTGGCAAGCCACTCCCACAAGGGAGGCCACACCCACAGAGTAGGTTCCAGCAATTTTTGAAACCCACCACTGGCCTACCAGTGTCTGTGAAATTGTTATTTTTTCCCCCTGGTATTATATTATAGCATTGTTTCCTCCTTGAGTTGATGACAACACCACATAACATTGTGCTAAAATAAATTCAAACAGAATAAAAATATCCTGATTCCAAAATATCATATTGTGATTCTTACACCTATGTTCAACTTATCAAAAGGTGAAGTCCCTCTTCACTGGGCATAGTTCCCAATATAGTCATTGTTTTGCACTCATTATACATAAAGAACAAGGACAAGCCATTGAGAATATGCTGATTTCTCTGGAGAAACTGTTATTCCATCATAGTTTACTGTATATAGTGGTGATAGCGAACCAATGGCATACGTGTCACAGATGGCACATGGAGCCATTTGTCAGGGCATGCAAGGTGATGCCCTATCAGCTGGCCAGCACACATGCACACGCTGACAGTTGACTTCAGCCTTCTTTTGAGGCTGTTTTTTTGCCCTCTGGAGGCTTCCCTGAAGCCTCCAAAGTGCGAAAAACCAGCCGTACGGGCGAACCAGAAATTCAGGAAGGAACTTCTGGTTTGCTCATAGGACCATTTTTTTTTTTTTGCCCTCTGGAGCCTTCAGGGAAGCCTCCTGAAAGCTCCTGAAGGCTCTGGAGGTCGAAAATCAGTCCTATGGGGAACCCAGAAGTCACTTCCGGTTTGCTCGTAGGACCAATTTTCAACCTCCAGAGCCTTCAGGGACCTTCAGGAGGCTTCCCTGAAGGCTCCAGAGGGCAAAAACTGGCCCTACAAGCAAACCAGAAGTGACTTCTGGGTTCACCTTAGGACTTGAAACTCGGTCCTATAGACAAACCACAAATCACCATTCCTGAACTTCCGGGTTCTCTGTAGGGCCAATTTTCGACCTCCAGAGGCTTCAGGGAAGCTCCCGAGGTCTCCGGAGGGCATCTGGGGAGGGCGAGAAGGCTGTTTTCACCCTCCCCAAGATCCTAGAAAGTCTCTGGAGCTTGGGGAAGGTGAAAAAACCACAGCAAAAGTGGGGGGTGTTACTGATCGCACACATGCATGTGCGCTAGGGGGGATGCGTGCATAGCATTATGGGTGTGGTGCTCTCCCCGCTTTTATCACGGTAACCAAAAAAAGTTTTGCCCTCACTGGTATACAGCTTTCAGCTGAGGGAAAAGATGTGAAAACATCAGAGTAAGAGTATTCTTAAGGGATGGCAGATCAATCAGAAAAGTTATCCACAAAACTGTAATTTTTCCAATAAAAATAATCTATATTTCTCTTGCTCTGCATATTTCTTGTTTAATAAACTGATATTTTCTTCTTTAATTTCCAAATCAAAACAATAGCAGTTCTTCTGTGGGCCCTTCTGTTTCTCTGTTTAGGTAAAGAAATACCTCTAAAAGAATGATCTAACCCAGAGCTGCCAAAATCCTGGCCTGCGGGCCATGCCCACACCTGGTTTACTGAAGAGCCGAGGTGGCGCAGTGGTTAGGGTACAGTACTGCAGGCCACTTCAGCTGACTGTTATCTGCAGTTCAGCGGTTCTAATCTCACCGGCTCAAGGTTGACTCAGCC
Organism: Thamnophis elegans; assembly: GCF_009769535.1. Taxonomy (NCBI): domain Eukaryota; kingdom Metazoa; phylum Chordata; class Lepidosauria; order Squamata; family Natricidae; genus Thamnophis; species Thamnophis elegans. Next base: position 84,140,566 of record NC_045546.1, read on the forward strand.
TTCCATCCTTCCGAGGTGGGTGAAATGAGGACCCAGACTGTGGGGGGCGATATGCTGACTCTGTAAACCGCTTAGAGAGGGCTGAAAGCCCTATGAAGCGGTATATAAGTCTAACTGCTATTGCTAAGGGGGGGAAGTCCCAATATGTCACATGACACCACCGTGATTACGTGAGTTTGACACCCCTGATCTAATTGGTTGTCTACTTATAACTAAATCCATTGAAGCTCTTCAAAGACTGCTCAGCATCCAGGGTAGCAAGCCTTTATAACCTTTCAAAGTTAAAATGCTTATCTACTACCAACCAGTAGTATTTGGGCTACTTTTTATAGGAAGCAGAATGAACCAAAAATCCTGTCCATTCACAATGTAATTTAACCTATCGAGCATGGAGCTGAGGTGGCACAGTGGTTAGAGTGCAGTACTGCAGGCCACTTCAGCTGACTGTTATCTGCAGTTCAGTGGTTCTAATCTCACCGGCTCAAGGTTGACTCAGCCTTCCATCCTTCCGAGGTGGGTGAAATGAGGACCCAGACTGTGGGGGCAATATGCTGACTCTGTAAACTGCTTAGAGAGGGCTGAAAGCCCTATGAAGCGGTATATAAGTCTAACTGCTATTGCTATAATATATTTCAGTTGCTCAAGCAATTTGCTATCTTGAAAGGGCATTACCCTATCAATGAGGTCACACCACCACACAGCAATGTGTCAGCCTTACTTGCAATTGAAATCCCTAGCTATGATACTCATGTTGTCTCTGCCTGGCAATGTATCTGCTGTTGAAAACCCCCATTGTTTATAAAGTTTCCTTCATCTCATCATTTAGAAGTGCCACTTTGGTGTTACTAAGCTGAGAAGGCCTTTCTTATTATAGCATAGTTTCATTTCATGGCAGATTGATGGAGAGGGAAGACAGTGGATGGATTACGAAGATAAGTATGTATGTTTTTCAGCAGGTTTGTCATTTCCTGGCTAATGTAATTATATTGAATATTTCAGCTATACTGCTTAGGGGAATGGTTGACTGCTGCACGAAAGAAATTGAATTAATGGTTCAGTTAACATGATACATTCAAGCATTTATAGTGCTACTCAACAGAAAATAAGAAGCTTCTCTAGGAGCACAAAGTCAAACTCATAAGGTTAGATAGTTATAAACAGGTTTTAGGACATTAGAGAACCAGCAGCAGGCCAAAACTCACCATGGTCCATTATACAGCAAATCTTGGAAACTTTGCACAAATTTTCACATTACTGAATCAACATTCTTAATTGCTCAGTTAATTGTCTTCAAAACCTTCCCCACAGTCCAGCAACAATTCTAAATAGAAAACTCATGGGAACTTGTGAGAAATATTGAAGTTCTTGCTGCCGCCTTCTCCAAATTTCTTTTTTGAAGCAAGAATATTTAGGCAGAATGTAGCAGTGATTCTAATGATTATAACTTGACTTTCTATTTTTAAGGATGTAACAGTCTATCAAAAAGATGCTTAAAACCCTCTTTACTCCCTCATATTTCTCAGCTAAGGCATTTCCGTAGATGAAACATAAGTGATATGAAATTAAAATTAAATAATTAACTATGCATTCAAATTTGCTAAACCTTTCCCATAGTCCATTTATGAGTGGGCAACGTGGTTAGCAGTGTGGGCCTCCCAAAATGGAGACGTGGCCCCTTTTCTTCTTTATGGCATTTGTACTTTTTGAATAAATTCTGATCTCAGATTTACTGTCAACCTCACAATTAAAGTATACAACCTTTAAGTTTAAATGGCTATGTAGAATTGAATCATTCCTGAATGTATTGATTTGAAGTTCAGCCAATGTGAAGATTTTCTAAAGTCTGCAGAAATCTGTGATGAGAGATGGGAGGTACAAGTAAATGGCTTAAGAACCACATAACAAAGGTCATATGTTCAAAATGGAATTGAAACTATAGTCTTCATTTGTCACTGTTGTATGAAAAAGCCCCATGTAAGTAAGGAACCAAAACACTTGAGACAAACGCCACAAAGTAACTTTTATTGGTACGTACAAACCGATAATGATCACCAGGCTCCTGGACTGCGTCACTGATGAATCCAGAGGTTTATAAAAATTACAGATGCTATACCCTTTCATAATGAATTAGAAAAGCAATGTCAAGAATTATACAGTCTCTAGACTGCAGACTTTAGATCCTACGTCAAGTAATGGGAATGTGAAGAGAAGATGACCTCATTGTCTGGGATTTCTGTTTATTAATTCTATATTTTGATAGTTGACTCTAATTCAGTGGTGATTTTTTTTAAAAAAAAATTACTACCGGTTCTGTGGGTGTGGTTTGGTGGGCATGGCAGGGGAAGGATACTGCAAAATCTCCATTCCCACCCGATTCTGGGGCCAGCCAGAGGTGGTATTTGCCAGTTCTTCAAACTACTAAAAATTTCCACTACTGGTTCTCCAGAACTTGTCAGAATCTGCTGAACTTCACTCCTGCTCTAATTCACCTTCCATTTCTGACACCAGTTAACATAAACTGAGAGCTTGTATTATAGTCATCTCTTTGATTCCTTTCACACTTTTCAGCCAAAGCAACAGCATGCCAAGATCTATCATTCCCCTTAGCAATAGCAATAGCAGTTAGACTTATATACCGCTTCATAGGGCTTTCAGCCCTCTCTAAGCTGTTTACAGAGTCAGCATATTGCCCCCACAGTCTGGGTCCTCATTTCACCCACCTCGGAAGGATGGAAGGCTGAGTCAACCTTGAGCCGGTGAGATTTGAACCGCTGAACTGCAGTTAGCAATCAGCTGAAGTGGCCTGCAGTACTGCACTCTACCCACTGCGCCACCTCGGCTCTTCTCTCCAAGCCAGTTGCCCGCATAGATACAATTTGGCCTGACCATTCAAACCCCTTTATAAATAAAGATCACTCAAACTACTCTTATCCCCATATCCCAGTTCTCCCAACACTTTTCTTTCCTTCCAAATTCCATGTACATTTTCATTCTGTCTTCTTCAGCTGGAAGAAGTTGGAGGAGCCACACCTGCAAACTAATGAGCAAACAAATAAATGCTGCTAACAATCTCTCTACTTCATTATTGCACACAATGTGCGGACACTGGCTGCCTATTGGTCTCCGGATACGCTTCAAGGCGCTAGTCATCACTTATAAAGCCCTTCATGGTATTGGACCTGGGTACTTGAGAGACCGCCTGCTGCCAATTACCTCCCAAAGACCCATTAGATCCCACAGATTAGGCCTCCTCCGAATTCCATCCACCGGCCAGTGTCGACTGGCAACTACCCGGAGGAGAGCCTTCTCTGTGGCTGCTCCGACCCTCTGGAACGAACTCCCCGTGGAGATTCGAACCCTCACCACCCTCCAGGCCTTCCGCAAAGCCCTCAAAACCTGGCTGTTCCGACAGGCCTGGGGCTAAAGAGCTGTTGCCCCCGTCTCGAATGGTATGACTGTTGTGAGTTTTAAATTATATATTGTTATGTTTGTTTTTTAAATTTTTGTCTGTATCCCCCTTCCCCTGTTCGAGTTGTGAGCCGCCCTGAGTCCCCCTTCGGGGGAAAAGGGCAGCATACAAATACAATAAACTGAACTGAACTGAACTGACACATTTCCAACTACATTCCTGGGAGTCTTTGGGCAGTTGCTGTTACTTTCTATGAACAGTGTGGGATTATTCTAAGATTTTTGAAATGCTTCCTGCATACCAAGAAACCCACACAGGTTTGGGGGGAGTATTTTGACATATATAACATAACAAGTTCATGTTCTTAATTTTCCACTTGCCTGAACTTCTGGTAATCACATATGTTAAATACAAATGCAGCGTATTCGTTCTGCAGTTTCTTGAACGCTACATTGGATTCCAAAATAAGAACATATGTAAGAAACCCCAGAGGGGAAAAAACAATGTTACTCATGACCAGGTTATGCTGGGAACAAGCATACAATTTGCCTTGGCTCAATGTTAATTTATAATTAATACTCCATCAGCCCACTTTCTACTCCTTAGTTACTCAAATTCTCTCCCATTTTTCCCCATCTAGATCCCCAAACCTCATTTTCTTTCCACTTTTTTATCTCTGGGAGAGAAAACATGCAAAGAAGAGGAAAGAGAATATGGTTGATGACTAATCCTATTTCTACAACTGTCCTTAGTTTTGCCAATGGCATTTTTCAAGACACAAGTGTATGCCAAAAAAATCCTAAACATTCCCTTCCAAGCTAGGTTGAATAATGAGTTAATTAAAGTAATATTTTTTCATCTTCCTGGCATCTTTTAACTGACCTTTAAAAAACATGATGAGAGTCTTTTTATCATGTTACTCTGAGCAAGGGAACTCACTTCATCAGAGCAAATATGGTTCAAGCCTTCATTTTACTAATTAAACCAAAATAGAAAGATGTTTCAGTAGTATGAGCATGTTTTTCTTCAAAGATAAAAATAAAAATAACTAAAATGAGAAAAGAGGAGAAATAAGGCAGAGCACGCACGCACACACACACATGTGTGTGTGTGTGTGTGTGTGTGTGTGTGTGTGTGTGTGTAATGATATACAGAAGGATACGATGCAGTAGCAGAATCAAATTGTCTTTTAAATGGCCCTTATTGCCTAAATGTTTGCAAGGTAACTTAAAAATTAAAAGCTGTCTTGATTTCATGAAACTAATACCATGAAATTTGGAGGAACTTGCCCTTAAATACATTAGGAATAAAATATTTCTTTTAGAAACAAGTTTTCAGAGTTCCATATCACTCAAAAGATGCCACTAGTGACTCAAATTTATTTTTATTTAATTTGTTACGTTTCTGCCTTACTTGCCATTATTTCACCCAATTGCAATATTCTAGCTGTGAATGTCACAACTTGTCAGGAAACACTGTACTAAATATTGAACTCTTTGGGTTTTTCAACTCAGTAGTTGCCAATTGGCGAGGCCTCAACAACTGTATTTCGGGGGCATAAAAGAATAACATTACCTTGAACCAAATGTAAGATTAGAAGTCGGTATTTGGCCTGCTCCTACTAGTGAGCTGTGGCTACTGTGGGCCACAAGTTCTTGGCCACTGATTTCCACACTGATTTGTATTTGGCAGGATTTTTCAATTGGACCAAAGAAACATGGATCCCATTTCTCTCTAAAGTTATCAGACCTAATAACATGAGAAGCATTGGGAGGAACATTTTAGTTGTTACCAACTACTTGCTGGGTAAATCTCTCCAACAACCCTGGCCAATCAAGACAGAGCAGCAGGTATGAATTGATTATATTTTTTTTTACATATCCAGAAATCTTTCAGGAAAACATATCCTTTCTCTGTCATTTAAGTCCTTCAGGTTCAATTCTATGATCTGATAGCACAAGACTTGTTTCTCTTTTTTCTCTATAGACTTTTCCTAACCAAGAATGACCGTATTGGAAGCAATGTTTATGGAGATTCTCAATCATCCAGGTCATGGTTGTCCCAAAGGTGTTTTTTTTAAGAGGCAGCTGGACTTTCTAGTTTTCCTTTGAAGAGGTTTAACTTCTCATCCAAGAAGCTTCTTCTGGATGGTGGGGAATGGAAGGAATTATACTCCTTGCAGACAGCTGGGCATTTGCATTATTTTAGTGAGTCATTAAGGTCACCTGTGTTATTGGAGTCATCTAAGTGGTGAAAATGGGTGTGGAGTCTTCTTGGAACTGTTGAAAGGACTGTATTGTAGATTGGAGATGATGTATGCCAGTTCCGCAATCAATGGGGTGATCTTTTGTGGAATCAAAGAATAAGCATTAACAAAGTCATGTTCCCCTGCTATATTTTGTACCTCCCCCCCTCCCTCTCTCATGTGGACTAGAATGTTAATTCTGTTTCATTGGGGGAAAAAATGTGATCAGAAAGTGGGAAACTAATTTTTATACCCAGCCCATTTCCATAATGGAGAAAAGCACTTTAGTACTGCAGTGCAGGATTGCCTTTTAGAAATGCTAAACATTAGGAAATCACTAAACAGCAATTAAATTTGCAAAAAATAAGATGCATTTGTATGAAAAAAAAATAGCATTGATTTAATGTATTACGTTAATGGAGTACTGCAATGTTGGCTAATATTCCCTGCAACATTGAGTCATCCATAGCAATGAATTCTAATGGGCATTTTAAGTAAAATAAATCAACAAATCAACAAATAATAGATCAAATACACATATAATATTAGCTGCTAAAATAATTTGGTGTTTAAGTCGTAATGATAAAAAGAAAGAAAAAACCTCTAAGAAATGAATGGGGAAATTAAAAAAAATAAAAAAAAAGAAAAATCTCAGTAGTAATAGTAATAATTGCTTCAAGAGTACTTAACAGTTAAAGATTCTCTGGATGTTTTACTCATCTGAGAAATTGTTCTCTCTTATGGAACTGTTATTTTGCTTATTTAAAAACTTTTGCCTTTCTCCTTTTTTCCTAGTCTGGTTTTGCAATTTAGAGAAAGATTTTTTTCTGCTCAATCTTTTAACATATTTTTAAGAATAGGCATTTTTTTCAGATGACTCAAATAAAATAGCAACATAGGTTTCAGTCAAATCTCTGAAGTATCTTGAATTGATAAATTCATACAGAATAGAATACTATATCATTATTGTATGTATATACACAGTATACTCATACAACGAAATTCACATAACACCCAGAGACCAGGCCCAACACACACGACAATCCACACACAGACACACAAACCAAAAATTCCCTGCCTTTAAACCACGCAAGCATCCACACAACAGACCAAGTAATGCTGAAGGTGTCCCTTTAGTTTATTATTGAGTGCAATTATAGCTCTGGGATAAAATCTATTCAGAAGACATGTGCTCTGAGTTTTAATGTGGTGAGAACCTAAGCTATACTCTGCATTCGGATCCTTTGAAAGTTTAGGTACTTAGAAATCTGTTTCCTTCGAAAGTTTAGCATTTTACAAATCTCTGTTCCCAATTTTGGGCAGAGGGGTTTTGGGGGAAGAAGAGGGCCAAAATCAACATTATGTCTATGTACAAAGGCATAGGACTTCAATCTTGCTGTTTTGACCCTTAGGATATCTTTCCCCACCCCCATTGTAGATATACCTGCAAAGCAGTGGTGGGATTCAAATAATTTAACAACCGGTGTTCTCTGCCCTAATGACTGGCTGTGTAGTTGAGGCTACTCATGTGAACTGTGTGGGCATGGCCAACTCAACATCACTGGGCGCTTCGCCTTAGTTGTTACAATGTAATAAGGGCTAAACGGAGAGGCAGTTTCTGTAAGCAGGTCAATAAAGATGAGGCTAGAAACAACACCAGAATGTTTCCTTCCTGCCTTCCTTACAGGATTAGCCCTGTAAAGTGGGGAAAAAACAAAAGGAGATTTCTTCCGACAACCGGTTCTCTGAACCTCTTAGAAAGTTAACAACCGGTTCTCCAGAATAGGTGCGGACTGGCTGAATCCCACCACTGCTGCAAAAGTTTGTGTCACCTAGAATTATGAAAAATGCACAGTCTTGGTAGCGAAACCACAACACAGACATGACTAAAAAGGAAATAATAATGTTTTCTGAAAGAAAGATTTTTTTTAAAAAAAGCCATTGTAAATATTTGTAAAAATATTAATTTGGCATTTTAATAATTTATCTAATCTCTGGATTGTTTACGGCTGTATTAGGGGGCGAGATACTATAAACAAATGAAGGGCTATAACAGTCAGTGTTAAAAAAGATTTGTTTTTAAAAGGAAATAGATCTTTTATCCAGCAGGGTACAGAAAAAAAATGTAAATTTCAGAAGCAACTGTTTGTTCTAAGAATGGTGAAATTTTAATGCATGTGCCATGAACTCTCTTCCTAATGAATGCAATTTGAATTCCATTTTGGATCTGTCAAATGCAATATTGAAAAATAATGAGTTACAACACAATTTTTAGCTACAGAAGGGCCAATAAACAATGAGAGCCATAGATAGAGAAGCATGACTAACTTTAGGATAATGAGGGAAAATTGCTTTTTTTAATGACCATTTCTTGTCTACCATATTGGCATTTTCTTACAGAATCTCACTCATTAGAATACTAAGAAAAAATGTTTTCATGACATTATTGTGGGACACGTCTTTCGAACATACTGTGATTAAAATTATGTTCATTAGTTTCAAGAACCAATTTAAGTATCTTGGTCCTCGGGTCACTTAGGTACTAATTATGTGTTACTATACTATAGATACTTTGTATGACTTAGATCAAAGTGCATTTCTATATTTACTCACACATCTTTTTGAAAAAAAAAATGGATGGAAGTTATTTTAACTTATTGACTAATTAAGGGAAGGATAACCTTTTAAGGGGTGAAGGCTATATTCAGAATTATGTAGCCAAGGGCCATTTCTTACAACATAGTAGAAATCAGGGAAAAAAATGGAAAAGGCAGAGTATAAAGTAATATTGAATAAACAGATAAGAAAGTCTCACAAGGAAGGATGACATGCTTTCTTATTTATTATTTTCTAATTATCCATTTTCCTCTTAAAAATGAAGATATGCTGTTTTGAACCATTTTATTCATATATCTCCTGAAAACAAACAAATGGGTATGTGTGTGTGTGGGAGGGGGATGTTGGAGCAGTGTCCCACTGAAAATAGTTTATAACAACGTAGATGCTTTGGTGTTGTGGCCCAGCAGGAGCCGTTGGAGCTGCCACCAGACTCCGACAGCGAGGGGCCCTCTGAGTCGGCTCTGGAGGAGGTGGAGGACCCTGGACAGGGTTCCGACTCCGAGCAGGGCGCAGAAAGGCTGGTTGGCCACCAGGAGGCGCCTGAGCCTTGGACCAGTGGGGAGGAGACAAGGGAGTGTGATCCCAGATGCCAGCAGTGAGTTGTTCCTGGATGCCCGGCACTGGAGAGCCAATTGGCGTAAAGAACAATTACGCAGTTACAGGAGGTAATTGCACTCAGCTGGTGGTCATTAGGCTCCTCTCCAGACTATAAAAAGCTACTTCTGTACACGCCCCTCTTTGCAAAAGTCAACACAGAATCGAATGTCGGAGAACTTTGTATGAGTTTGGTAGGCTGGATTGCTGCCAAGCCTTGTCTGTGTTTATTGCTGCCCAAGCTTGACTGTGCTGGCAAGGACCTGTTTGTCTGTTAATTAAATGCCGTAATTTATCTCTGGCTCAGAGTGTGCTTTGGTGTGGAACGAGGGGGGTCAGAACACTTTGGTATTTATATAGCCTTTAGAAATGACAATCAGAGTATCACAAAAAAGGAAACATTTAGTGATCCACAATGCCTTTGTCAAGGTTCCGACAGATGCCCTAATTAACTCATGAGTCTTGAGCCAAGTTTCAAAAGAAAACCAGTTATTTATTAGGAGCAGCATGTCGGCATCTAGTCAAGTGAGGTCAACTCTGCCATGTAATTCACAGCTCAACTTTGACCCTGTTTTCCCCCCTCCTCTCAATCTGTATCATAAATCACATTCTCCAATGAGGCTCTCCTGGGGACTGTAGAAATCCATGCCTCACAAGCCAGCTTTGGTAATCTGAGATCCAACCCTGGAAGAAGGTATGCGTGGAATGTTCTCCCCTTGCTGCCCATGGCAACTCAAGAGCAGACTAGAGATGCTTTGTGAATTGACAGCCTTCTTTTCCCATCTCCATCATCCATATAGAAACAATTGGTTCCAAATGGGTTTTTTTTCTAAAAATAGGCTGAAGGGGGTAATAGGTAAGTAGATAGATAGATAACTGGAAAATTCTATCCAGGGTTCTAAAAACATTGTGCATAAACCAAGCTGATTTACAAAATTGATACAGAAACAAGGTACAATATTTATAAAAACCTATAAACCATGAGGTATCTCAACCACTGTCAATTATGGTTAAAGTCTTGAGACTTCAAAATTCATCTGGGCTTCTGGGATAGCTTTTTAATTTGTTTGCCATCTGTCTCAGGTTTTGGAGATGCATTATTAATTCTACAGATTAAAATGTTACTCACGTTAGCATGCTGCTGCTTTTATTAGTAGGAAATCAGACTGAGTTCTATTAATATTACCAAAATGCTCTAAGCCCAATTTTAATCTCAGGCATCCAAAAAAAGAAGAAGATATCTTAGATTTTTATTCATATTTCTGTGGAAAAATAAAATATCTCAGTAGTTTCCTATTGGTTAATAAAAGGTAGGACTGCAGCCTGTTTAAAAAGCTCCACAAAAAAAGTTACCAGTAGGATTGAATTTTTCATTTCTGTATTAGAAAGAGTGCAGAATGATACCATCCCCATAAATCTGTTTCAAAAGACATGGGGAATCTGCCCCCCCCCCAAAAAAAAACAAATGTCATTCTGTGATTTTCAGTTCTGTTACAGTTTAGCGAAGCTCAATTTATAAGATATATAGATTAGAATTATGGTTTTGGCCACACCATTCCACCAACCTTACAGCCATTTAAGAAGAAACTGTACAGAAGTGGCAACTTTAATTGTGTCACAAAGAGTTACCCAGTGATAAGATGGGCGGCAATAAAATAAAATTTTAAAAAATGAAATGAAATGAAATAATACAGGCATCTGCCATATAACACCCCAGATTTAACAATTGTCAAGAAGAAAGACCAAAAATAAAATCTGGATAGTGGATGTGGCAATGCCTCCAGACAGCCGAATAGAGGAGAAAGAATTTACTATTTGTCTCTGTCTTACTGAGAGCCGAGGTGGTGCAGTGGTTAAATGCAGCACTGCAGGCTACTTCAGCTGACTGCAGTTCTGCATTTCGGCTGTTCAAATCTCACCGGCTCAGGGTTGACTCAGCCTTCCATCCTTCCAAGGTGGGTGAAATGAGGACCCGGATTGTTGTTGGGGGCAATATGCTGACTCTGTAAACCGCTTAGAGAGGGCTGAAAGCCCTATGAAGCGATATATAAGTCTAACTGCTATTGCTATTGCTATTTGAACTACATAAATTAGAGGTACAAAGCATTGATTAATGCTTGGAAACATTAATCAATCTTTATAAGCTTGGAAACATTAATCAATCTTTATAAGTCATAACTTTCAAACAGCAGGATTCCACAAAACAATCTATGCTTAAATTTTATTTTATTGCTGGTACATCCTAGTTTTCTATTTGTTCTGCAATCTAAATGGAATAGAGCTTGCACGCTTTATAAGTCGAGTTTTATCCACAGTACTAGAACATGCGATATTAGATGCCATCAAATTGGGCTCATGTATTAATGACAACGTGGAGAGCTGCAAACGATTTTGTAATTTGATTGTAAAAGGAAAGTCTTGCAATCTCTTGGATCCCATCTAACTATCTTATAAGTCATCTTTCCTTTCTTCCTCTTCTTTTAACCTTGCCTAACATGCTTTTCCCCCCCCATTTGCTCACATGAGATACCCAAATTAAATGAATTTCTGCTAGCCGATCTTTACCTCAAAGGTGTAGTCAGCCTCCATTGGTTGTTCCTTCATTCAGTGTGTTATATTTAGTAATCATCTCCAGCTCCATAATTCAGCTTCATAATATCTTCTTGTTCCTTCTTAATTTGAACTACATAAATTAATGTCCATCTTACATCACAACAACAACAAAAAGCAAGGGGAATCACATTGACAGGCTCAGGAAGGCTTGAGAAAATAGAATATCTAAAGAGACTTTTTAGGGTGTTGAAAAACAGATCAAATACTAAATAATTGTTGTTGTTGTTTTTAACCTGAGCCTTTTAGACAGAAGTCCTGATGGTTTTAGTATGTATCAAGCAGAGAACTGCAATCTTTACAATCTGGAAAATTATTACACTTCTGCATTGCAAAATATGTGACTTCAGTATAAAAACATAAGCACATTTAATAGCACACAAGGAATTTATATCTCATTGGTAATATTTGTTCAAATGTAAGCTTTCTCTAGGTGCAATCATAAAAGTTTACACAAATTTACATCTTTAGGGAAAAAAAAATATTTGTTGTTTTTAACTAATACTTGTGAGGAAGGGATAACAAACATACACAATGGGGATTTATTCCTCCTATAATTTTTTTTTAATTGCCATCTTCTTGGCAATAAGTTTTTTTTAAAAAAAAAGTGTTCAATACATTTGCTTTCAATGTTGAAATAAATGAATATAATGGAACTTCATTAACTTTGAAAAAGCTCTATTGGTTTCAAATTATTTCTGCCACGTTTGAATTTCTCATTCAGTTTAGCTTATTTTGATTTGGTTTCCACCTCGTTGTGTTCTGAATTTTCAAAAACTTCATAACACAAAGAGTTATGAGTACAGAAAATCCCTGTCAACTTCCTCATCCTCTCCAGGTTCAAAGCTATCCCAGAGTGCAGCACACCATGAATGAAATCTACCATTTCAATCAGGATCTATGTATAAATTATCAGTAATTTCTTCCCCTCAATGTTGTGCCAGCTCATCAGAATGGCACAGCAAATAATTTTCTAGCTCAAATTTTTCTCTAAGGACTGAGTTACTGAGTTAGACTACTGAGTGGCTATCTGCAGATATAACAACAGGTTATATAACTGCTACTCTTAATGATCAACAAAGCTCAAAATTCCTGTTTGGTCTATATTCCACTGTCCTTGTGAAGTGTACTGCAGAAATCGCAACCTGATGTCACCCATAGTTTGGATATTCAACTCCTATCTGTCCAAGGCAAAATATCTTTTAGTTTTAAGTTTTAGTTTTAAATCCCGTTTTAGGGGATTTGTCATTCAAAAGGACTGGAGGGCCATTTTGCTTACACTCCAGTTATTGAGTAGAAAAAAAAATGATAATTAAGAAATTGAGATATTCAAAACTACATGCAGCCATGAAACATTCTGAAGACTCAACTATTTTTTTAGTTCACCTTGGTTTGATTACTCTTTTTAATCTACTTTAATTTAAAAGGGAAAAAGAGAATTCTATAAAATGTCGTGTGTGTGAATTTCTTTCGGCAGAATTCAGATACAATACCAATAAAAAATAAGATGCACGAAACAAATAATATTTGGCTTATTTGGGAATGATAAATTAAGAATAGATCTAACAAAGTCACATGCACGCACACACATACACACACCAGAGGTGGGTTCCTACCAGTTTGCACCTATTTGGTAGAACCGGTTCGTCAAATCTACCGAACCGGTTAGAAGAGGTTCCACCAGTGGACCCGGAAAGCAGGCCACACCTACAGGAGAGGTTCCAAAAAATTTTGAAACCCACCACTGGTCCTTGGATATGATCATTCTACACTATTATGCTCATATTTATAAAACTCAGTGCCTCTGTGAAAGGGAAGGATGACTACTGCGTTTGTGGTGCAATCAGAACATTGCGTGTGTTGAGGTTGTTTTAACGCAAACCAAAGATGCCTTTTAAAAAACAAGTTTACATCCTATTCTTATGCATGCCAGTGCTGTGTGTGAGTTAATTTAAGGTGGTTCTGACAAGTGTCGTCGGCATCTTCATATCCAGTCACATGGGTGGCAAGCCACTCCCATCTGGTCATATGGGTGGCAAGCCACTCCCACAAGGGAGGCCACACCCACAGAGTAGGTTCGAACAATTTTTGAAACCCACCACTGACACACACAAACAATTTTTAGCATACCAACTGAAATATCATTCTATACCAGTTCTTTCTCCCTTAGTATCAAGACATTTGTCTTCAAGAATAGAAGGGGAAAAAAATCTGCTAGGAGAATGTTTGAGGAAAATACTTGAAACACTCTTTCCTTTAGCTATGCTAGCTGCCTCTCACAAATACTTAGTATTTCAAGTGGAAGGAAAATATTGTGATGGTAACATTTGTACTTGAGATAATATCTCTAAAAATGTTAGAGCCCTGTTAACTTACACAGATATTAACCTCTGTGAAAGAAATCTAACACACATTTGTTTCTGCCTTTTTGTTAAATCCATTTAAAGCTAGTAATCCTCACTAAAATCTATGTACATCAAATGTTTTACAAATAACTGTGGAGAAAAAATATATTCTGAGGTTTTTTTTAGAAAAAAAACCTACCACCCACAGGTTTTCTTTGGTTTTGACAGCCTAATAAAACTGTCAAAAATAATTTGCTTTAAAAATGTATATATTAAACAAATAATTAAGGCTATTTCAATCAATAGTATGACATTTTGTTTGCATAATCAGGTACTGATTCCTGAATGAGAAATCAGCAAGTCTCATCTTGAATGTGATTTCATAAAAGGTTAATACATTAAAGGTTTTTTTTTTTTTTAAAAAAAAATTCTAGTTCTCTGTGCCAAATCTAGTGAAATCATTCCAAGCAGCAGATCAAATTGTCTAATGAAGACTAGCAGCAAACCTAATTCTTCACTTTGGCAGAAATTCTGCTTCTGTCCTGTTGCGCCAAGCAAAAAGTGTTGATATTAAAGCACTTCTGAAATTAGCCTATTTTGCACATGGCCAATAAATCATCTCTCCGAGACCTCATTTTCTCTCAGGTTAGGACTATCAAATTACTGTGGAGAAACAATTGTGCCTTCCCCTCTTTCAACTGAACTGGTGTTTCTATGATACAAGAAGATTGATACTTCTCAATGATTGGAGATAAAGTTTCCTTAAAGAAGAAGTCCTAATTAATTTTGTCTTAATCCCCCCCTTCCCCTGTTAATGAACTCAGAATTGATGTAAGCCGTGTGAATAAAACTACACACTGAAGAGGAAAACATTAAATATGGACTTCACATTGTTTTGTTCTGGTTAGAAATGGCAGTCAACTCTTTCTATGTGAGGAAAGGGGGGTAAAAAAGGAGCACAAAAGAAATAGATGCAAGAAAATATCTAATCAAAGATTTGCTTGTTCCAAGAGTTAGGGGAAATGCTCCTCAGTTATGACTGACATCAACAGAGCAACAAATATGGATTTGGATTATTATCTGTAAGAACTATATTCTGTGATGACATGCCTCATGGTTTTAATTGTCATTTGAGAATTGGCTATATTTCGCACAGCTCAGATCCTAGGATATATTATTTCTGTGTCCATTATTATTTTAATACCCCTGGTCTATGTTTTTCTTCCTTGGCAATTTTAGTACTCTTGTTTAGTTATTTACTTACTTTGTTTATACTCATTTCTACACCACTTCTTCCAATGAGTGATGTAATTGTGATCATTATATAGGTAGTTCTCAATCTACAGCACTTCATTTAGTGGCTGTTTAAAGTAACAAGGATGCTGAAAAAAAATGACATGATAATTTCCATCCATTACTTCTTGCCTTGATTTCTGGTGCTTTGGAAAAAAAGGCTGGCCCCTTCTTCTTTGTGGTAGCCCCTCAAATATTGGTACACTGTTATCATATCACCCCTAGTTCTTCTTTTTTACTGGACTAGACATATCTGATACATTGTACCAGAGGTGGGTTCCTACCACTTCGCACCTATTCAGTAGAACCGGTTTTTTCCTTCAAAAGAAAAAAAGAAAGAAAGTCCAGTTGCCTCCTGAAAAAGCACCTTTGGGACAACCATGATTGAGGATCTCTACTGATGGGCTGGATGCTAAAGCAAAGTCATGGCACACACTTGAAAGTAAATCAGGAAGACTGTAATTGGGATGTGTGTGTGTGTGTCTGTCTGGCAAGAACAAAGAATGCTTATCAACAGGAAATATGCATGTGTAAAGCTTGCAGCAATTATGGGTAGTTAGAAAGTTGATAAAAGTAACAAGGATTAGATAACTTGCAGATCTCAGCTGAAAGTTAGCAATGGAGATGGTCTTCTTCAGCAAATGAAATGTCTATTAGATAACTCCTGGAGCATTCATTAGCCAATTCTTGGGAATGGGACAGCTATAGACCAGTGTTTCTCAACCTTGGCAACTTGAAGATGTCCGGACTGCAACTCCCAGAATTCCCCAGCCAGCATTCGCTGGCTGGGGAATTCTGGGAGTTGAAGTCCAGACATCTTCAAGTTGCCAAGGTTGAGAAACACTGCTATAGACCAATAGAACAAATTGTAAAATTATTGCTAAAACGTTTATTAGAGGATATTTCTTATTATTTCACCTTGTCCCGCCTCCTTTAGTGAAAATGTATAAAGCTTTCTTAATCCTTTGTTCTTGGTTCTTGGCGTTTTAACCAGGAACCCTTTTCCTTGAAGTTCTCCAATAAAAAGCAATAAAAAACAACCTGCACTTGATGTCTGGCGTCCATCATTGGCTTCGGCACCAGGCCCAGGCCCAAATTGGGGACATCACTACAAACGTATTGCCATTTTAGGCAAACTATAAATCCATGTCCCATAATGAAATTCTTACTGTTTAAAACTCTGCTTTAAAATAGGGATTACAAAAAGATCTTATTGATCTTTCCCCAATTTATGCCCTCTAAATGTGATAGGTTTTAGTGCTTAGATTACAGTGTTGCTCAACCTTGGCAACTTGAAGATGTCCGGACTTCAACTCCCAGAATTCCCCAGCCAGCGAATTCTGGGAGTTGAAGTCCGGACATCTTCAAGTTGCCAAGGTTGAGAAACACTGGCTTAGAATATGTATTCAGTAAGCTCTTTGGCCAGGCCAACTGGAAATTTGGGGATTTTGGAAGAGATTGCTTTGCGTGTAGTATTTACAATTGTTAAATATGTGTTTTCTCTACAAGTGATATATCTGGCTTGTACTTAGAAAGGAATGCCAGGGTTAGATACCAGAGAATCCGAGTTAAGTCAGATTGAGAAGTTGAACACGACTCCAGCAGAAGATATGCAAATCATTTGTTTACTTCCGTACTTTTAACAGAAAATATAATAAATTTGTCCTTGAGAATCAGGTTTCAAGAAGCCTTAACTCACGTTCCAATACTGTGCTTTGTTTTGGTTTAAAATGAAACTCAGAACACGAACATAAGATAAAAATTTGAAGCTGCACAGATATTCAGACTATTGCATAGATCTGAATTCAGTAAATGCCAGAGGCTAGCTAGCAGCAAAATGAAAGGTTCTTCATACATCTGCTGAATCCTTAGGTATTGCAGTAGGCTTTTAGGATCAATCAAAATAGTGTAGCAGAATGCATTTAGTTATGTTTTGAGACCGAGCAGTCTAGCTTAAAGGAACATTATTCTAAAATAACTGCGCCCACTTATTTCAACAGAATTTGCACCAGCAGAATTGCTGGAAGATTAGGTACTTGGCATTCCATACAATTAAATGGACCCAGGTCTCCCAAGAGACAGAAAAGTGTGGATAAATAAAACAAGTACATTTCAACTCGTCAGTATAATTAAGTGATTTTAGATAATAAAAGAGAACAGTTGAAACATCAGTATAAAATAAGCAGCTTTGCAAATGAAGCTGTCAAACCAGCAGCAAGCTTGCAAGGAAGCTGGTTTATACTTTAGGCAAAGTGTGGTTTAAGAACTTAAAAGGACTTCAGTGAAATTGTTACTTATGACAACATACTGGGGAAGATATGCTGAATCCACAGGATGTCTTGAAAATCAGTTCTGACTCTGAATTGCTGTTAAATCAGACCATCAGGATGCAAGTGATTAAAATTATTGTAATGTTAGGCCCAGAGAATATAAAAATGTGGGTAATATTCATGCCAAAATTAAATGTCCTTTTGCTGCTGCACTCCATGTCACAATCTGAAAGCCTCAGTTTTCTATAAAGCCCCAGGACAGTTTAGGAAGATCTTTGCAAAGCCCAAGAACTCAGATGGTATTAGAAGAAACCATGTTCCACTGCTTCATATGATACTCTTGGTTTTCTCAGCAATGCTGGTTGCATTTTTCAGATGGATGCCAAACCAAAACTACCTCACCTCAATCAGATTAAAAACAGAGATGACTTCATACTAAAGAGAGCTTCTAACTCATCAGCCTCTAATAAAACATGTCCTAGAATCAGAAAATATGTGAATTAGTAAGGAACACACCAGTCATCCAATCCTATCTCTGCTCAGTGCAAGAATAAACTAAATTGTGGAGTTCTTGGTATTGCCTGGATTTGGTTGTTTGCTTGTAGATGTTTCATTAACCAACTACATAATATCAATTCAAGTGAATGTGGGGTTTACTCCCTGTTTATATTGTGGGAAGTTTATCATCCAGCCCTCTCCCAGAAAAATGAAATATCCTAGGAAATATTGAAAAGGCAGAATATTCCTCTGGATGTGAAAAGAAAGAAACATGCTTTAAAAGACAGAATAGTTGCCTGTAGCTTCCTGCCCATCCCCACTGTTGATGGGCCATTAAGAAGGCCAGGCTAGTCCACTTTACATAATAAAGACTTCTCCACTGCAGCTGCAGGGGGAAGGGATTAAGGAACTTTACTCAACTGACCACATGGCATCTGAGAACTCATCCATACCTGGATTCAAAACAGCCTAAAGAGTTGTCCCTGCATGGCCCCATGGGAGTCTGACAACCAATCAGAATACATTTCTTACACAGGAACAGGAAACAGAGAGGTGGGACTGAACAGGTTATAAAAAGCCTAGCAAGCCCCTCCCTCAGCCCTTCTCTTCTTCTCCACCAACATTGAAACATGTGATCACCTTTTCTCTTCAGGGCTCAAGCCACGTGGTCCTGTCCACCAATAAACCATCTTTCCAAGCAGCCTCCATTTCTCCAGTGTCTTTATCCCCACTTGGAGCCGAACCCAAAAGGACATTTCTTTCATCAATATACAGAAGCCACCAATATTTATTTATTTGTTCATGTATGCACTCACTCACCCCCTCACTCACACTTCTTAATCACACATCTCCCTCAGTAAATTTACATTACTGATATTTGATAATTTACAGATGTTTCAGTAAATCATTTTGGGGGCTGTGTTATGCCACTCCTTCTCCTTCCTTTCTCCCTTCCCTTACTTTGTTCATTGTTTCAGAGAGACTTAAGAGAAAACCTTTCCTTATGTGCCTGAGAAATGGAAAATGCAAAGTGCCTTGAAAGGGACATTCTTAATTATTTGGTGGGTTTCTAGCAATTGATGATCCCTGGACTCTAATTTGGAAACTATCAGTTTATTGAGCAGTACACTTTTAATTTAGTTATCCAAACCTCCATAATATTGAAATTTGATTGTATTTTGCATGCGGTCCACATTGGAGAATTATTAAGATGCATAATGGAGAAGGCTGCCTCTGATACCACCGAGGTAACAGAGCAGAGGTGGGTTCCTACCAGTTCGCACCAGTTCGGTAGAACCAGTTTGTCAAATCTACCGAACCGGTTAGAAGAGGTTCCACCAGTGGACCCGGAAAGCAGACCACACCTACAGAAGAAGTTCCAAACTTTTTTGAAACCCACCACTGGTCCTTGGATGTGATTATTCTACACTATCATGCTCATATTTATAAAACTCAGTGCCTCTGTGAAAGGTAAGGATGACTACTGCGTTTGTGGTGCAATCAGAACATTGCATGTGTTGAAGTTGTTTTAACGCAAACCAAAGATGCCTTTTAAAAAACAAGTTTACATCATATTCTTATGCATGCCCAGTGCTGTGTGAGAGGTAATTTAAGGTGGTTCTGACAAGTGTCCTCATCATCTTCATATCCGGTCACATGGGCGGCAAGCCACTCCCATCCGGTCACATGGGCGGCAAGCCACTCCCACAAAGGAGGCCACACCCACAGAGTAGGTTCGAACAATTTTTGAAACCCACCACTGTAACAGAGTAGCAAAAGAACAGAGTTGGAATGGTCCTTGGAGGTCTTCTAGCCCAACCCACTGCTCAGGCAGGAAACCCTATAGCATTTCAGACAGATGTCTGTCAAATCACTTCTTAAAAACCTCCAGTGTTGGAGCACAGCTTCCTATAATTCATGTAGTTCAAATCAATATACTGGCATTTTTCCTTAAAGTCATAAACGACCCAGACTTGAAGTTTAAAAAAATCACCTTTCCTTACATGCACACACATTTCTAGTACAAGCAGAGAATAATTCCTAGAAGCCATTAAGCCTTCATAGGAATGAATGCGGAAGGTAGACATAAAGGCATTATTTATTGCTACAATATAAAGCTAAGTTCGTATTGATGGTCCCATTATTCCATTATTCAAATTGTTTCGTAAAAGGAAAGTATGGACTATAAATAAAAGTCATTTTTGTGTGTTTGCTTGCTTTTAAAATGACTGCATAAGGAGAGTGGTAAGGGGGGACTGGGGAGGAAAGATGCTATTTCAGTTTGAGCCTTTGATCCTTTCACACATAACTGACCTCAAATGTGACAAGTCAGCCATGGTGCATTACGGAGACTGTCCTGATCATTTGGTTGATGTCTTCCAAAGTCCTGCTCTAAACACCACCACTGTTTTTAAATACGTAGCTTTCTTTACATATTTGGACATCCCACTTTAAACAATCAAACAAATGAATAAAAAGTACTAGTACTAAATGTTGAAATATCTTGGAAGCTGTGGGCCATTTTCCACAAGTGAGTCAGGTTCTTAATAGCTCTGCCATTATTGTTCCATTTACTTGTTCTCTCTCCCTTTTTTCTCCCCCCCTCCCTCCCCCCCTCCACCACTCCCTCTCCATTTTGTCCCATTACACTGGGGGAAAATTCAAGGTAAATAACTATGTTGCTGCTGGGCAATTTGAGGTATATTATTGCGTGAAGACTCCATGAGCTAATGAGACCTGTTTTCAACTCTACTTTTAAGGCTGCCGATATCATTTTGAAATCAAAGGCAACAGTATTACAGCTGTGTGAAAAAGTCCTGCACGCTTTCAGTTTTAAGCTGCATTTACATGTTCAATCAACTTTTCACTCATAGCAACCACACAAAATTCATTCTTTGATGAAAAAAATTTCTGTAGTCGGATTGAGATGCATAATTTTTATTAATGTAACCAAAGTCTTTTTAAGGTTTTGAGTCAGTTTATGTGCTAAAACAAACACAACTTGAATCTTCGAGAATGTTAGGATTGAAAGTAGCCAATCAGCAGCGAGCTTTGGCTGACCAATCAAAATGCACAGAGGTGAAATCTATGAGCCAATCAATGTTGTCATGCTCTCTGACTATAAATAGGCATGAAAAGCATCAAGAAATTTAATTTAGCTCTGGCTGCGGGCAAGGATGAAGGCCTTTGCTTTCACCAGTACTGAGCAGTTGTGCTTCATGTACTCTTGTACAGAAATAGCCAAGAGAGTGAAGTGCCATCGCACCACAGTGAGAAGAGTGGTTGAAAAATGCCAAATAACTGGTTCAGTTGATGACAGGCTCCACTCTGGAAGACCCAAAACGTTGGCAAAACGGCAAGATCAGGCTCTGTAACACATTTCAATGACTGACAGGAAGCTCACCTCACCTCAGATAACAGGAATTTGGGATGAAACATGTGATGTAAAAGTGTGCACAAGCACAGTGCGTCACAGACTGCTTGCCAGAGGGCTCAAAGGCTGCAGGGCTTGAAGTAATCCTTTGCTCACAGATGCTCACCGCTCTCGATGTGCGTGGGCCAAGAAATATGCCAAGTGGACCAACAAACAGTGGGCCAAGGTCATCTTCAGTGATGAGAGCAATTTCTACTTGACTGGGAATCAGTGCCATAAGTATGTCAGAAGATTTCCAGCTGAAGAATTTAGGCCGTACTGCCTGAATCTATCTGTGAAGCGTCCGTTGCACGTGATGATCTGGGGCTCTATCGCTGCTTCTGGTATTGGTCGGATACAAATTGTGCAGTGAATCATGAATTCCAAGTATGTTGAAGTCCTGGGAAAGACCATGCTTCCTTCAGCTCAGCAACTTGTAGGGAAGGACTTTTACTCCCAGGATGAAAATGTTCCTTGTTATCGAGCCAAGTCCATCCAGCAGTGGATGAAGAAGCATGGTGTTCGACTCCTGGATTGGCCAGCTCAGAGCCTGGATTTGAACTTGTGGGCCACGATTGGTTACGAAATAAGCAAGAAGCAGCTGAAGACCAAGCAGGAGCTGACTGAATCCATTATTGCAACCTGGCACCACATTGTCACCAAAGATCACATGCGAAGGCTTATACAGTCTATGCCGAAGCGATGCCACCTGGTGATAAGCAATAAGGGCTGACCAATTTCATATTAGTAACCATGTTTGGTTACCTAAACGGTCCTTTTCAGGGCCAGAAACAATAAAAGTGTTAACAAAACAGTAGCATCAGCCTTAGTAATTGCAACACATATGCCACTGGGTATGCATCAGTTAATCTGTCTTCATAGTCCTTGTAAGCATGCATTGTATGCATGCAAGAAAATTCACAATCCCCATCCAAACAGCACCAAATTGCAAAAAGCTTATGCTTTTCACTTAAAAACCGCCAGTATTTCTTTAAATGTAACAATATTTGCACAACAGTTAGCATAAAATATCATAAAATCAATTGCCTATCCAAAAAAATGTCATAAACTGTAAACTGTAAAGCATGCAGGACTTTTTCACACAGCTGTATCAGCCCTCTTTCTTCTTTGGAGTAAACATCTCATAAAGATAGGTCAAATTAGCAGACAAGAGGAAAGAAACACAAACAATGTGGTTTTCAGTGAAGCAATTTTGGAAGAGGAATTTCCCTATTCTGTATTTCTATTCCAAGATGGGAACAGGAATTCCCCATCTTTTGTTATAGTGGGTTTATTGTTGTGACTCAGCAGAAGCTTGCTGTGAGTTGAGTTGGGATGCAAGATTAACAATGCAGCTGGGGCTCGTTAGTGGCATCTTCTGGTGATAAAAGGACGGATGGTGCCACGCCCTGGTTGCAGAAGTCAACGTTCAGCGTTCATTGATCATCGGTCGTTTGTGAGAGACACTTAGAGAAGTGATTTGCTTTCTGTAACCCTGATTCAAGGAGACACTTGGAGAAGTGAATTGCTTTGTAAGAGTTTTGTTTTGCATTCTGTTATCTTCTTGCCAGAGACTGGATTTATGTTTATTTTTGGGCTCGCAGCCAGTCAGAGCCAAGGACTGATAAAGTTCTTTCCTTTTAAGTTTGTCTGCCTGTCGTCTGTTAACGAGCGAAGAAGGGGGGACAGAACAATTTATTATGGTGGAGTCTCTTAGAAATGCCATTTCCGGAAGATTGCCCAGATTACCTGGACTGAATTGCCTTTCCAGTGGTGGGATGCTGCCGGATTAGCAACCAGTTCTGTGAGCGTGTGCTTCACGCGCACGACTAAAGCGCTTGTGTGCAGCACTGAAAATGGAACATTTAGAAATTCAACTGCTAACCTTCCAAGTCAGCAACTGTAAGTAGAACAGCAAGGGGAGGGGAATAAGCTGTGCCGCGTGATTGAGATGAGCTTGAAAGCAGGAAATAAAGGACAGGATAAGGCAGGGGTGGGTGTTTTGACTCAGCAGAAGTTTGCTGTGAGTTGAGTCGGGATGGAGGAATAACAATGCAGCTGGGGCTCGTTAGTGTCGTTTTCTGGAGATAAAAGGACTGATGGTGCCACACCCTGGTTGCAGAAGTCAACGTTCATTCATTCATTTGTGGTTCGTCGTTCATCGGTCGTGGTTTGTTTGTGAGAGGCACTTGGATAAGTGATTTTGCTTTCTGTAACCTTGATTCAAAGGGACACTTGGAGAAGTGATTTGCTTTCTTTCTGTAAAACCTTTTTGTCAGAGACTTTATTTATGTTTATTTTTGGGCTCGCAGCCAGCGTGAGCGGAGACTGATAAAGTTCTTTCCTTTTAAATCTGTCTGACTGTCGTCTGTTAACAAGCAAAGAAGGAGGGTCAGAACAGGTGGGTGGGGCCAACTGATTGTCGGTGCTAAAAATTCGCCCAAACTGGTCTGAACTGGCTGAATACTGCCTCCGCCTTTAACATAAACTTATCCCCAACTTTCCCACGATAACACTGTCCGTACATTGTCTTTTTGGAATTGAACACTAGAACTTTCCTGCTGAGAAAAGACAAGGCACTAGCAAACACAAATTTGGAAAGGAAAGAAGGAAGGAAGGAAGTGTTGGAAGAAATGTCCTTCTGGGTTCGGCTCCAAGTGGGGGAAAAGACACTGGAGACATGGAGGCTGCTTGGAAAGATGGTTTATTGATGGACAGAACCGCATGGCTTGAGCCCTGAACAGAAAAGGTGATCACATGCTTCAATGTTGGTAGAGAAGAGAAGGGGAGAAGAGAAGCTGAGTCCCTGGTTTTATGCCCTTTCTGGCCTTTGATCTTGATCTTGCATTCTGATTGGTTGTCACACTCCCATGGAGCCATGCAGGGGCAACTCTCTAGGCTGCGTTTTGAATCCAGGTTTGGTTGAGTTCTCAGATGCCATGTGGCGAGTTGGGTAAAGGGCCAATATTATCATGCCTTAATCCCATCACTCTGGATCTGAAGGGGAGAACTCTTTATTATGTCAAGTAACTAGCTTGGCCTTCTTAATGGCCCATTGACAAAGTGGGGATGGGCAGGAAGCTGCAGGGAGCTATTGTGTCTTTTAAAACATCTTTCTTCCTTTTCATATCCAGAGAAATATTCTGCCTTTTCAATATTTCCTAGGATATTTCATTTTTCTGGGAGAGGGCTGGGTGATAACTTCCTACAGAAGGAAGGAAGGAAGGATGGATGGATGGATGGATGGATGGAAGGAAGGAAGGAAGGAAGGAAAATGGTGGATGGTAGGGGGAAAGAAGTGTTAAATGATCAAGGCTGCTCATATTCTCCTTGCTGTGATGTGGATTTTTATCAGTTAAATATTCCTGTTTCCTATAGCTTCTCTCTCCTTTTCTGAAAGCTTCTGCCTTACTGTCCTTTTCTGATAATTTCCTTTTTCTTATCCATCTCTTCTGAATATAAATACAGAAACCCAAGAGTGGGGGGGGGGTTTGTCTGGTTATAATAAAGGATAGGCAACATAGCACCCTCCAGATGTTTTGGAATTCTATTTCCATCAGCCTTAGTCAACATCCCCAATTAACAAGACATGTGGGTGGTGCCCCAAACATCTGGATAGTACTATGTTATCTACCCTCAGCCCACACCATTATCGCTACAAAATATTCATCTATAAATATTTCCAGGCACTGTAAAAATAAGATTTCTGTCTGTCAGCATCAAGCCTTAAGGGTACTTTGATTTATACGTTTATTTTACTTAAGTCTCTTAAAATAAAAGACTATTCCAAGTTGCCAAGAGGGAACAGTTAATGCTTTCCCCCCCAATAAATGCACAAAGCTCCTAGCTACACTTACTGTCTCTGCGATCTTTAAAGCATAAATTGCTGGATTCTTCGTGTCTTTGCTAAAATAGAGTGTCCACACTTGAAGAACTGAAAATGTCAAAAAAAAAATAAGTCAGGGAGGGGGGGAAAAAACCTCACACAAATGTTCTTTTTCTAATAGAGCATCTACACCATTATGTTGAGAAAAAGGAGAAGTGACTCATTTTTCAAAGGCGCTCTCTGAAAGTTTGGGGCATGGAAGAAAATGAAAACTCTTTCCCTTTTTTTCTTCTTAAAAAAAATGATTTTAAGGAGCACAACTTCGATCTGCAAAAAAAAAACCCTGTGTTTGCTAGAGCTTTGTCTATTCTCAGCAGGAAAGTTCTAGCATTTGCCTCCAGGCTTCCTGGTAGAATCAAGTGGCTTTTATAACTAAATGCATTGCTTCAGTCTCTTTTCAGATGTTTTTTTTCCCCTTTACATAGCAAGTGTATTGCACATCTACATATCAAGAGCCATTTCTGTTGCCTTTTTTTTCTTTTTGGCCTTACAACATGGTAAATGGTTGTAGTGTATCTTGCTATTAAAGGTAATTGACTGTCTGTAAGTGTCTACTTTACTGTCTGCTTCTATTCGTTATAAGTGCTTCTCACCCGGGAAAGGCAGCCATAAAGAGTAAGGTTTTTTATTATTATTATTATTCATTCTCAATCATTGTTTTCATATTTTAATCATCCGACATCTCCTTAAAATTCAGAATCTAAGAAGAAAACCATTTGGGTGAAAGTAATAATATCACAGCCATTCAGAAATGAGCAAATATTTCAAGTTATCCAGGTCTCATTTTGGCTGATCCATCAAACTGCTTTTTTTTAATGCTTTCAGCTTGATATTTTGATGCCCATTTTTCTGAACGTGCTCAAAATTATAAGAAAAGCTCAGCGGGCCAAAAGGCCACACCCTTCCAAAATCTTATCTTTCCCCCAGAGATTGTATCTCGCCCCCAGGCTACAGAAACTGCAGTGGTGGGTTTCAAAAATGGTTCGAACCTACTCTGTGGGTGCGGCCTCCTTTGTGGGAGTGGCTTGCTGCCCATGTGACCAGATGGGAGTGGCTTGCCGCCCATGTGACAGGATATGAAGATGCCGACGACACTTGTCAGAACCACCTTAAATTACCTCTCACACAGCACTGGCCTGCATAAGAATAGGATGTAAACTTGTTTTTAAAAGGCATCTTTGGTTTGCGTTAAAACAACTTGAACACACGCAATGTTCTGATTGCACCACAAATGCAGTAGTCATCCTTACCTTTCACAGAGGCACTGAGTTTTATAAATATGAGCATGATAGTGTAGAATAATCATATCCAAGGACCAGTGGTGGGTTTCAAAAAATTTTGGAACCTCTTCTGTAGGTGTGGCCTGCTTTCCGGGTCCACTGGTGGAACCTCTTCTAACCGGTTCGGTAGATTTGACGAACTCGTTCTACCGAATAGGTGAGAACTGGTAGGAACCCACCTCTGAGAAACTGTGAGTAGAGGGGAGAAAGTGAGGAGGAAAGTCACCTAGCAGCTTCTTCCCCACTGTTAGTTGAGCATCTCTGAGCCTCATTATGAACTCAAGAGAAGAGGACAAGCATGATCTGCATTGACTTGTGTACTCTGGCCTTCTTCATCTCACAGTCAATCCATAGTAGCAAGAGTGACAATAGCTCGATTTTGGCTTCCTTTCTCATTTCTTCTACACTATTTTTCCCACCTGTAGTCCTATTGAGGCAATGCCTGTATAACCAGGTTCACTCTGATGAAAGAAACGTCCTTCTGGGTTTGGCTCCAAGTGGGGAAAAAGACACAGGAGACATGGAGGCTGCTTGGAAAGATGGTTTATTGTTGGACAGGACCACGTGGCTTGAGCCCTGAACAGAAAAGGGGATCACATGCTTCAATGTTGGTGGAGAAGAAGAGAAGGGCTGAGGGAGGGGCTTGCTAGGCTTTTTATAACCTCTTCAGTCCCACCTCTCTGTTTCCTGTTCCTGTGTAAGAAATGTATTGTGATTGGTTATCAGACTCCCATAGGGCCATGCAGGGGCAACTCTCTAGGCTGTGTTTTGAATCCAGGTTTAGTTGAGTTCTCTGATGCCATGTGGTCAGTTGAGTATCATGCCTTTACTCCCATCCCCCCTGGGGCTGCAGTGGAGAAGTCTTTATTATGTAAAAGGGACTGGCTTGGCCTTCTTAATGGCCCATCAACAGTGGGGATGGGCAGGAAGCTACAGGCAACTATTCTGTCTTTTAAAACATGTTTGTTTTTTTTTCATATCCAGAGAAATATTCTGCCTTTTCAATATTTCCTAGGATATTTCATTTTTCTGGGAGAGGGCTGGATGATAACTTCCCACAACTCAATACAGCAAGATGTTCTAAAGCATTCACCTTACCATTGGTCTCTGGATATCCCTGCTAACATTAACTGCAGGGCCAGGTAGTCAAAACAAGGCGGAGAGGTAGCATTGTAACTTTAAATACTATCTCCCCATCTTGTAGTCAATGATCTATCCTTCATTCATGTGTGCAACATAGACACGCATGGAAAAAGCACAAGGCTTTCTCCTCATGCAATACTTTCTGGTACACACTTTCTCTGTTTATTTATCTATTTGTGAAAGTTGGCAAACTGCATAGAACAATTTAGAATAACATTGAATTTCAGTTCAAAACTAACTTCAGGTGCGTGCATTAGTCCATAAGTGCAAAATTTGGCATGGGGGTGTGGGAGGTTATCATCCAGCCCTCTCCCAGAAAAATGAAATATCCTAGGAAATATTGAAAAGGCAAAATATTTCTCTGGATATGAAAATAAACATGTTTTAAAAGACAGAATAGTTGCCTGTAGCTTCCTGCCCATCCCCACTGTTAATGGGCCATTAAGAAGGCCAGGCTAGTCCCTTTTACATAATAAAGACTTCTCCACTGCAGCCCCAGGGGGGATGGGAGTAAAGGCATGATAATATTGGCCCTTTACTCAACTGACCACATGGCATCTGAGAACTCATCCATACCTGGATTCAAAACACAGCCTAGAGAGTAGCCCCTGCATGGCCCCATGGGAGTCTGACAACCAATCAGAATACATTTCTTACACAGGAACAGGAAACAGAGAGGTGGGGCTGAACAGGTTATAAAAAGCCTAGTAAGCCCCTCCCTCAGCCCTTCTCTTCTCCTCCACCAACATTGAAGCCTGTGATCACCTTTTCTGTTCAGGGCTCAAGCCATGTGGTCCTGTCCAACAATAAACCATCTTTCCTAGCAGCCTCCATGTCTCCAGTGTCTTTTTCCCCACTTGGAGCTGAACCCAGAAGGACATTTCTTTCATCAGGGGGAAATGCATTCATAGAATAATTAAACTTTTTTTTAATGTCCCTAACAAAACAGAAATATAATCTACAGAACTGCTGGATGACTTTGTATAGTATCAGCAAGAAAGGTAGTCCCTTTCAATCAATACTCTGCAGAGTTGCTTGTCTTTCCCAAGAGGCAGGTAAGCAGTTTGTGCCAGAAGTTTGAGCAGCTAACTCGAATAACACCTAGGAATGAATATTTGCAATAGTGCAATTCTGCATAATAATAATTTTAAAAAGTGGCTGTGATGTAGCAGAATCTCAAACAGAGTGGGACCCGATTAGTAGCTGGCAGAGATCAGCAGAAAATGCAGAGCTATAAGTAAGATGGGTAAGATGGAAAACAGTGGCAAATTATTTGACAATTGTTTCCAAGAAAACAGAGATATGGCATCAAGATCATGAGACGTGATAGTACTGTTCTAAGCTATGCTAGTGAGTCCATATTTGAAATACTAACCAACCCCCTTTGGGTTGCTACAATACAAAAATGATGCTGAAACCCTTGTGCATAGAAGAGCAACAAAGATGATAGCAATAGCAATAGCAGTTAGACTTATATACCGCTTCATAGGGCTTTCAGCCCTCTCTAAGCGGTTTACAGAGTCAGCATATCGCCCCCAACAACAATCCAGCTCCTCATTTTACCCACCTCGGAAGGATGGAAGGTTGAGTCAACCCTGAGCCGGTGAGATTTGAACAGCCGAACGGCAGAACTGCAGTCAGCTGAAGTAGCCTGCAGTGCTGCATTTAACCACTGCGCCACCTCGGCTATTAGATAAGATATTTGGAGACTAAACTGTAAGATAAACCATTAAGTAGCTGTATCTAGGGTAATGAGGAGAAGGATTAGGGGTGAATAGTTGTGTTCCAGTACTTGAGGGGCAGATACAGAGATGAAAGGTTGACTTATTCTCCAAAGCATCTGGGGGCAGGCCAAGAAGCAATGAATGGACACTCATTAAAGAGAGATCCTACCTGGAATTAAGGAGAAATTTCCTGATAGTTAAACCCATGGAACAGCTTGTCTCCCAAAGCTGTAGGTGGACATTCATTTGTCTGGGATGGTATAAGAACTCCTGCTTTGGATAGGGGGTTGGACTAGAAGGCCTCCAAGGTCCCTTCCAGTATTATGATTTTAAGATTCTACCTATGAATGAAGCTCAACTTAAACATTATCTTTTTTATACCATAGAAGAAGCTTAACTATACCTTGATTTTCCCCATATACATTCCCTTTTTTTAAAGTACAAAAACAAGATTATCCTTGGCAAAATATACATTTCCTTTTAATATTAACTGTTCCCTAATTCAATATTTGATTAATGTCATTTATTTGATTGAACTCTTAGCATTGTGATCATTGCTTTGGTATTATTCAAGACATAAAACAATATTGCTGTATCATGCCAAGGCCCATCCTCATCCAAATAAAATCTGAATCATTTATTTCTGATTTTTAACCATTTAGCTATTACTTTATTTTTATTATTTTATTTGTTTGTTTGTTTCCAGCCTGTATTATTTTTTACAAATAACTCAAGGCAGCAAACATATCCAATGGTTCAGGGCAGTGGTGGGTTTCAAAAAAATTTCCGAACCTACTCTGTGGGTGTGGCCTGCTTTGTGGGAGTGGCTTGCCGGCCATGTGACCTGGTGGGAGTGGCTTGCCGGCCATGTGTTTCCTTTTCTTTTTCTTTCTTTCTTTCTTTCTTTCTTTCTTTCTTTCTTTCTTTCTTTCTTTCTTTCTTTCTTTCTTCCTTCCTTCCTTCCTTCCTTCCTTCCTTCTTTCTTTCTTCTTTCTTTCTTTCTTTCTTTCTTTCTTTCTTTCTTTCTTTCTTTCTTCTTTCTTTATTTCTTTTTTCTTTCTTTCTTTCTTTCTTTCTTTATTTCTTTCTTCTTTCTTTCTTTCTTTCTTTCTCTCTCTCTCTCTCTCTCTCTCTCTCTCCTTCCTTTTGTGTCTCTGTCCCTTTTTCCTTTTCCTCTCTCTCACTTCTTCTTTCTTTTTTCTTTTTTTTATTTATTTATTTCTTCCTTTCTTTCTCTTTCTCTGTCTGTGTGAGTCTGTGTGTGGGGGGGGGGGGTTTCAAAAATTTTTGGAACCTCTTCTGTAGGTGTGGCCTGCTTTCCGGGTCCACTGGTGGAACCTCTTCCAATCGGTTCAGTAGATTTGACGAACCGGTTCTACCGAACTGGTGTGAACTGGTAGGAACCCACCTCTGATCTGCCTCCTCCCAAAACAAGAACCCTGTGGGTTTAATGGCTAAGGGGAAACTTGCACTCAGAGTCTACTGCTTTCTAGCCTGGTGCCCTAACCACTAGACCAAAATGGCTGATCAGTCAAACTGATGACTGATGAATATTCTCCGGAGTGTCTGATGAAGAATTTTGACACAGGCATTTTGAAAGTTAAATTCAACAAGGTCACCTCCTTCCATGAGTCTGGATGCAAGGAGTGGGTGCTATTTTCCATCACAAAATCAATACTTTTACACCTTTCTGAGTACTTCTGTGACATTATGCTGCCTCTTCCTGGACTTGGCTTCCCTTCCCTTCCCTCATGTTGTAGAATAAATCCCAGTAAAGCATCATTTATTGGGTTATCGTGCATTTAAGTAGTTTTCAGTCATTGTGAAGAGTGTGGCCTCATTAGCTTTTATCTCCTTTTTCAACTGTTCCTTCATTTTGAGAAGTCTCCCTCTATAGTTAAATGTCATTGTATTGGTCCCTGCTGGCAGCTTCCTATTGGTAAATATCCTAAATATAATGGTAATATAGTTACCATTTCTTACTGGTTCATCAAAAGATCTATCATGCATCAGACCATGATTATTACTTAGGATTAAATCTAAGTAATTATGTCTCATTGCTAACTGTTCAAGGGCACCATTATTTAGAGTATCTCTTTGTACCCAATCTATGAGAAGATAAATGGAGTTCTCTATTATTGTAAGAATTTCCCTTACAATTTAACATGCCTTTCTGACTTCTTTCATCATCTCAAGGCCACCTATGAAGGGGGAAATAGAACTAAATTTACTTTGTGGAATGAAATTTAAAATAGAACATCCTTAAATTCAATTTTCAATTGTGTCCAGATACTGCCACTCACAGATTACTGTTATGTCTTTGTATGGAGGAATATAGTTTTCCGTTTGTTTGTTTGCTTATTTCATTATGTACTCTATAATATAAAAAAATGACATTTAACTAGTGTGACCTGTATCTTTTATAATTATTTTTTTGTGAAGGAATGACTGTATCCTACTGCATATTATGTTGTAATGTATCCATAAAATCTTTAATAAATGCACTGAAAAATCTAAAATATCACAGCAATGTGGTAATATAATTATTCAAGAAACATCAAGTATCTCTGACTGGTCACAGCATCACTTGGCAACTGCAATTGTAGTGAAAATCTTGTTTCTTCTGTTGGAAGAAATATCCAGGTTCAGTTCTAAGCTGGGAGAAAGACTCTGGAGGCCAGGGACGAGAGGCAGGGAAGGTGTGGCCTCACCAGTCATGAGGAAAAGGAAAGAATTTTAAAGAATTTTTTTTAAAATAATTAAAGCCAAGGTAGTTGCTGCCAGATTCCAAGTCACAGTGACTTGGAACAGTGCTTAGTATTAACTATAGGAGGAGGCGAGAGAAATAGGGGCCTCCTGTGCATAAGCAATTTTTCGCCTTTTAAGAGTTAAGCAAGGGTTAAAAAGCAAAAAAAAATTATATGCAAAGCAATAGCAATAGCAATAACAGTAGACTTATATACCGCTTCATAGGCCTTTCAGGCCTCTCTAAGCGGTTTACAGAGAGTCAGCATATTGCCCCCAACAATCTGGGTCCTCATTTTACCCACCTCGGAAGGATGGAAGGCTGAGTCAACCCTGAGCCGGTGAGATTTGAACCGCTGACCTGCTGATCTAGCAGTAGCCTGCAGTGCTGCATTTAACCACTGCTCCACCTTGGCAAAGGAGGCATAGGAGGAGGGAGGGAGGGAGAGAGGGAGGAAGGAGGGGGAGGGAGAAGAAAAAGAATGGGAAAACTTATTTTGCAAGGGGGGAAAATGCTGTCGCTTTAAATCGGAACTGAGCATGCCTGGCCGTGGAATTCTGGGAGTTGAAGTCCACAAGTCTAAAAAGCTGCCTCACCAGCCATAAAGCTCACCGCAAGTCACTGCTGGAGGCTTATTGGAAAGTGGGTCCATTTATTGATGAAGCAGAACCAGCAAGCACATGTGATTCTGGGCAGCTGACTACATGGAGTTGAGAGTGGGTGGCTTTTACACTCTCTCTGGGCTCTGCGTTTGAGCTTCCTGTTCCTATACAAGAACATGTATTCTATTGGCTGTTGTCAGACTCCCACGGGGCCGTGTAGGGGTTATGTCGGGGTCATAGCTGGCTCTATAGGTTGTCTGAGCTCCCAGTTTGGTTGAAGTTTGGGCTGCTGAGATAATGCAATGAAAGGGCTTGTGATCTGAAAGGGTACTTGAGAGACCGCCTGCTGCCAATTACCTCCACTAGACCGATTAGATCCCACAGATTAGGCCTCCTCCGAATTCCATCCACTGGCCAATGCCGACTGGCGACCACCCAGAGGAGGTCCTTCTCTGCGGCTGCTCCAGCCCTCTGGAACGAACTCCCCATGGAGATTCGAACCCTCACCACCCTCCAGGCCTTCCGCAAAGCCCTTAAAATCTGGCTGTTCCGACAGGCCTGGGGCTAAAGAGCTGTTGCCCCCGTCTCGAATTGGTATGACTGTTGTGTTTTAACTATGCATTGTTGTTTATGTCATTTTAAATTCTTGTTTGTATCCCCCTCCCTGGTTGAGTTGTGAGCCGCCCTGAGTCCCCTTCGGGGGAAAAGGGCGGCATATAAATAAAATCAACGTCAATGTCAACGTGTTGGACAATTCCTGTTGTGGCTTGGATCTTGAGTGAGGGCTAATCCTATCACTCTGCCTTTGTTGAGACTTTGCTGCAGGGAGTAATAGATGATCAAATCTGCATTTCTAAAACCTGCCCCAACTCAATATCTGCTTGGAGTCAGGGAGGTGGGGCTTTGAGTTTCTGTCTCCTTTAAGATTTATTTTAATTTCTCTTTTAGGGAAAATATTTTATCCTGCCTTTTTTAATAGTTCTCAAAATATTTCATGGGGAAGGGGGATTTGGCTTCCCACACTTCTATGGGATAATGTATGAAGTAGCTTTTAAACAACAATATTAAGATTACTATATGATGCCAATCTTACCAAATGCTAACAATAAGAGCCGAGGTGGCGCAGTGGTTAGGGTGCAGCACTGCAGGCCACTTCAGCTGACTGTTATCTGCAGTTCAGCGGTTCTAATCTCACCGGCTCAAGGTTGACTCAGCCTTCCATCCTTCCGAGGTGGGTGAAATGAGGACCCGGACTGTGGGGGCAATATGCTGACTCTGTAAACCGCTTAGAGAGGGCCGAAAGCCCTATGAAGTGGTATATAAGTCTAACTGCTATTGCTATTGCTAATAACAATCAGAACAGAGCTGGAAGGAATCTTGGAAGTCTTCTAGTCCCACGCCTACTCAAGCAAGAGATTCTATATGATTTCCAGTCTTTTCTTAAAAACCTCCAGTGATGAAGTGCCTACAACATCTGAGGGATAATTATTTTCACTGTTAAGAAGTTTCTCCTTAATTTCAGGTTGATTTTCTCCTTGATTAGTTTCACCCCCTTTTCTTCAGTCCTTCAAATACTGAAATACCACTTTCATGTCCCCCCTAGTTCTTTTCTCTAGACTGGCCATACCCAATTCCTGCAACCGTTCTTCATATGTTTTAGTCTCCAGGCCTTTCATCATCTTGGTTGATCTTTTTTTTTGCATTTTTTCCCCAAAGTCTCAACCTTTTTTTTGTAATGTGGTGACCAAAACTACTAAATTCTGTATCTAGGTTTTTCTGGTTTTTCACTCAAAGGGAAAATTTGAATTCCTTTGAATGGTAATGGAATTTAGTCACAACTTTAAACTTTGAATTGAACCATAAATCATTGGCAATGTTTGGAAGATCATTGCCTAAGAAACATTTTAAAGTTTGCAGCAATACTTGATACTTTTTTTCCCCTAATAAAATAATCAGACATCCCATATGTTTCTAGGTTTAATAAGGTGTTTACATAATATACGGTGAAAGACGTAGAAGAGTCCCAAATTCCTATTGATATTGCACAGTTTGAAATGATCTGGATATGTACACAAAGAAATCCTGTCTCAGAGGCAGAATTTTCTTTAAGACCATCTATGCCACCTACAGACCATTGATAGAACTGAGCAAACTTTGGATATATAAATTTAACGAAGCTGACAACTGCCAGTTTTTGAACTATTCTGCCATCATCTGCAAATTATTTATATTGATTTAATAGAGTTATAAATGGCTGCTCCTCTCTGTAAATGTTTAAAGCTGTTTATTTTTTAAAAATGCATCAGAATTGTCTATAAACCAATCTGGACATGAACATTATACACTGTCCTTTCCAATCCTATTCATGATTAGCACTTAAGACAAAGCTTGTTTGAAGTCTTTGATGAAAGCAAAGGAAGAATTAGGAGTGAATGTGTGGTTCCTGCAATTTTAAGGCAAGCACTATAATACTATGTAAGATTTTCCATTAAGATTGCAGTTTATTTTGTCAGCATCATAACTGTATCTTTCTTTTATCTTAGGTCCAGTAAAGTGAATAATATACACACATATAGTCCTTTGTGGGAGAAAGGGAATAATAGTCAATCATTTGATGTTTAATATGGAATATGAAATCAGTGGGTATGAACTAAATTTGCTTCCTAAACAGTCTGTTGGGATATCAGTGAAATAGAAGAACTATCACACAAACCTTTACTAATATTTCTACTGTTGTTTATATAATTTCACATAGATTCCTTTCTTCTCTTGTGGCTTTCAATCATTCCTTTTTATTAAGGTTTAAGTAATCTTTAAGTATCCCTCATCCCTAAAAAAGCAAATTTGGTGCAACCGTATTGGAAAGAAGAATTATATTGGTAGAAAGACATTACATATTCATTCATTCATTCATTCATTCATTCACTCATCTTGTTGCTGTTGTTAGTTGTGAAGTCATGTCTGACCCATCACAACCCCATGGACAATGTTCCTCCAGGCCTTCCTGTCCTCTACCATCCTCTGGAGTCCATTTAAGCTCACACCTACTGCTTCAGTGACTCCATCCAGCCACCTCATTCTCTGTCGTCCCCTTCTTCTTTTGCTTTCAATCGTTCCCAGCATTAGGCTCTTCTCCAGTGAGTCTTTCCTTCTCATTAAGTGGCCAAAGCATTTGAGTTTCATCTTCAGGATCTGGCCTTCTAAAGAGCCGTCAAGGTTGATCTCCTCTAGGACTGACTGGTTTGATCGCCTTGCAGTCCAAGGGATTCGCAGGAGTCTTCTCCAGCACCAGAGCTCAAAGGCCTCAATTCTTTGGTGCTCAACCTTTACTATGGTCCAACCTTCACAGCTATACATTACAACTGGGAAAACCATAGCCTTGACTATATGCACTTTTGTTGTCATGGTGATGTCTCTGCTTTTAGTCTGCTGTCTAGATTTGCCATAGCTCTCCTCTCCAGGAGCAAGCATCTTTCAATTTCTTGACTGCAGTCCCCATCTGCGGTGATCTTGGAGCCCAGGATCTCACTCAGCTTGTATACCACCAAATTAGTAAAGATGTATGGATGTTTAGAGTGATATTTGATTTGATTTGATTATATTTATATGCCGCCCTTTTCCCCTGAAGGGGACTCAGGGCGGCTCACAATTCAAATCAGGGAAGGGGGGTACAGACAAAAAACGAAAGACGAAACATAACAATACATAATTTAAAAACACACAACAGTCATACCATTCGAGATGGGGGCAACAGCTCTTTAGCCCCAGGCCTGTCGGAACAGCCAGGTTTTAACGGCTTTGCGGAAGGCCTGGAGGGTGGTGAGGGTTCGAATCTCCATGGGGAGTTCATTCCAGAGGGTCGGAGCAGCCACAGAGAAGGCTCTCCTCCGGGTAGTCGCCAGTCGACACTGGTCGGCGGATGGAATTCGGAGGAGGCCTAATCTGTGGGATCTAATCGGTCTAGTGGAGGTGATTGGCAGCAGGCGGTCTCTCAAGTACCCAGATCCAATACCATGAAGGGCTTTATAAGTGACAACTAGCGCCTTGAAGCATATCCGGAGACCAATAGGCAGCCAGTGCAGCTCGCGGAGGATAGGTGTTATGTGGGTGAACCGAGGTGCACCCACGATCGCTCGCGCGGCTGCATTCTGGACAAGCTGAAGTCTCCGAATGCTCTTCAAGGGCTGCCCCATGTAGAGCACGTTGCAGTAGTCCAGTCTAGAGATCACAAGGGCTTCATCATCATTATTCATTATCATCATCCCACCATGATATATCACTTATTTGTAGTGGCAAGAATTAAGGCACTCAGTGAAATATCATAGATTTTGCCAGGGTCTCCCAAGCAGGCAGAGAGAATGGAATTAAGAGTGATTCAAATTCTCCTTTCAAATGGTGAAAACAAGAAAACAAATTTATATCCTCACTCAGATTAAGAAAGACTATATCTAATGTTATGGCTTCTACAATACCAATACAGTTGTGTCAGGAGCGCAAAGCATTTCTGGGTTAAAAGAATTAAAAAGAATTAAATGGTGATATTACCGTTGCCCATAGGATGTGAAGTTGAGGGCTGCTTTCGTATCCCCATTAAGTTGGTGATAGGTTACAGAGTTTAGATCTCTCTTCCAAGCAACCAGAACAAGAAATCACAAGATTACTAGAAAAAAATTGGCAAAATTTGAACAAGATTAGAGGAGGCGAATAATTACTTCAGTAGTATAAGATCACCCCCCATGATAGATTGCTGTAAGAATTTCAGAGACTCTGGATATAATTGGATTGCAAAACTTCATTGATCACAAGGAGCCTTCAGATGTAAGAGCATGCATAGGCTTAAGGCTATGCCTGAAAACTTTTGACTTAGTGAAAATGAAAAAAGTATATGATTTAATCGGTTTTATATAAGCAAGATTTATTTATTTGGTTTTTGAAAGGCTACTAATTAGCGTTCCTGATCTTATACTTTAATTAACATGTGATTGGTTTAAGGGGAGAAAAGAGATTTTTTGCAGTAAAAATATTTTCCTTACTACAAACACTGTAAAGCCTCATTAATATAGTTATATTTACCGTGTTTCCCTGAAAATAAGACAAGGTCCTTTGACCCCTGAAATAAGCGCTTGGCCTTATTTTGGGGGAGGTCTTATTATTTTTGAGGTTCAGGAGACGGCGACTGTGGTCACCTCATGGCTGCTGCTGTGTTGCAATATTTTCAGGGGGAGCCTTATTTTAGGGGGGGAGGGCTTATTTTAGTGCATGTGCTCAAAAGCCCAATTGGGCTTATTATCTGGGGAGGTCTTATTTTTGGGGAAACAGAGTATTATATTTTTTAAATCCTTTTTGTAAGCATTTATGTGTTCAGGTTCTCCACTTAAAGTACTTTAACAGAGTTTGAAAATTAAGTAAACAGTAAAAAGGGAAAGAAATAACAATACAACGTGTTTGGGTTTTAATAAATAGAATTTGGTTTTATGACATAGCTTAATCTATTCATATTGTTTTTAGTACACTTTATTCATTAATGATTGATTGATTATGTGCCATTAAATCAGTGCCATCTCCCGGAAACCACATAGATAGATCTTCTGTAGGATGTTAGCAATAGCAGTTAGCAATAGCAGTTAGACTTATATACCGCTTCATAGGGCTTTCAGCCCTCTCTAAGCAGTTTACAGAGTCAGCATATTGCCCCCAACAATCCGGGTCCTCATTTTACCCACCTCGGAAGGATGGAAGGCTGAGTCAACCCTGAGCCGGTGAGATTAGAACCGCTGAACTTCAGATAACAGTCAGCTGAAGTGGCCTGCAGTACTGCACCCTAACCACTGCACCACCTTGGCTCTCATTGTTCTTCCACCACCCACCACTTCATGTTTTCCAATGGGTGCACCCATCTCTGTTGTAATTGAGTCCATCCTCCTTGTTGTAATCCATCCTCTCCTTCTCTTTCTCTCAATCTTTCTGTACATAATAGAATTCTCAAGAAAGGTAAAATG
The DNA here is from genome assembly GCF_009769535.1 of Thamnophis elegans. Taxonomy (NCBI): domain Eukaryota; kingdom Metazoa; phylum Chordata; class Lepidosauria; order Squamata; family Natricidae; genus Thamnophis; species Thamnophis elegans. The sequence continues at coordinate 84,179,241 of NC_045546.1, forward strand.
TGTCCAAAATATGATAATTTGAGCCTGGTAGTTTGTGCCTCGAGTGAGAACGTTGAATCGATTTGTTCTATGATTCATATGTTTGCTTGCTTGGCTATCCGTTATATTTTCAGGAGTTGTTTTTTTCCAGCACAAAGTTCAAAAATGTCAATATTCTTGAATATGCATCTTCTTCAAAGTCCAACTTTCATTTTCACTTAGCCTTACAGGGGGGGAAAAAAACATTGCCTCTATGATTCCAATCTAATAAAGAATTTCTCCCAGAATTTCTCATACTACAGTCCCATTTGTCATTTTGTCCTGGAACCAAAATATTGTAGGCATTTGAGTTCTCAGATGCCATGCAGCGAGTTGGGTAAAGGGCCAATATTATCATGCCTTAATCCCATCCCTCTGGAGCTGAAGGGGAGAACTCTTTATTATGTAAAGTGGACTAGCTGAGTCTTTAATGGCTCATTAACAAAGGGAGGTGGGAAGGAAGCTGCAGGCAGCTATTCTGTCTTTTAAAACATGTTTCTTCCTTTTCACATCCAGAGAAATATTCTGACTTTTCAATATTTCCTAGGATATTTCTTTTTTGGGGGTGGGGAGAGGGCTGGGTGATAACTTCCTACACCCTTATTCACACATCAGAATTTTATTTGCAATAATTATTGGAGCAGCATTTGGAGACCATCAGGGCTCCAGGTTGACAGGATTAGAAATTCATAGAGATCTTGGAATCAGGGCAAACCAAGTTAGGGAAAATGAAAAAAAAATAATCCTACATTGTTCTAATTTGCCCTAGTTTCAGGCTTTGTCCAAAGTGAAAGGCAACCCAATTATATTTATGCCTCTCTCAAACCAAACTGTTGCTCAAATTAACACTTTAAATAATAAAATAGTCCCTTGATTTGATGGGAAATAATACAGGGAAGGGGAGATGTTCCTTATATCAAAATGTCTATTCAATATGAATGAAGTTTACCCATGTGTAAAATGTTGTCTATCGTGTATAATTTGCAATTTGCAATTTGCAATTCGCAATTTAATGAGTTTATATGCCGCCCAATCCCGGGGGACTCCAGGCGGCTTACAAATACGAAATAAAATAAAATAACACATAGGGGAAAGAACAAAAACAGTTTAAAAAACACAACATACATTTGGTTCGACTGGGGGTTGGACCTGATTTAAAAATCAGCAACCCCAGGCCTGTCGGAACAGCCAGGTTTTGGTGGGTTTTTGGAAGGCCGTGAGAGTGGGAAGGGTCCGGATCTCTGCTGGTAGCTCGTTCCACAGAGCCGGAGCAGCTACAAAAAAGGCTCTCCCCCGAGTGGTCGCCAGTCGGCATTGTCGACTGTGGGTTCTTATCGGACGTTGGGAGGTGTGTAGCAGGAGATGGTCTCTCAGATATCCAGGTCCAAGGCCATGTAGGGCTTTAAAGGTAATCACCAGCACTTTGTAGCGCGTTCAGAGACCAATAGGGAGCCAGTGCAGCTCGCGGAGGATAGGTGTAACACGGGTGTACCGAGGTACACCCGATATCGCTCGCGCGGCTGCATTCTGGACCAACTGTAGTCTCCGAACACTCTTCAAGGGCAGCCCCATGTAGTGTGCATTGCAGTAATCGAGCATAAATGACCAATGAGATTTTTTTTAATATATAAAATAGCATAAAATGGCAAATGGGTTTTTTTTATAATTTATTTTATTTTATCAATTTCATATATACATTCACAATTATATGATCTCATAACTGTTATTAATAATATGTATTTATAACAATTTTTCCCTACTGTTGACAATATACTTGAAGATTGCTTTTTTATCATCCCATAGATCCATCTTATCTTACAACGGTCCTACTTCTTCTTCCCTCCCTCCCTCTTTCCTTCCCTCGTTTCTTCTCTCCTACTCCCCTTCCTTCCCTCCCTCCTTCTCTCCTTCCCTCCTTCCTTCCCTCCTTTCTTTTCTCCTTCTCTCCTTCCTTTCCCCCCTCCTTTCCTCCTTCCTTCCCCCCTTCCTTTCCTCCTTCCTTCCCCCCTTCCTTCCCTCCTACATTCCCTCCTTCCTTCCCTCCTTCCTTCCCTCCTTCCTTCCCTCCTTTCTTCTCTCCTTCCCTCCTTCCTTCCCTCCTTCCTTGCCTCCTTGCTTCCCTCCCTCCTTCCCTCCCTCCTTCCTACCCCCCTTTCTTCTCTTTCTTCTCTCCTTCCTTCCTTCCTCCTCTCTGGCAAATGGGTTTTTGTCTGCATCTAAAGTCTGCTAAAGTGAGATGCAGGCAATGAAAACTTTATCTGATTAGAATTGTGCATGCAACTCATAATGTCTATGTTTGCCTTTCACCCAAAGCCCAAAATATAAACTGTGCACCTAATGCTCTGTTTACTATTTAAAAGGAAGTGGATTGAATTTGGAGACACACATTATGTCTCTCCACATTCTTTAACCCTCTCTTTATTCCATCTTTACTCTGTCCTGTCCTGGTCTATTTGCTTTGACAGATATATCTTCAAAAACCCGGCTTTCCAGCAAGCATCTAGTTTGAATATTTAAAGATGCCTCTGTCTTTCAGAGCTGAAAGTTGCCTCCATCTAAATATCTGGACAATTTGAACCGGGCTTTCACTTATTCATTTAAATGTCATCCCTTCTTTTCTGTCGCAATTTGACAATGATGAAGCCCAACATTAAAAAGTACAATACAAATTAGCAGTTATTTCTAAGATGAAACAAATAAAACCAGATTGGAATTAAAGATATTTTAGTAATTCAATTATAGCCTGCTTAAAAAAGCACTGCCTTTCATAATTAGAGAGAGTAATAACCAAATGCAACTTCCTCAACAATGCAGCATCTGAGAAGGAGACTGCTGTTACCATCATTAAAAGGAAAACTTTTTTTTAAAAAAAAATTATTTTAAACACATAAACACATCAACAAAAACAAAGACATGACTTAAAACAACATAGGAACAAGAAGTTCCATCATATACCAGAGCCGAGGTGGCGCAGTGGTTAAATGCAGCACTGCAGGCTACTGCTAGATCAGCAGTTCAGCGGTTCAAATCTCACCGGCTCAGGGTTGACTCAGCCTTCCATCCTTCCGAGGTGGGTAAAATGAGGACCCAGATTGTTGGGGGCAATATGCTGACTCTCTGTAAACCGCTTAGAGAGGCCTGAAAGGCCTATGAAGCGGTATATAAGTCTACTGCTATTGCTATTGCTATATCATACAGCAGTTCCGTATCAGTTTCTTTGCAGTTAGTGTTTTCCCTTCTATAATTTCTATATTGCATTCATGGTCTCCTTATTCATTATCCATTTTTATGTACAATTCTATATTTGTTTATACTTAGCTATTTATAACAAAATATTGTTTACCTTTATTGTGCTTTATATTCTTATTGTCATTTATTCTCTTACATACAATTATAGGTATACATTTACATAGTTATTCTTTTTCTTTGCCATCCTTATACTTTTGTTATTCCATTTAAAAGGTTATAATATACAGTTTGAGTTGCTTTGTTTACCATCCCTAGCGCCTGTTGTAACACCACCTTATTTTCCCTTTCTTTTCTTCCTCCCTTCCTTCTCTACTTCCTTCCTTCCTCCTCTCCTTCCCCTTCTTTCTTCCCTTACCTCTCCCCTACTCCTACCCTCTTTCTTCTTCCTACCCGCTCTCCTTCCCTTTCTCTCCCTTCTACCCTCCTCTCCTTCTCTTTCTCTCCCTTCCACCCTCCTCTCCTTACCTCTTTCTTCTTCCCTTACCTCTCCTCCACTCTTCCTCTTCCTTTCCTACTCTCTAAAAGGACATCTTTTGAGTATTTTAAAATCTAGACAAGATTCCATAGACAATGTCTATGGAGATCCTCAGTCATAGCAATAGCAATAGCAGTAGACTTATATACCGCTTCATAGGCCTTACAGGCCTCTCTAAGCGGTTTACAGAGAGTCAGCATATTGCCCCCAACAATCTGGGTCCTCATTTTACCCACCTCGGAAGGATGGAAGGCTGAGTCAACCCTGAGCCGGTGAGATTTGAACCGCTGACCTGCTGATCTAGCAGTAGCCTGCAGTGCTGCATTTAACCACTGCGCCACCTTGGCTCCTATCCAGATCAGTCATCCAGATCATAGCTGTCCCAAAGTTGCTTTTTTGAAGAGGCAACTGGACTTTCTGGTTTTTCTTTGAAGACTTTTGCTTCTCATTTGATTCTCATGAGAAGTGAAACATTTTCAAAGGAAAAATCAGACAGTCCAGTTGCCCCTGGAAATTATTTGGGATTCCATATTCAAGCTCCAAGTAATTTAAGGCTTTAAAGTATGATGCACAATACCTTAAAGTCTCCCTGCAAAGCAATTGGAAAGGCATTCCAAAAGTGGCATTACTTTAGCCTAGTTCCATGCACCACTTAGAAGCCCAGTTGTCACATTTTCCACCTCTGGGAATATTCAAGCCTTCCCACACACTGAGTACATTGTACTAGCCAAGCCAAGAAGCATATTGGCAGCAAAGCCAACTCATTCAGAAATGCTGACAATTGCCACAAACATAGACTGCCATGTTATCATAGCAATAGCAATAGCAGTTAGACTTATATACCGCTTCATAGGGCTTTCAGCCCTCTCTAAGCAGTTTACAGAGTCAGCATATTGCCCCCAACAACAATCCGGGTCCTCATTTTACCCACCTCGGAAGGATGGAAGGCTGAGTCAACCCTGAGCCGGTGAGATTAGAACCGCTGAACTGCAGATCACAGTCAGCTGAAGTAGCCTGCAGTGCTGCATTTAACCACTGCGCCACCTCGGCTCTATCATGTGGCAATCTAGTGAAAGTTTAGGGTCAAGGTATATAGGCCTGCTTCTAAGGTCTTACAAAATGATCCAGAACAGATGGGCTCCCCGCCCCCTCCCAAGTTTTTGGTTTTTACTAATTTGACTTGTCAAATTTTCAGTTTAAATTATTAGAATTAGTATGGTGATAACATGCCTGTGAGTTGACTTCATGCACTAATCGCATATCAGTAATATATAATATGAAACATTTCTCTTTCCAGATATCTGCATATTGAATATTTTCCTTAGAATTAATCCTATAAATGTTATTCGTAGTTGTTAATTGATTATTCATTTATTCACTCTGTTTGTTGATTACAGTCCTATGAGAAAAAAAGAAGATTGAATTACCTGGGGTTCAGAGGTGGGTTTCTACCAGTTCGCACCAGTTCGGTAGAACCGGTTCGTCAAATCTACCAAACCGGTTAGAAGAGGTTCCACCAGTGGACCCAGAAAGCAGGCCACACCTACAGAAGAGGTTCCAAAATTTTTTGAAACCCACCACTGGAGGAGAGAGATACACACACAGAGAGACAGACAGACAGAGAGACAGACAGAGAGACAGACAGACAGACACAGAGGTTTAGGTTTAGGTTTAGGTTTATTAGATTTATATGCTGCCCTTCTCCCAAGGACTCAGGGTGGCATACAACATTAAACACAGGGTGAGAATCACATAGAGAGACACAGAGGGAGGGAGGGAGGGAGGGAGGGAGGGAGAGAGAGGCAAAGACACACACACACACACACACACACACACACACACACACAGACTCCAAGAGAGAAAGAGAAAGAGAAAGAAAGAAAGAAAGAAAGAAAGAAAGAAAAAGTGAGAGAGATGAAAGAAAAAAAGAAAAAAGGGGCAGAGAGGCAAAAGGAAGGAAAGAAAAAAGAGAGAGAGAGAGAAAGAGAGAGAGAGAGAGAGAGAACACATGGCTGACAAGCCACTCCCACAAAGGAGGCCACACCCACAGAGTAGATTCGAAAATTTTTTGAAACCCACCACTGATGGCGTTGCAACATGACTTCCCAGGAAAGGAAATCTGCTGGACTTGCATAGATATTGAAAACATTCAGAACCATACTTGGATAGAACAGTTCTCATAGATTTTCACCCACATGAATAGTGCAAAATAATAATGAAACAACTTGAGAAGTGTAGCACTGCTTTCTCTCTCATAGAATGGTAAAGCGAGGCTAGAAATTGCCCATTCCCATTTCATGAACTAAATAGATTCATAGATTTTAAGTCGAAAAGAGATCCTTAGAGAGAGTACATCAGGTGTCTGTTCTGCTTTCCTATTAATTTTAATACCAACATTTGTTGCAATGCAAAAGCTGGTGATAAGTACAACATTGAGTATATTAAATGCCCACAACATTGTGGGTAGAATATTGACTTCCTCTTTTGCTCTCTATTTCCATTATTTCTTCTCTAAAAATCAATTCTATACTGCAATGTTCATTTGTAGGCAACCTTTTCCACTCTCTGTGATGTTATCACTTTAACCCTGGAATGTTTACTCATTTAATGAATGGTATGTTTAGTTTAGTTTAGTTTAGTTTTCACTTTATTTGTATGCCGCCCTTTTCCCTAGGGGGACTCAGGGCGGCTCACAGTTCAAAGGGGGAGGGGGAGGACAAACAATTTACAACATAAAGACACTACATCATTTAAGAACACAACAGTCATACAATTCGAGTAGGGGTTAGAGTCTTTAACCCCAGGCCAGCCGGGACAGCCAGATTTTAAGGGCAGCGCGGAAGGTCTGGAGGGTGGTGAGGGTCCGAATCTCCACGGGGAGTTCGTTCCAGAGGGTCGGAGCAGCCACCGAGAAGGCTCTCCTCCGGGTAGTTGCCACTGGCTGGCTGATGGAATTCGGAGGAGGCCTAATCTATGCGATCTTATCGGTCTAGTGGAGGTAATTGGCAGTAGGCGGTCTCTCAAGTACCCAGATCCAATACCATGAAGGGCTTTGTAGGTGACAAGTAGCACCTTGAAGCACCTTGTTCTCACAATACCTGTCACAATTTTAAATTCAAAGGCTCACCACCAGCTTTTATTGCCCCTTCAGTCTTTCTAAGAAAACTAATATTTTATGCAGGCTTAGATTTGACTTTGAAGTTAATCTACACTTAATATTCTCATTAAAAGTGAAATGAAATGGTGTGGTGCTTAAGAGTTGTTTGCATTCGTTCTTGAATACCTAAAGCCCAATACTAAAATTCTTAACTGCTAATCACTTTTCTCAAAATAATCTCATTGAAGTTAAAACGTGTTACTCCAGGAATTCTAGATTCCAGCCTTGAGTGCCTTGAGTAAAGTGAGCATTTATAAACAGCAGACAGGGAGAAACTTTTCCTCACTGTAGTGTTTCTCCCCAAAGCGAATTTATTTCTACTCTTAGAGCAAACAGCATGTTACTTTTAATTTATATGGCCAGCTACTGTAGGAGTCTATTTGTTTTCCTTTTATGCAAAATAAATTTGGAGTATCTGATTCCAACTTGAAGCTTAGTTCATAGGAGACCATTGAACTTTGTTCCAGGTGCTGGTTTTGATGTAGATGTTCTCCACACACTCCAAGAGACCGCAAAAATATCATCTCATGTTTAAATGACTCAGAAGCTTTGATCCACATGAAAATTTTAATCCACATTGGAAGGATAAAAAAGTAAAGGTTCCCCTTGCACATATGTGCTAGTTGTTCCCAACTCTAGTTTTAAAGAGCCAGTGCTGTCCGAAGATGTCTCCGTGGTCATGTGGCTGGCATGACTAAACACTGAAGGCGCATGGAACGCTATCATCTTCCCACCAAAGATAGTTCCTATTTTTCTACTTGCGTTTTTTACATGCTTTCAAACTGCTAGGTTGGCAGGAGCTGGGACGAGAAATGGGAGTTCACTCTGTTATGCGGCACTAGGGATTTGAACCGCCAAACTGCTGACCTTTCTGATCGACAAGCTCAGCGTCTTAGCCACTGAGCCACGGAAGAATAGCAAGGGCTAAAGTTTCTATTGAAAAGGATCTGCAACTATAATGGAGATTAGATACAGGATCAGGTTTCCTGTGTTATCACGTTAACGGAAAAGAATGTACATAATTATGGCCTATGTTGCAAGGATTCGGGACTTACAACAGATTCTTTTCTACATGGGGAACTCAAAATGTCCTATTGTTTGTTGGTAAGCCAAAGCCTGCCATTATCTCTAGTGCTGTTTGAATGGAAGGACAGTGATACCAAAATGCTGCATTGATCTAAGAATATTGATAAAGCACTTATGGCTCGTCTAAAGGGAGGGGGCTGCTCTATTGTGAAGGTTCAAAGCAGTTATCTAATTAATTATGTCATTATTTAACATGCCAAGAGCCAATAGAGGGGGATTGATTCCTGTGACCTTCCTTCAGTAAATGTTTACAATTTGAAATACTAACATTGCTCCAAGATCCAATCATGCATAATTTTATTGAAATTAGCCAAAGTTGGGTTAGATGCTTCATTTTTCCATATCTTCTTCCTTCTCTCCTTCTTCATTTGCTCTAAGCCAAATAACTTACATTAACAATTAGTCAAAAATATAACTGATAGAACAAAGGAGGAAGCTGCTTTGTAGCTAAAACCCGAGATATATATGTGTTGGAGAACATTATTTTACATTAATATTACAATATATTTATAACCAGTGATGGGACGATAAATGTCCAATCGTCAGCTGTGCTGGCTCCACTGTGTCAAACTGAATCACAAGCCATCAAATAGCAAATTGGTGCACTAGACATCACAATTCTCATCTAGGTAAAAAACAATCCAGAAAATGTTCTTACAAACGTGTGCATGCCAAGTCCAGAACATCACTATTTGTACACTTGTTTGCATCTGGATGGAGTCAGATATTGTACTTAATTTCTCTTTTTTTTAAAAAAAAGAGACACAAGTATTTATTACTCTCCTGACTAATGTGTCCTGTCTACTGTTAAAATCAGCCTCCATATTTATATCCATTCCATATGACACGTTGTCCTCCTTGCCAGTATGTTAGTGTACAGGAAATTAAAAAAGGTCTTAATTCTAGAAGATTATCAAATATGCAGCAATCTGTTTCTATACTTGGATGAAGAATAGCTGCTAAATGAAAACAAATGCATCCATATGGATTGTTCTTTCCAATTACCCACATTTCTAAGTCGGTGTCAAGACAAAATCATTGCTATTGTAAAATTTTACAGTTTGGCTCGACTAAAAGAGATAATGGAGCAGATATTTCTTTAAGTGTTGACTTTTGTTTTGTTTACATACATACGTATCAATTGTGTTATTCTCTTTTGGCATAATCAACCTTCTCTCTCATGTTCATCTGTTTCTCATTGATCTGAAAAATGGCAATGGGATATGAGAACTAAAACATGCAAAGAGTATAAAGCTATCTATTCCAGATATTAATCAACGCAGTAATATTGATAGGGCATCTTCCCTATGCCATATTCTATGCCCAAATAATTTGAATTCCTCCACCTATCATGGTTTATTTCAATCCAAGCATTCACCTAGTGATTCTTGGTATATGGAAAAAGTGTACAGTTGTTACCAAGCTTAATTAGGTGTAGTATTCTCTGGTAATTTTAAGGACACTAACAGTAAGTTTGGAACATTTGATAATGCAATGCCATGTCATCTAATCCCACTTTAGCCCAACTATTCCAGAACACAGAGGCAGCTCAATTATAAATTGTGTCCTCAGGCCACACTGATGCCAATGCAAATATTTGCATTCTTAAAAATAAATTTTGTTTTCAGAAGAGATGGTGTTGGCATTCCTTAAATACTAGGCTAGTTCTGCTAAGACATTTAATCTAGAATTACCTTATTTTCTGTATCCCATCAATTCAGAGGACATCTGCAACATCTGCAACAACAACAACAACAACAACAACAACATCATCATCATCATCATCATCATCATCATCATCATCATCATCATCATCATCATCCTAGCCATTGTCTATCCACTGCAGGATGAAGGCCTCTTCTGCATGTTTCTAACCCATGTGTTCTTGAGTTTTCCTTTGCCAGTTGGGCCCGCAATGCTTGCTGATGTCATCACTTCATCTTGTTTTAAGTCTCATTTGTGGATTCTTTTTATCGAGTGGAATCCATTCTATGACTGCCTTTCACCTGCCATCAGTTCTGCTTGCTATGAGACCATTGCAATTCTTTTACTCTCTTGATGATATTTTTTCGTTCTCTAATCCATGTGCAGGTCTTTCTATCTTGTCTTGTGATGCCGAGCATGTATCTTTCCATGACTAACCGCTTGTAGCTTTTGTATTGATTGTGAGGTTGATATCCATGTTTCGTTGTCATATGTTAGAACAGGTAGCACACACTGATAAAAAAATTTTCTCTTCAGGCATGGCGGCAGGGTTGTTATTCTTGAAACTTTTGCTTAGCTTGCCAGATGCCTGCCAACTTTATTTTTAAGCCCAATGGTTCTCCTGCTTTATGCAGCTCTTGTATGTGTCTTTGTAACTCTTCTGGGCCTTGTGATCTTCTGCATATTTTAACCTAATTCAGGGGAAATTACAAGGCTAAATCTAGATGTCTTGGCTCCATCTTGATTCTCCTCATCAAAGAAGGAGACAATGTGATTCTCTTCAAAAAGGCCTTTCCCTCGTCATGAAGCTTCTTCTGACAATTTGAAAATCTGAGAAAGGCTTCTGAACAGGTGCTGTATGTACATAAAACCTCTGTCAACCACTGGACAGAAGAGAAGAGACAACATGTTTGCTTCTTAGAAAGACATGGGAACATTTCTTTGGAATACAGTTTTGAAGAAATGCTTTGTTCAAGTTTTTGTCACAACAAAATGACCCTTCCAAAATCTGTTAACCTGAAGGTTAATTCAGTTCACTGACAGACCTTCGGGATATTATTTAAGTTAGCCGTTTTTAAATTTTTGATCACCGTGTCAGAATATTCTCTTACAATCAAGGAATAAAAAGAAATACTATTAAAACAGTAGGTTTGTTCCCATATGCTTCCTTTGGCACAAGAAACATTACTCTGAAACTTGGAAACACAAAAATGAGGATTATTACTAGAAAAAAAAAAAGAAGAAGATGAAGAGAAATAAACTTTGCAAATTATGTTTGCAAGATATCCCATTTGTCTAAGAATACAGATGCTTCTGCATTAAAAGGCTGGCAACCATATGGCTCACCATCAAGCATGACTCTTGCTGTTAGAGTATTTATACATAGGTGCATTTGAGAATTCTGCTGCTAAATTAATCATGTTTTTTTTTACAAAAGTCTGCTGCTCAGGTAGCTGAATGAAAACCCTCATGAGCAACATAAATCTGAACAGAATTATCAAGTCGTTAAAGGAATATATTTGATGAATCATGTACCTTTTTGAGAATCATTCAATTTACCTTAAATAGATTGATATATTTTGTGATTTTAAATCTAAAGTGATTTAAGCTACAGTTATATGGTTCCTCTGGACCATGTCTGAAAAACCACGTTATTTAGAACTTTTTCAGACCTTTGAATTCTTTGATATTTGTTAAGCTGTGATTACTTTCATGACACAACTGACTGTAGGTCGATTTAATTGTTTCATTTTATGTTTTGTATTTTAATTGTGTAATACTTTGGCCAACTTTGACTCACTTTAAAATAAAGATTTACACCTTTTTTAAACCAATATTATTGAGGCACTTAGCAATTGGGATAGAGAGCCTGGTGTCCTTTGACTGTTTTAAATTGCAGATTCTACGGTCCGTTATCTTGCTTATCAGCTGGGTCTTATATGCATTTGTCAGCCTCTGCTTTGCTGCTGCTTCAGCTGCCATTGAAACGGGGAGGGGGGCATGGTATTTGGGAGGGGACTACTACTTGTGCTGGAGGAAGATTCTGGAGTTTCTGCTGCCTGTCTTACTGCGCATGCGGAGGAGGTTTCCCGCCAAGGCCAACGGCACCGACATTCCATCTTGGTGATGCCTTTCGAAGTTATCTCGCACCTGACACTTGGGAGAATTATGATTGGACTGTAACTGGGATGCCAAGGGGTGGGGAATAGGTTATTCTATATATCATTTGCTTCCGCGCCTAAATAATCAGTCTTCGCTTTGCTACGCTTCTGATCATTTATAATTAGTAAAAGTATACTAGATTTCTATCAATGGAGTCTCGTGGTTTTCTTTCCTAATTATTCAATGGAGGAGTGCTGACAGCATTGCAGTCCTAATTCTACCCTCTGCTTTTTATTGTTTTATTTTATTTTATCTATCATCATGACCTTTATTACACTTTATGTCACATTAAGCTTATTTGACTGTTGTCCAGAGGAATGATATTCCAGAGAGAGGGTGCCTTGGCAGAACAAGGCTGTTATACCCATGACTTGGCATTCTTTGGTTGATGGTACCCACAGCATGTCCCTCCTGCTGAATCAGAAAGGATGAGTAGAATTAACCAGGGAGATATGGTTCCATAAGGAAAATGAATAAAATAAGAGAGCTTTCATTTTTTTATTAGTCTCCTCTGATAGCTCCACTCATACTTGATACCATCTTGTCTCCCTTGTCGGAAGGAAGGAAGGAAGGAAGGATAGGTTATGCTTTCACCCATTTTCATGACACACAACAAGTCCACCATTCCACTGTTCTATCACTGAACCTCAGGGAAAAGAGCAGAGGAGGGGATCTTCTCTGCTGTGAATTTGGAGTAGGAAGAGGAGAAAGAGGAGGATGAGGAGCGGGGAAGGGATTAGGGAGGGGAAGGGAGTGAAAGAGGAGGAAGACAGCTAACAATGAATGACGGGGTAGGATGTTCCTGCCATAACATACAGTAGCCAACTGCATTGGAGGTGTTTGCCTACAATAAAATGAAGCACAGCAGAATTTTACTGCACTTGTTGGGTGGGTAAAACTTAGAAACACAACTTTGGTTGCAATGCAGGAAAACATAAGAAAATTATTTCCTCAATATTCCAGAAGCAAGCAGTTGATAGTGTCAGGGATTCCTGAACTGAAGATGCAGTTTTTGGCCTATAATTGCAAGCAGGTCACGCAGATCGATCCTAAAGATAGAGAAAATATATACTTTGTTCTTCTTGTAGAATATATATTAGGAATATGTATTTGCTTAGATTAGGAAAAGATGTGCTAACATGTATTCATTTGTAGAAAGAACATAAAAAATGCATTACATTCAGTAATGTGCCTGAAAATTATGAACACGAGGCATATAAAAATCGATACAGCAGGAAAAATGTGCTTGAAAATGTGTTGCATAACCATTTTGTTTCATTTTAGTATTTAAAAAAAAGACTGGAAAAATTAGAAACGGCGTAAAATCAAATTTGACTGATTTGCCCAGTAATAATTTTGTTTGCCTAAAAACAAAATGATTGAAAATCTGTGGAAATTCTTTATTTAGGGAATGGAGGAAACAGTGTGAGAAATCTTGCATGTACCGAACCGGCAAAAATTCCAGAAGCATCCCACCCCTGACCCATATTTCCAATCAGCTGACCTTCCCTCTGTTCTTCCTAAATAAGCATTTACCCTTTATTCTTAATAGTTTTGTTATTTAGTGTTATTTAATTCATTGATACAATCAATGACTTTTCTATGGCAATTTAGAATCAAATCTTGGTATGTTTCAGCTCACAAGATATTTCTTATCTAGGATCCAAGTCAACTGATCAGTAGTTTCACTGTAAGTAAAAAAAAAAAATCACATCAGAGCTGCTCAGAATTTAATTATAGTGAAGAACCATTCACACAATCAACTGACCACACTGGCACACAATGGGGGTGGGTTCCTGCCAGTTCTACCCTCTTCTATAGAAGAGGTTTCACAAATCTACCATGTCATTTAGAACTGGTTCCAGCTCCCTCCCCCCGCCTGTCCGCACCACACTTGCCCCGCCCACTGCTCACTGATTGGCTGGCTCACCAATTCATTTCATTTCATTTCATTTATTATATTTATATGCTGCCCTTTTCCCCCGAAGGGGACTTAGGGCAGCTAACAAATCAAATCAGGGAAGGGGGGGGTACAGACAAAAAATAAAAAATAAACGATACATAACAATACATAATTTAAAAACACACCACAGTCATACCATTCAAGACGGGGGAAACAGCTCTTTAGCCCCAGGCCTGTCGGAACAGCCAGGTTTTAACGGCTTTGCGGAAGGCCTGGAGGGTGGTGAGGGTTCGAATCTCCACGGGGAGTTCGTTCCAATTTCTCTGCCCGCTTCTAAGAGTCCTATCTAAACCTTAAAGTCTTAAAGCTGTCAAGTTTGAACACCCCTGGGGTTTTTTTCTAGAGAGTTAGGGGTGCAAGGGTCTTGTAACTTGACAGCTTTAAGACGTGTGTGCTTCAAATGCCAGAGTTCCTGAGCCAACATGACTGGAGGAGGAATTCTGGGAGTTGAAGTCCACAAGTCTTAAAGCTGTCAAGTTTGAACACCCATGGGGTTTTTTTTCTAAAGGGTTAGGAGTGCAAGGGTCTTGTAACTTGACAGCTTTAAGAGTTGCGTGCTTCAAATGCCAGAGTTTCTGAGCCAACATTTTGGTTGCTAAGCAAGAGCGTTGTTAAGTGAGTTTCACCACATTTTACAAGTTGGCCACACCCATCCAGTCCCATAGCTGGCAAGCCACTCTCACCCAGTCACATGGCCACCAAGCCACTCCCACAAAGCAGGCCACACCCACAGAAGAGGTTCTAGAAATCTAAGGAGAATAGGACAAGAAAATCCTGCTGCTGATGTTACCTAGTCTGCTAAATGAAACATTCAGAAACTAAATTGAAAGCTTGGAGAGCAAACCACTGCCAAAATCTAAAACCCAATCTACAAGTATTTTCTATTAATTCAACATCAGAGCTAGTCTATCAGTGCTAGAGATATGCAGACCTTGTAGGAGATCTGTTCAGCAGCTGGTAGAAAGTCATACTCATCTTGACCTCATGCTTCTCTCCCTCCCTCCCTCCCTCCCTCCCTCCCTCCCTCCCTCCCTCTCTCTCTCTCTCTCTCTCTCTCTCTCGTCTGTCATAGTTTTGTTCACTGTGTTTTAAAATCTGTAGAAGTCGGTTGGGGAATCGTGAAAACATTTATCCGAAATTGGGTAGTAGAGATGTTGTTGGTGTTGAAGCACCCTAAGTTAAAGTGAAATAGCCTTAATACAACAGAAAGTAGCAAAGGCTCCACTGTGGGAATAGCACTTGGGGATCAGCTGAAGGAACAATGAATGAGTTTAAATAAAAAATTGGGCTTTTAGTCAAAACGTATCATTTTTTTTTTTACTTTGACTACATGCACTTTTATATGCTTTTTTCTGTGCAGCTTTTGGACTGAAAAATGTTAGACAAAGTAGTGGACTCTGAAAATTACATGGTTCTTCCTACGTGATTGGATTTGATTGATATACACTGACTGATTTCTTTGACATTGCTAACTCTATTAAATTCAAGAACAAAAACTAAAGGAAATCCTCCACCTGTATTATATGCACCAAAAATTGTGCATGCACTGAACCAGCAGTAATGCCGACAGCAACCCACCCCTGGTTCATACATAGAAACTTCCTTGGACTCATGCACCTCTCCCTGTTAGTTAATTCCACACTGTTACTGTTACTATTACTGTTTATTAAATTTATAGGCCGCCCAATCCCGAAGGACTCCGGGCAGCTTACAGAAACAAGAATTTAAAAAAAATTAAAAAGGGATTAAAAAACAAATAAAACACAACAAATTTAAAAGAGACACAACATGCACCCAATCTAAGCGGGGCTGGACCTCAATCCTGAGGTCAACAGCCCCAGGCCTGTCAGAATAGCCAGGTTTTGATAGCTTTATGGAAGGCCATGAGAGTGGGTAGGGTCCAGATCTCTGGGGGTAGCTCATTCCATAGGGCCAGAGCGGCAACAGAGAAGGCCCTACTCCGAGGCGTCGCCAGCCGGCATTGTCCAGCTGATGGCACCTGGAGAAGGCCCATCCTGGGCGATCTTTTCGGTCTTAGGGAGGTGTGTGGCAGAAGACGGTCTCGTAGATATCCAGGTCCTAAGCCATGTAGGGCTTTAAAGGTGATAACCAGCACCTTGAATCGTGCTTGGAGATCAATAGGAAGCCAGTGCAGCTCGCGGAGGATAGGTGTAGTATGGGTGTACCTAGGTACACCCAATATCGCTCACGTGGCTGCATTCTGGACTAATTGTAGTCTCCGAACACTTTTCAGGGGCAGCCCCATGTAGAGTGCATTACAGTAATCCAGCCTTGTCTAACATTTTTCAGTCCACACATACAAAGAGCTGCAGCCATAGGCCAACTATTTACGGTTAACCATCAATATACATGCCAAGTCTCCCTCCGAAAAGTCTGGAGGACTTTCACCAAAATAAGAATTCAATTACTACACTGACTAGCTACTCACCTCCATCATTTTAAGAAATTGCTGAGCTCCCATTCCTTAACGGAGAAATAATACGGATCCAATGTACTGCCAACCTCGACTAAAAACAGAAGGAAAGAAAGATAGGCAGTCATCTTATTTCTTCATAGAGTGCATTTTGTAATAACTTTATTCATAGTAAGGCTTATGAGCTTATAAATAAAATATAAAACACTACGGAGTCAATAGCAGGATTGCTGCAAAATGTGGCTTTATAAGAATGCATTCATTAAACAGCTATTAACTTCAGAGGACCAGAGATATTTTTTATGAAAAATGGCCACTAGATACTGAGAACAAATTCATCTATCAAATCAGTTTTCTACTGTTCTTTCTTTTTTTAAATACCAGGAATTACACTTTTAATGCCTACGTTTCTGGCAATCACTATGACTTCAGTTTGTTTCGTCTTACATAAATTGCACAGTTCGTTGATTTTTTATTTTTTTTAGTGCTAGCTGAAGATTTTGAATGGTGAGTGTACAGATCTGAATAAGATATCTTAGTGACAATGGGATCCACACTGGGTAGCCCATTAATCCTCAGGTTTGGTAACATTCCTCCTTTTGCTTTGCTTTTCTGTCTGGAGTGAATGTGTGCTAACATTTATGCTCAGTGAAAGATGAGTGAATTGGCAGGTAGAAGAAGGGGAAAGAAGCATAGGGTAGGACAGAAGATCCCAGAGATAGCAACAGCAATAGCAGTTAGACTTATATACCGCTTCATAGGGCTTTCAGCCCTCTCTAAGCGGTTTACAGAGTCAGCATATCGCCCCCACAGTCTGGGTCCTCATTTCACCCACCTCGGAAGGATGGAAGGCTGAGTCAACCTTGAGCCGGTGAGATTTGAACAGCCGAATGGCAGAACTGCAGTCAGCTGAAGTAGCCTGCAGTACTGCATTTAACCACTGCGCCACCTCGGCTCGAGATGTAAAAAGCCACATAGAATACAGCCCTTTATTTGAATAAAACTTCAGCTGAGATCTGCATATGACATTCCGATCAGGGTAAATTGTAGGGGGTGACATAGAAATAGGATATCATAGTCCTTATTTGCATTCCATTCTTTGTATTGTTTTATGGTATACTATTCTGCATTTCATTCTGTATTTTGATTTGGCCTATGAGCTAATCAAAAATAAAGTTTCTGATAAAGAAGTTTGAAAAGCCATTTTTGCCCAACTCTTTCAGTTCCTGGCACTTTATTTGGACAATGGCATTAGACTGACCCTCTGATGCTGCCTAATTATACAATGTAGAACTGCAGCCTGTTATTCATTTCTGACCAGCAGTCAGAAAACTGCATTGATTTTTCACCAGTTATATGTTTTCTTTGTTTTAATCCAGTCCCCCGTGCCAAATTCTATTCCTATATTCAATCTCACCAGAGCCAGTTTTATATATAGATTAAGGCAGCAGGCTAAAAACTAGAACTCTATGAGTTCCTGCCTTAGGCATCAAAGCCAGTTGGGTGACTTTAGGCAGTCACTCTCAGAACAACCAGTGGTGGGTTTCAAAAATTGTTCGAACCTACTCTGTCGGTGTGGCCTCCTTTGTGGGAGTGGCTTGCCACCCATGTGACCGGATGGGAGTGGCTTCCCACACATGTGACCAGATATGAAGATGCCGACGACACTTGTCAGAACCACCTTAAATTACCTCACACACAGCACTGGCATGCATCCGAATATGATGTAAACTTGTTTTTTAAAAGGCGTCTTTGGTTTGCGTTAAAACAACTTCAACACACGCAATGTTCTGATTGCACCACAAGCGCAGTAGTCATCCTTACCTTCCACAGAGGCACTGAGTTTTATAAATATGAGCTTGATAGTGTAGAATAATCATATCCAAGGACCAGTGGTGGGTTTCAAAAAATGTTGGAAGCTCTTCTGTAGGTGTGGCCTGCTTTCCGGGTCCACTGGTGGAACCTCTTCTAAACGGTTCGGTAGATTTGATGAACCGGTTCTACCGAATAGGTGCAAACTGGTAGGAACCCACCTCTGAGCGCAACCTGCCACATTGGATTGTTGTTGTGTGGGAAAATAGGAGGAAGGAGGATTAGGTATGTTCACCATCTTGATTTACTTAGAGAGTAAGAAAAGTGTATGTTTGTGTGTGTGTGTGTGGGGGGGGTATTTCTGATAAATAAATAAAAAGAAATACGGTAAATATCCAAACAAGTTTCAAGGCTTTTTTAAAAAAAGAAATCTTCTTTATTAGTAAAAATGAAGTTTTTAATATTTTCTTAAGATACCCTGAGGGCGAGGTATTTCTTGTTCTTTTTCTCCCTATATAAAATAATACTCTCTCCCATGCTTATACATTGTACATGCTAGAAAATATTCTCCTAGAGCAGTTCTATGGCAACAATCAATATCATATAAACTGAAAATAGCATAAAGCATAAAACAGAAAAAAACAAAAGTAATATAGTCCTATAGTCCATTAAATTGACTTTAAGGATCCAATTATTATTTTTTTCCCTTTTATCTTCTTAGCATTTTATGCAGTCACAGTGGCAGTTGGAATCAAATCTGAATGTTTAATCTGCTGTAATTTAACTCCTGCAGCAGAGGTTGGAAAGCACAATTAAAACTGCATTATTACTTGGCACAAGACAGATGTATTATTTAAATATACTGAGCAGCAAAAATAAAATTGAAAAGAAAAAGGAGGGAGGGAGGGAGGGAGGGAGGAGAAGGGGAAAGGGAGGGAAAGGGAAAAATGAATCATATTTGTCTTAATCACATACAATAATAGACTAATACGAATCCCATCTTTGTATCTAACTTTGCACCATTAATTCTATCTCTTTTCTCTTCTTTGTCCGCATGCATATGGTTCCAGGTCTGTAGTTAAGAAAGTTTTTAAATCTGAAGTGTAATCTGTGACCCCAAAGCAATAGTGTTGCCTTCCCACTGAATAATCTGAATTTCTGATATTTAGTTATTATTTCTGCAGGATTCATACCCTTGTAACCAAGGTGTATTAGCCAATGGTATAATCTTTATTGTCTTAAATGCAACAAAATTGGTTCTACAATATGAACTACAATTAAGTTCCTGACAATTCTAGATCTAAGTAGGATTATCTGAGAATGAGAAAAAGAGAGATGCTTAGTAGAAATACTTGAAAAATAATTGCAATTTATAATCAAAGCTTGACATTCTTTCGTATTCCAGGTTTTAGTTAGGCAAGTTTTCTTTTGGTAGCCCTCTATTTAGAGAATGGCAGGCATAGATTAGACAGAAATATATCATTGCATTATGCTCCATCTGTCAAGCCGAGGAGACTCAGTGGTTAGGGTGCAGTACAGAAGGCCACTTCAGCTGACTGTTATCTGCAGTTCAGCGGTTCTAATCTCACCGGCTCAAGGTTGACTCAGCCTTCCATCCTTCCGAGGTGGGTGAAATGAGGACCCAGACTGTGGGGGCGATATGCTGACTCTGTAAACCGCTTAGAGAGGGCTGAAAGTCCTATGAAGCGGTATATAAGTCTAACTGCTATTGCTATTGCTATTGCTAAGCAAATGTCAATTTGTTATACTTAGCTTCTACCTGTGGTGGGATTCATTTTTTTTTACTATTGGTTTTATGGGTGTGGCTTGGTGGGCATGGCATAGATTGGTGGGTGTGGCTTGATGGGCATGGTAGGGGTAGGATACTATAAAATCCCGATTTCCTCCTGATCAGCTGGGACTCAGGAGGCAGAGAATAGATGGGGGCGGGGCCAGTCAGAGGTGGTATTTACCGGTTCTCTCAACTACTCAAAGTTTTTGCTACTGGTTCTCCAGAACTGGTCAGAACCTGCTGAATACCACCTCTGGCTTCTACTACCTTCCTGTATGGTCATTCATTCAAACTGATACAAAATCAGGGCAGTACTGAAATTCGGTAAGTTATCTTTGCAAATTCGAAGTGTTGGCAACAGACAAGAATTTGGAGCTGCTTGTATGAAAAGAAAGAAGTTTCAGATATTCAAGATGCATATCATAGGCAAGCTATGAATAGTTTAGTGTGGGTATATTTCTATCAATTTATGCAATAGCAGTAGAACCTAGACTTACATACAGCTTCGCAATGCTTTACGGGACTCTCTAAGGGGTTTACAAAGTTAGCATATTGCCCCCAACAAACTGGGTCCTCATTTTACCGACCTCAGAAGGATAGAAGGCTGAGTCGAGCTTGAGCTGGTGAAAATCAAACTGCCAGCAGTCAGCAGAAGTAGCCTGCATTCTAATCACTGCACCACCACGGTTCTTAATAACAATAATTCCATATAACAGTCCTTAAGTAAGTTAGGATCAAACCATAATTGGATCTCATCTCATCAAGCAAATAAGTAGTACAGTTGTGCATCAAATGAATTATATGCTCTATCTTAAGCAGTCGGGGAAGGTAACTTAAGGGAAGGCAAGCTCTTTAAAAGAGTGGCGATATAACTGCTTAGCAGCATTTAATTCCAGTAATGATATCTGCTCCTTCACTACCTGTTAGCATTTATTTGCCAGTAAAGGAGCTGAACCGTTAATTCTTATATATAGATTAATCGGTCAATGACTGCAAGTCTTGCTTATTATTTCTTGTAGTTGTACAGCACTGTAATGTGAATGATTCCTGATGGCCTACATCCATGGAAATTTTAATAGGCTATATTATAATGAAATCATCCTCAAGTTTCCCATGATTGAAAAACCACATTTGGAGTATTGAAGGATTGCTTGTTATGGGAGTACAATATCTGCTGATCCATATGTTGGTCATTCATATGCTACTGTAAAAGGCATAGTATTTCAAGAAGATAGCAATAGCAATAGCAGTTAGACTTATATACTGCTTCATAGGGCTTTCAGCCCTCTCTAAGTGGTTTACAGAGTCAGCATATCGCCCCCACAGTCTGGGTCCTCATTTCACCCACCTCGGAAGGATGGAAGGCTGAGTCAACCTTGAGCCGGTGAGATTTGAACAGCCGAACTGCAGAACTGCAGTCAGCTGAAGTGGCCTGCAGAGCTGCACTCTAACCACTGCACCACCTCAGCTCTAGAAATTGTAATATCCTGTCTTTGAAAGTTAGCAAGTCTGTGCTGCATTGATCAGGGACATTTATATAAACTGCACCATCACTGCCCTTTATATATTTGGAATGAGAAGATTGCTCATTACGCTTATGAATCATTCTGGATGAAAGGAAAAGATTTCATTTGGTAGAAACTATTATTTGAGAGACCGATACAAAATAATAATTCACCTCCTTCCAAAATTCAAATCAGGAAGTGCATGGCAGTAATATATTGTTAATTTCCTTCTTCACAGTCTATATTTCATCATTAAGGCATACCTTTTAATGGAAGCAAGAACTGTTATGACATAATGAAGAAAAACATTACCTGCCACTAGAATATTTCCAAAACTAAAGAAATTTGTTTTCTATCACCTATGACCAGTTCTATAGTTTTTAAAGGCTTCATTTCATATATCTAGCAGTAATGCTATCCTACAGCCTTGTTTAAAATGAAATTTTCATAGACTATGCCTTGTTTCCGCCGAGTTCTATCATGTAAGCTGATTGGAATCTGTTTTTACGGGTATCCAAAATCTACTTCCACATGATAGATTTCTTTAGGAAGTCAGCTTCCAAAATCTGGTAAACATTGTGCCAAATAAGTTCTCAAAATTTGATTCCATTGAAAGCAGCTGGACTGACTCCCTTCTAAATTTTTATTAAAATCTACTGAAAGTTTTCTATTTGTGGCCTGTACTCCATTTCCTTTTAATGGGAGAGAGAACTAGGATGGTTAGAATTATGGTGTTTGCTTTAGAGAGGTCCATCTGCATAACAAATTACCAATTTAAAGAAACTGCGGCTCTCAAACGTCTTAGCAACCAGACTTCCCATTTCCTGAAAGCTGCATGCGTTGGATTGCCGTTTTATCACTTTTGTTGTCACTTGTCATTCATTTCACTGTGACTTTCTAGACTGTTGTTGTAATGTTGTCAACTTGATGGCTGGTCTTAAGAAACTTCAATAGGTGCAACATGTTAGCAGCTGTGCAATGACAGATATAATTCAGCCTGTATTATGTTTGGCATTGAAATGGTTTTAACACATTTCTGACACTAAGTTAATACTATTTTATTCTTACATGCCATTTAAACACAATGACAGCAATATGCTGTCATATTAATGTTTTAAGACAATGTGTTCAGGGCTCTTGATAATGTTGTGTCTATCATAATTTTAGTATGAATGAAAATAAATCTGCAACAGAAGTGAATTTGTGTGAACTACCATTACTTATTTATGGGACTGAATGGCAGGACAGCATCTATTGTTCCCCATTTAAATTCCACACAGAAAAAATGTTTATTTACAAAATAAGATGTCAAAAATATTGCATGTTTGGGGATGTGATATATAAAGCTGTATACTAGTTATAGCTGCAATTAAAAAAAAATTAAACACAGATTATCCTTTAGAAAACATGCCATCTAGAAAACTACATACACAATTGTAGTATAACACCTATCCTCTGCGAGCTGCGCTGGCTACCTGTCTGTCTCCGGGTGCGCTTCAAGGTGCTACTTACCACCCATAAAGCCCTTCATGGTAGTGGATCTGGATACTTGAGAGACCGCCTCCTGCCAATCACCTCCTCGCGACCCATTAGATCACACAGATTAGGCCTCCTCCGAGTTCCATCTGCCAGTCAGTGTCGACTGGCAACTACGCGGAGGAGAGCCTTCTCGGTAGTAGCTCCGACCCTTTGGAACGATCTCCCCGTGGAGATTCGCACCCTCACCACCCTCCAGACCTTCCGCACAGCCCTTAAAATCTGGCTATCCCGTCAGGCCTGGGGTTAAAGAATGTAACTCACCCCCACCCGAATGGTATGAATGTTGGGTTCTATTTTTAATTATGTATTGTCCTTATGTGTTATTGTCTGTATCCCCCTCCCTTTGAGTTGTAAGCCGCCCTGAGTCCCCCCAGGGAAAAGGGCGGCCTATAAATAAATTTTCAAATACTCAAATACTCAAAGTATGAGTTAGAAAAAAATCTTTTCAATTTCTAGAATACAGGTGTTAGAGACATTTGCAAATAATAAATAATAATGTTCAGTTTTTAAACTTAGAAATAAACTCACTATAAATCAACTGAATGTAATTATAAATGTTTTAAAAAATTGAAATGTACAAGATCAGTACTTCCCTACATTTTATTTTACATTCTAACACTCTGTTTTCATGTATTTGAGTGTTTTGAGATTTCTGCCTTAAAAAGAATAGTTTATGTAATGAAGTTGATTACTTTATCTTTTCGACACTAACTTGAGGTTGTAATAGGATGAGTAATAAATTTGCAAAACAAGTGAATAAGTAAGTATTTTGAGTTCTATAAAAAACTGTAAAAGCTTTACACAGTCTTTTTTTCCACAAGTGATGCTGTTTTGCATATTCAGTTTTTAAATTTACAGAGCATTAAGTATTTATTTTGCTCAAAATAAAAGAAAATATAGAGAGATTATTCTTCATTCAAGCTAGGTGATGTAGAATTTGTTACCCACATGCACACACATACCAGTGTATTTATTGTCAGATTCCACTACAACACTGCAATTTATTAATCTATTATGATTTCACTGTAAAAGGTTAAGTACCCGACCACTCAACCCAATACAATACAACCAATACAAACCCTAAAAATAATTGCACTGTCATTCATTAAGAAGATCTCAGAAACCATGAAAAGACTAGTACAATTGCATGAATTCAGCAGAGCACATAAGCCAATCAAAGCCCTTCAAAACATCCTAAACAAACCAAAATCCCAGAAGAATCCCAGATCCCAG
Organism: Thamnophis elegans; assembly: GCF_009769535.1. NCBI lineage: Eukaryota > Metazoa > Chordata > Lepidosauria > Squamata > Natricidae > Thamnophis > Thamnophis elegans. The sequence continues at coordinate 84,203,371 of NC_045546.1, forward strand.
AAGAAAAAAAACATGAGTCATCATCTACAACATACAATGTGAGAACTGCAACAACCACTATGTAGGACAAATAGGTAAAAGACTGACAGAATGCATCCACGAACACCAACTGGTAGTCAGAAGATATGATGAAAATTCTTTAATTTTGCAACATATAGACAGATTTAACCATAGTTTCAATTGAGAAAATGTGACAATCATAGACCAGGACAAGTCCAAAAAGGCCAGAGAAATATGCTGCATGGGAAAACAGTGGTAGCTAACTGTTCTGACACCCCCTCCTTCTCCGTCCAGGAACGAAAGCTAAAACAAACGTCCAGACTCTTGTTGGCTGCAAGCCCAAAATAAACAAAGAGATAAGCTCTCTGGCAGCAATTAGGCAATGCAAACAAGCTTCTAACAACAAACCACTTATCCAAGTTGTTTTCTCTGAATCATGAACGTGAATGAGAACGTTGACTCCTGCAAACAGGGTGTGGCACAAACAGTCCCTTTTATAATCAGGAGAGGATCTTAATCAGCATCAGCTGCTCGTACTCACCTCCTGTAGTTACTCCATTGTTCTTTGCGCGGAGTAGCCCTGCCCCTGCGTGCATCCTGAAACAACTCCCAAATGTTTTCCTGAACATTCCCTTTGATCCAATGCTCTGCCGCCACCTGGTGGCCAAGCAATCTCTCCCCGCCCTGCTCGGAATCGACACCCTGTCCAGGGTCCTCCACCTCCTCCAAGGCCGACTCATAAGCCCCCTCGCTGTCGGAGTCTGGCGGCAGCTCCAACGACTCCTGCCGGGCCGCAACAGCTCAAAATTGGCAAGTTGAATTTTTGCCTAAGCATTTCAACTCAGATCTTCACACCATAAATCCCACCGGTTAATTACATCGCACCAGATATTAAAGAATTATTAACTGTGTTTCTTTTGACAGCAACGCTAATGCTAAGCATCAGTTATTCAACTTGGCTTTTCAGTTGGCTATTTGGAACTTGCGCCCTTCACCTGTTGCTGAACCACAGCTCTCATTTACAATTAATTAAAATATATAACAAATCTAATTTAGAAAAAGGAACCAGTAAACCAATTGAAATTTAATGGAATATAGTTGATATCCTTACCGTCCTTCAGTAAGGATAGTGATAGTGGGGAGGGATAGTTTGGAGGCCATATCCATCTCTTCATCCATGTCAATCAAGTCAAAAATCGGGTTGGGTGTGTTAGGGAGTGCCAGTCTTATCTGTGATTTACAGTACATGCTAGCTTGCATGCAACATCTCTTTCTAAATCTGCATGAGTGACATGAGGATGAAATAGTTTTGAATCTGACTTGAAGAAGAAAGAAATCCAATTTAGTTTCCAGAAAACCTTTATATTTGCTTTTAAGAGTCACAGATAAGTAAAGAGACAGGAAATTTGATTGATAGAATATCTTCATTGATTTGTTAGATTCACTGCTGCCTCTGTGTCATAAACTATTTGTGATGTTTTGGCGCTAAACCTTTTTGCAATCTTTTCTAGGAGAAAAAATATTTCTGGACCTTAATGAAAAGGGAGGGAGGGGGGGGGAAATCCTTTTATTCTTCTGCTTTTGTTCAGTGCCAGCTCTTTCAATGAACCTGCTTGAATGAGTTCCCTATCTGAAAGATGTCACATGTTGCGTTGACAGGCAGCTTTTCAGAGGGTGGCTGACAGCCAATAAATCACTCAGTGACTTGGTGTCCTCCCAGGCATGTCTTACAGAATCTACCATTTCTGTCTTCGAACAACATGATTCAATGTCAAAGAGTTTACGTGCTGTTTAAACTTCTGTAGTTACTTCACAGAAACGTTGTCTTTCTCACAACCCTGACAACAGAAACTTTTCTTTTGATTTGCATGCTTCAAGTCTAACTGATTCCCCTACTCTTTTTCTTAGAAAGCCCAAATAAAGTTGCTCATTTATAAGATGATATAGGCTGCTTCCTTGTCAGTTCATGTACTTTCTGGACACAGGATGAAGGGCTTACAACATGATGTGGTTAGGTAATTACACCAAAAGTCTTTACAAAAGTCTTTCACACATGTTTATGAAAAAGGGAATCATATCAGAACCATTAAAAGCTAGCAGCTAAAATGCTGACCAAGAGTTTCAGCACATAGGCACCTGTTAAAGGGGAAAGATTAAAAAGAAGGAGAAATTGTGACAAATTTTGAAATGAGGGAGAAAAGAATAGAGGACTAAGAATGAAAACTCTATCTTCAAATGCATTGGCTGAAAGAGATCTCCAAACTTGCTTGATATTTATCTGTTATGATAATGGAAGAGAAAAAAAGGATAAACTCTGCTATAGGTGTTCTCTTATACCTGCCCTGGAGGAGTGCTGAAGGAAGGATGTTAAATCCGGCTCTGAAGAAAGCTATTCTTTGTTTTGGGGAGATCAGGTCATTTGGATATCTTGCCGATTCCCACACACCCTGTTTGATTCTGTCCCTACTGTGGAGAGGCAACTTATTTAGTTCTTCTTGGAACTCCATGTCCCTCATTCTATTGATTACGACTTGCTTTGCTTGCTCAAAGCCTAGGGGCATTGAGAATAATGGTGAGAGCCCATAAGAGCCCAGCTTGTGATCAATTCGAGCTACAGATCTTCACCACTATTGCAATTTCCTCTGTATTATTATTTTTTCACTGGAAGACACCTCCCCTTTTTTCTCACATATATAATATTTTTTGTAGCCATGGAATAACGTAAAGAAAACAAAATGTTATTCAAGATTCTCCTTTTCTTTCAGAAGGCTCTAACTCTCAAATATCGTACAACTAGAAGCATTGCTTTTATTTCTAGAAGACCTTTACACTGAAATTAAAATGTCATTCTAGCTTAAAGTACAAAAAGTGAGGAACAACTCATAAATGAATTTTGTTTTATAAAACCTATCATCCATGACCTCTGAGGAATTCAGAATAACATTCTGATGTTACGGAAGCTAGAAAGCTTAGCCTATAATCCCCGGTGAACTTTAGACCATATTATTATTGCATCGGTTCACCAATAAATAGGGATACCATAGAAATTATTTCAGCCTTTATTTTCCTCCCAAATGTATACTTCCTCTATCTCTCTGTGTTCCAGACCAACTTTATTAAATTTCAAAACAAAGATAAAATACAGCTTAATAGAAATAGAAAAATCGGGATAGAGTAAAAGGGGAATAAAGTTTAAAAGTGTCAAGAAAAAAATATGGGAAAAAATAAAAAGGACTGATTTCTGACTTTTTTCAGCACAAATATAAATATATAATAAAATAACCTCTTACTCTATATGTTAAGACAAAAAGATAAAAATATGAAAAAACATACAAAATATATACTTTAAAAAACATTACGCATATAAAAAATAACCCATTAAGTTTAAATGTAAACCTAAGATATAAAGTATACATACAGTTTCTAACAGTAACAATAAGAATGCACAATATTTCTATAATCATAACAAATTGAATCATAAAATCATAAAAATGAAGGTTTCGTTTTTATCTTTCTCAAACAAGAACTCCAAATGTGCTCGCCAGGCAGAAACAAGCATAAACAAACATATTTCCTCAAAAATAGTCAATTTTTATATGTCTGCCAGTTCAATTAATTTCACAATCCACTCTTCAGAATGTGTGTATCTTTTCACTTCTGGGTATATAGTTGCCACCAGAGGTGGGATTCAAATTTTTTTACTACTTGTTCTGTGGGTGTGGCTTGGTGGGCGTGGCAGGGGAAGGATACTGCAAAATCTCCATTTCCTCCTGATCAGCTGGACTCAGAAGGCAGAGAATAGATGGGGGCGAGGCCAGCCAGAGGTGGTATTTACCAGTTCTTCAAACTACTCAAAATTTCCACTACCGGTTCTCCAGAACTGGTCAGAATCTGCTGAATACCACCTCTGGTTGCCACCATTGTCACATACATACACACATACACAAACACAAACACACACACACACACACACACACACAGAGTCTTGTTTCAATTGTACAGCCATTTTTAGTATCTTCTGAAACAAACGACATATCTGGATTCACTACTTATTGGCATTCTTACATGTTGTCCGCTAGAGATGATAAAAAATACTTTCACATTGATTACATTTCTAACACTTAATTCCCTTATACATCACTGACCATTTCTCGGGAATTAAATATCAGCAATATGTCATTTTATAAGAAATGTCTTTCAAATTATAATTCAATGAAAATTTCAGTCCATTAATCCACATATTTTCATATTGATCAAGCATAATATTATATTCATTTTTTTTACCATTTAATCATACAACCCTTCATATATTTATCATTCTGAATTTCCTAAACCTATCTGTGCACTAGAATAGAAAACAATAACATGGCAAATAGCACTTAGTACTTAGACTTACCGTACATACTGCTTCACTGCTATATATTGTTAAGTATATACACTTATATATTTAGACTTATATTCACAGTGTTTTACAGCCCTCTCTAAGCCATTTACAGAGTCAGGATATTGTCCCCAACAATCTGGGTCATCATTTTACTGATCTCGGAAGAATGGAAGACAGAGTCAACGTTGAGCCAGTGAGACTCACACTGCCAAACTTCTGGCATATGTAATCAAAATTTTAATAACAATAATAGCACTTAGACTTATATACTGCTTCGCACTGCTTTATAGCCCTCTCTAAGTGGGTTACAGAGTCAGCCTATTGCCCCCAACAATCTGGCTCCACATTTTACTGACCTCAGAAGGGTGGAAGGCTGAGTCAACCTTAAGCCATTCAGAATCAAACTTCTGGAGTGAAGGGTGAGTTAGCCTGCAGTGCTCCATTCTAATCACTGCACCACCATGGTTCTTAATCAGAGATGGTATTTTATTTTCTTCGCTAACAGTTTGGTAGTGGGAGCGCATCCTCAGAAGGTTCTTGATGACATCAGGATGGGTGGGTGGAGCCTCGTGCCCCCGCCACTACCAGTTCGCCCAAACCAGTGCGAACCTGCAGCATACCAACTCTGATGATGATGATGATGATGATGATGATGATGATGATGATGATAATGTGCAAAAATTATAATATTAAAACAACAACAAACTGGTGGGAACATAAGCCTGAAAAAGTCACTAAAAATCAGATGGTTAAGATCTTATCAGATTTTCGTATACAAATGGACAAAATACTGGCGCATAATACACCAGACATCACACTGGTTGAGAAAAATAAGGTCACAATCATAGACCTCGCAATACCAGGTGATAGCAGGGTTGCCGAGAAGGAACATGAAAAAATTGCAAGATACCAGGACTTAAAAATCGAAATTCAATGATTATGGCACAAACCAGCAGTGGTAATTCCAGTAGTAATTGGCACACTGGGTGGTATTCCAAAAGCACTGGAATTACATTTGAAACAGTTAAAAATTGACAAAATCACCATCAGTCAAATGCAAAAAGCCGCACTGCTTGGATCTGCACGCATATTACGAAAATACGTTACAACGTCCTAGGCCCCTGGGTGGGGCCCAACTAGTAACCAATGCCAAATCCGGCAAAACAACTGGCCGCTGTGATACAATTCTATTGTTGCGAATAATAATAATAATAATAGAAACAAAGAAAAAAATTAAATATATCATTCAATAGGACATACAGAAGTAAACTGGTTACTTGCATTGTGTTAGTACATCATCCACAACTGAGGACAGCAGGAAAATTTAGGAGTATAAAAAGAGTCATAACTCAATCTTCCAACAATATAACCTACAAGACTTTGATTCCTTCTTTTCAACACTTAATGGTAGATGTTTGTCCTGCAGGAGATGCAGCAAGAAAATGGTTTCTGGAATTTCTTCTTTTGATTGCTTTTCTTTTAAAGTAGACACTCTTGTTCTTTTTATTTTATGAACAAAGTTAAATAGTTTCCTATTTGGCATAAGCTCACTTGTACATATCCCTCCCTTTACTCTGATAAAACTGTAAGGATGTAAAGCAGCTTAGCAATAAAATGATATAGCAATTTGATTTTGCAAAACCTCAACCTGTACAATGACTCTCCTGTTGTTCAGACATACTATAGTTTGTCATACTTAATTTCATCTTGAGCTGAATTTATAAACGTTATAAACTTATAAACATTTTAATTGGAGGAACAACAATCTATATCCTTAAGGGGAAATCCCAAGGATGAAAAATTCAAATTAGCATTGCTATCATAGATCACGTTAGCTAGGCCAGACACCTGGCTGTGTCCCACAGAGAGGTGGGAGAAACTTTGAGCCAACAGAGAACTGCAGTGAACATAAAAATCTGTAAATATTATTTGTCTTCGCTATGAAGTTCGACTCATTTGGAACAAGATGGCGCTTAGGGAACAAAATTATACTAGTGGGTTTTACTTTGGAAAGATGAGATAAACAGAGAACATTTTTTTTTAAATCTCCCCCACATAGATACTTATAGATGTAATTAACAACAATTTAAAAAGTCTCATCAACTTATTTTAGCATTTTATTTTGTTATGTTTGCTTTGGTGCTTTTAAATTTCACATATTTCACAGCAAGGGTACCTGTGTATCACCATTCAGGAGGAAAAGAAAATATAAAATATTTGGAGAAAATAAAGAGGATAGAAAATAAAAAGGATAGAAAATCGAAGAGGAGAGGATTGCAAGTATGCTTTCGGTTTATACAGGCAAATCTGTGAACAAAATACTTTGAGATGAAAGGAGCATTGCTATTCTACTGAAGAGAAGGAGCAGCAGAGACATGATATCAATGTTCCAATATTTGAGGGGCTGCCACAGAGAGAAAGAGGTCAAACTATTTTCCAAATCACCTGAAGGCCAGACAAGGAATAATGGATGGAAAGTGATCAAAGAGAGTAAGAAGTAAGAAGACATTTTCTGACAGTGAGAACAATCAATCAGTGGAACAGAAGTTGCCTTCAGAAGTTGTGGGAATTTCATCACTGGAGGCTTTCAAGAAGAGACTGGACTGCCATCTGTCAGAAATGGTGTAAGGTCTCCTGCTTGGGTAGGGTGTGTGGAGTAGATAACCTACAAGGCCCCTTCCAACTCTGTTATTCTGAGACTTTATGTAGATTTTTTAAAAGATACATTTTTGTTCCTTTCCATAGAACTGAGATGTCACAACTCAGAAAAACTGGAAATGAAAAGCAATTATTTTAGGAGGGTGACTTCTTGATTGTGTCTGTCAATCATAGGGCCTCAAAAACATAATTTGTGAATAGAAGTACCATTTTCTTGGAAAAGTATGTTACATCCTACAATGACATTTTTACTAGCAATAGCAATAGCAGTTAGACTTATATACCGCTTCATAGGGCTTTCAGCCCTCTCTAAGTCGTTTACAGAGTCAGCCTCTTGCCCCCAACAATCCGGGTCCTCATTTTACCCACCTCGGAAGGATGGAAGGCTGATCCGGTGAGATTTGAACAGCCGAACTGCTGAACTGCAGTCAGCTGAAGTAGCCTGCAGTGCTGCATTTAACCACTGCGCCACCTCGGCTCTTAGGGAAGAGGTACCCCAGCAACTGGTTATTTTGGATCCATAGACAATAAGCATACCAGTAAATAAAGGGATTTTAAGCTTTATTATTAATTCAAGCAGGTAGATTTAAAAGTAGAACACAAAAACCATACATATCAGGAACTCCTTAATAATGACCGAAAGGGTAGTCATTTTTTTTTACACAGTACCCAGTGCTAGTTCCATGTAGAAGGTCCCAACAAAAGACAACCCCACAATTTTTATCAAAACCTCCCATCATGACTTCTTGGCCCTGCTATGGTAAAGACACTGCAAAACCTGACTCTACAAACCTGACTTTGACTACAAAATCTGACTTGGCATATGTCTCTGGGATGAGAATGAGTCTTTGAGATTGTTACAGTGGGAAAATCTTTAAAGATATATGATGATTTCCCCCCCCCCACACACACACACAAACTTCTACTTTGTTCAGCAATCAAGAGTGAGAAACAAGGAGCCCAGTTCAAAATGAGCTCTGAATTTCTAGACTTTTCTTAATATGAAGGAGAAATCAAAATACGTCACTACGCTTCTTGAAATAACAATGGTCTTCGGTACTGCAACTTACAAGGATATCAGAGAAGAAATGTGTATTATTACAGGCCATTGAGAACTTGGTCCCTGTCCAAATCTCTCTTTCGTGTACACACACTGTCTTTTTAAATTGCAATAAAAATAAATAAATGAGGGACATTTCTAGAACTTCATATGATCCTACTTTATCAAAAATATTCTAAGGCTCAGAATATTGGATTTCATAATTATGGTTCAAATTATTGATACCTAATACCAAAAGGCTGCTGTTATATTTGTCAGAGGTTCATCAATTCTACCAGACGTATATCTATTCTGTTGCAAAATAATAACAGAAACATATAATAGGAGGTCTATCTCTCCTTTTCCCCATGCACATAAAAATTGCAATAAATATTTCAAAACTGGAAGATTGGAATTTTATTTGGCCTGATGAAACCTCACAAACGTCAGCGGAAATACTCCAGTTAATCTCAATATGTTTTGGATCACATCCTCTTGGATATTGTTTGTTGGTTTGTTCATAAAATTATTTTGTCTGTCTGATACTGATAAAATAGGTCCAGTATTTTTATATCACCAGGATACAGTGTTACATTTATGATAAGTGGGGCAGAACACTAATTAAGGAAATATATTATTCAAAATATATAAATTATGGTAACATGGCTATATAACAGTGAATGCCTATAATTTTAAAAAGCAAATCAATTTCAGGAAGCCATATTTTAAGATGATTGCCTTACAGAAAAAAATGCAGCATAAACAAAACTATTACTGCCCTATTGGTGGTCTTGAAATTACCCATTAAATTATCCCTTAATGATGTGCTCAGTCAAATTCGTGAATTATTTTGATCTTACCTAAGGTTACATCATCAACAGGTGGATTAAATAGGAAACTAGGCTTATTTTTATTGAAGTCTTAAAAATAGACACTGAGTACACAGCATATTAGCAATAGCAATAGCAATAGCAGTTAGACTTATATACCGCTTCATAGGGCTTTCAGCCCTCTCTAAGCGGTTTACAGAGTCAGCATATCGCCCCCAACAACAATCCGGCTCCTCATTTTACCCACCTCGGAAGGATGGAAGGCTGAGTCAACCTTGAGCTGGTGAGATTTGAACAGCCGAATCATTGGGGTTAGTTTATAGAAAAATTGACAGATTGATATGTTTACATTTAGTGTCTCGCGTATCTCAAAGTTTATTGGTATGATGATGATTTAATCTTTCTGTTAATGTGAAAAGAAGCAATTTGGTTTTCTGAAAAATGAGGGCGATGCAGGTATGCAAAGCCTGTAAGATTTTTTTTAAAAAAAAAATATATCCTTTGTCCTAGAATTTAAGAGGTTCGTTTGCACCCTCTACTCCACTTGTTCATGCGAAAACAATATGAGCTTTCAAAATTATTGAAGAATATTTTTCCCCTTTGCTGGAAGGATGTTTTAGATAAAGAGCCTTGCAAAGATTCTCACCAAGCTACAATTCCCAAGATTTTTTTTTAAAGAAAGTCATCAACATTAGCTTGATTTAAATCCAAGAAAAAGTATTTCTGTGCGGCTAAAGTAGCAAAGCAGAAAATTTACCATCTGTTGTAAATGAAGTCAGGAGAGACGGTTAAATACCACAAATGCAATGGTGAGAAAGAGAGAGAGACAGACAAAGAGAGAAAAAGGGATAAAAATTCAGCATAACCCTAAGATTCTGTACTGAAAATCTAATTGAAAATATCTGAGAGACACCATAAGAAAACTTGGAGCCAACCCACAAACATTAAACCAGCATTGCATAACTTGAAAATATGTTTAAGACAGAGTTTCCCAAGATGAACCTATGCCTAGCTGCACTTGGTCTCAGTCATTAATAGCAATAGCAATAGCAATAGCAGTTAGACTTATATACTGCTTCATAGGGCTTTCAGCCCTCTCTAAGCGGTTTACAGAGTCAGCATATTGCCCCCAACAACAATCCGGGTCCTCATTTTACCCACCTCGGAAGGATGGAAGGCTGAGTCAACCTTGAGCCGGTGAGATTTGAACAGCCGAACTGCAGAACTGCAGTCAGCTGAAGTAGCCTGCAGTGCTGCATTTAACCACTGTGCCACCTCGGCTCTCTCAATTAAGACAGCAGAATCTAAATTTTGTATAATCCTTTGTTATAAATTTGCCATAGAACACAAAATCTCGATAACCCAACACATTACAAGATGGTGCCCGCGACTGCCCAATCAAAGCCCAACCCCTTTTAACACACACCACAATGCATATAAAATAGGGGTGAGACTTGAATTGCATAGTTACAACTTCCCTCGTAACTGTTTTTTAAAAATCCCTCCTGCCTGGATGCTTCAGATATTACTTTACTTGCTTGTGCAAATTCAGTTTAGCATAGTCTTTGCTCAGTCTAATGAGGAAGCATCAATATTTGGATATATTTTTACCACACATTTGTTTCGAGGAACATTTCCTGGAGACGGTGACGGTGAGGGAGGACTGCTATCTTTGTATGTTGAAGTGGTGAATGTGATGAATTGTGAACAAAAAGGATACAGTTTCAGCTAAAAGCAAAAAATCACATTTCACAAGAGAGCTTTAAAAATGCATTCAGCCATACATAATAAAGTTGTCTAGGAAACACCACACACATTGACTCCTTCCTTTCAATTTCTAGCTATCTCATTAAGATGCTACTACGCAAGCAAGGTCAACTGCTAGGAAGAACAATCCAGGCCAAGTCAAATGCACGATATAATTTCCAAAGGATGTTGAAGCGTTACAGAGAAGAGGGGAGATACCTTTCGTTCCACACTCTGAAAATGTTTGAAGGAAATGGAGAATAGTTTTGTTTGCTTACAAGTTCCATCTCAATAGCAATAGCAGTAGACTTATATACCGCTTCATAGGCCTTTCAGGCCTCTCTAAGCGGTTTACAGAGAGTCAGCATATTGCCCCCAACAATCTGGGTCCTCATTTTACCCACCTCGGAAGGATGGAAGGCTGAGTCAACCCTGAGCCGGTGAGATTTGAACCGCTGACCTGCTGATCTAGCAGTAGCCTGCAGTGCTGCATTTAACCACTGCGCCACCTTGGCTCTTTCTCGATCGCCCCATAAATCAATATATTATAAATGAGCATGTGCTAATTATACCATGCCTGATAGGTATCACTGAAAATTCCACATGAAAAATAATGTGAGGAGAGAAATTAAATAAACACCTACAATTGGATTTAAAATTGCATTTTGTTCACAATAAAGCAATCAATAATTATACAATTTCAGCAGTGGCTCCTTAAAAGAAACAAATATTGCAAACTCTTATGAGTGGTGATGAAATTCATAAAGAAATATTGACCAGCTGTGAGTCATTGACGTATGCTACATGGCAAACAAGTACAAAGCTAGAAGAAATATATGATTATAATTATAATTCTGTTTCCAGCTTTTCTTGCTTGGTTAGCTGAGGATAAATTCATTAAGTCTGGATTTCAGAACATAGTGTACACATGATAGAAACAGAACAGGACTTACACAATTACTATAAAGGTAGCTTTGTGCAGTCAGGTAGACCCCTAACAGGTGTGTTTGTACAACACACCAAACTTTATCTTAGTCTGATTATGACATAGGTGATGAGTTAATGACTCTCTATACTCTGTGTATCCAGAAATTTGGGTTAATCTAGTAATCAAGCCAGTTGTCATTTAGAAGAATAACAAAATCCTCTCAGTGGAGGAATGGACTGTGAAAATATCAGAATTTGCAGAAATGGCAAAATGGTCAGGGAATATTTTTTTTAAAAAAAAAAAGTCTGGAAACCTTATATGGATTTTTGCTGAAAGAAAAAAAATGAATTGATGATATATGAATTTGAAGATTAAGAAAGACACACACTAAATGAGAAAGTGGGGGGGGGTGTTGTAAAATAAAGGAAGAAGGGACAGTAAGATTTTACTGTAATTATCTTTTGAAAAGAAGGTCAGAAGTTATTTATATATTTTTAACCTTTGTTTCCTTTTTTCTTAGATTTTTGTTTCTCTTCGTTTTTTTTTTCTTTTGATGTGTCTTTTATTATATAAAAGTTCTGAGTAAATACGTTTTTTTTTAAAAGCAATTGTGAACCTTCCCCATAACTAACAAAAAACGTAACTAATGAAATGAACATAACCATTTCTTTTTATACGAAAGAAAGAAAGAAAGAAAGAAAGAAAGAAAGAAAGTAAGAAAGAAAGAAAGCAAGCAAGCAAGCAAGAAAGAAAGAAAGAAAGAAAGAAAGAAAGAAAGAAAGAAAATCAGTGTAATATTACCTTTCAGCTCTTCTCCAATTTCTAGCAGAATTTATATTAAATTTCACTTGCTTTTGAATTTGGGAGCCATATGCAGTAATGTAGAGGAAGAGAAATAAGACAGGTTATTTTTAGAAGCAGCAGAATGTTTAGATTTACTTTGGGGAGAAAATACAAACAGAAAGAAAAAATGACAAAATTGGGGATTATTACAGTTATCTAATGATTTGTTTTATACATTTATTGATATACAGAGAGACAGACAGGTTGAATATACATGGCTCACTGGCTTTACTGAGTTATAGCTCCAGTATTGATGTTATTTATACATCAACCAGCTGATTTTACCAACATTTTAGCTGCTTTTCTTCTGTTAACACAATTATACTGTACATGCTCAGATTTCTAGTTAGCCAACCAGCCTTTCTTCAGCCATCTGACATTCACACAAACACACCCTGAAGTATTCCAATTTATTTTTTCCCAGTGGTCTTTTATAGCTACTGTTACAGTTTATCTAATGAGTAAAATCTTTATTGGGTGTTTTTAGGGTATCCTCTTCATTTGCTAGTTCTAATTTGGATTTTTGCCAAATCTGGAGAGTCTTTTGTTTTTTTCTTATTCTTTCTCAGTGTTTTGCTCCTGTCTGGCTTGCCCAGGAATCCTGGGAATTAAAATTCACAGGTCGTACAAAGGCCATAGTTACCCACTCCAGTCCTTTAGTCACCTTCCAGTTAATTTTATTATTAGAAAGAAAATGATTTTAGTCTCCTATGAGATAACACGTAAACACTCCACTTCAGTTCATGAGTTTTTGTCAGGTGGTTTGTATATAGCAAAATGTGTCCAAAAAAGGGTTTGACCTGTTGTTTTCATGTGAGACAGCCTATTATGCATGCATTTCCTGAGATGGGAAAAGTCAACACAGGGTAATGGAATTGAAAATTTTAGAAGTCAGTGTGTGGAGGATTAGTTTGGTATAACCGAGAACCGTTAACCTATTTTGTTATACTTCTATGACTGACATTTAGGAGAGAGGGGACTGCCCTCTCTAAGCAGTTTACAGAGTCAGCATATTGCCCCCACAGTCTGGGTCCTCATTTCACCCACCTCGGAAGGATGGAAGGTTGAGTCAACCTTGAGCCGGTGAGATTTGAACCACCGAACTGCAGATAACAGTCAGCTGAAGTGGCCTGCAGTACTGCACCCTAACCACTGCGCCACCTCGGCTCTTCATGTAGTGGAAAAGTGAGGTGTACATTTAATGAGATAGCTCAACCTTCCTTAATCTGGAACCCTGCAGATGTGTTAGGAGGGGAGTTACAAAGCTGACTGGAAATTCTAGTTCTAAAACATTTGAAGAGCACCACAGTTGGAAAGGCAAATCTAGAGGAAGAAATTAGGTTTCTATTAGAATATCATACTACTTTCTGGGATGTTGGAAACAGAGTTAGCAGCATCTCCAGACCTGGAAATGTCCCCAGTATAGAAGGAAAGAAAAACAAAGAAAGTTCAGTTGCCTTTTGAAAAAGCACCTTTGGATGTCTCCAGTATATGTTTCACCTAATCTAAAACCTGAAACCTGTTTTGGCAATATTGGTAGTATATATAAAGGGAGAAAGAACCTGAAATACTTTCCAGGTTTCATCATGTTTGTCAGCCTATGACGCAATAGATATCAACCATAAATGTTTGATTGCAAAAAAAAATGATTTGACATACATTTGTTACAAAATTTTAAAGCTGCAGAAGTATTGTTCAAATTTTTCAAAAGTGCACCCTTTCAAACTATTCCTGTTTTCAGATAAAGGATAATTGTGTTCAGAGGTGGGTTCCTACCAGTTCGCACCTATTCGGTAGAACCGGTTCGTCAAATCTACCGAACCGGTTAGAAGAGGTTCCACCAGTGGACCCGGAAAGCAGGACACACCTACAGAATAGCTTCCAAAAATTTTTGAAACCCACCACTGGTCCTTGAATATGATTATTCTACACTATCATGCTCCTATTTATAAAACTCAGGGCCTCTGGGAAAGGTAAGGATGACTACTGCGTTTGTGGTGCAATCAGAACATTGCGTGTGTTGAAGTTGTTTTAACGCAAACCAAAGATGCCTTTTAAAAAACAAGTTTGCATCCTATTCTTATGCATGCCAGTGCTGTGTGTGAGGTAATTTAAGGTGGTTCTGACAAGTGTCGTCAGCATCTTCATATCCGGTCACATGGGCGGCAAGCCACTCCCACAAAGGAGGCCACACCCACAGAGTAGGTTCAAACAATTTTTGAAACCCACCACTGATTGTGTTCCACAGGCTGGAAAAAGACACAGCAGCTCTAATTATTCAACAACCAAACACACATTCCCACATATCATGAAAAAACCTCTCTTTGATGACTTAGTTTTGGATGATTGCTATATAATTTTGCATCAAAATGTATTATTTCCCCTTCAGTTGCTTTCCTTTGGGTAGACCTACCTCGGAATGACCTCTTGAGTCTTGCATCTTGTTCCTAGATCCCAGTTATCCCATTATTCTTTCTGATGAAGGATTGCAACCTAAACTTTGAGAGCTGAGGATGAGTTTACTGTTACTGCTACAACCTACCATTTTGGGACAATTACAATTATTGACAAAGGTTCCCTATATCTGAACTGGCAAATATTATACGTGTGTGGTGGCATTTAGCAGCTATTTTTTAATTGTTGTTTGGAAGGGGAGATGCATGCAATTAACTAACAGGTTTGAACTGGTATATTAATTACACACAAACACACTTTTTATTTACTGTCATTGAAAGTGGTAGCTGTCGTTATATTGAGAATATTAAAGTGAAGCCTGAGTAAATTCAGTTATAATACACTGGAAAAGCTATATCGTGATTGATTTTCATTGTTCAATAACATCCATATAAATTGAGTGCTAACAATTTCATGGGTGACACATTTTGAAAGGAAGGAAGATTGTTATGTGTTAAAGTGCTATTCCTCTTTATTTCATGGTCAAGCCCATTGGATTCAGTAGGTCTGACCGGAATACAAGTACTATACACTTAAGGTGGAAGTCTTAGCAATATTTATGTTCGATTCATATGAATGCAAAACATCTCAAGATTTATTAAATCTTTGACTAGACTTGTGGGTAAAATGGAAGCTTTTCATGCGTACATTGTGTATTGATGGCATTCAAGATTATTTGAACAACAGATCTGGCCCAAAAGAAATTATATGCTGAAAAAAATGTGTTTTAGAGCAATTCCCTCCTCCCAGATTTCTGTTGTAAAGATATGAGCTCAAACTTTCTCTACTGTCTGATAGTAGAGCAAATTTAGGGCTTTCTTACCTCTCCGAGCAGTGATTCTATGAGTTATGCTTGCCATGTAATTTGAAAGTCAGTGTGTCCATATTTTTTTTTAAAAAAAAAACTTGAATTAGTACTGTAAATGGGAATTGCTGGTGGGAATAAAATCTGTGCGTAAAAATACTAACTTGTCTTTCCGTTTCTAGGAGTTTCTATAGACGTATAGTATTTCCAAAGGTTCTACTAATTTTTGTAAAGTTTTGGAACAAAAGTAATAAAAAGATTTTGATCAACATAAATTAATGTTGGAAATGTAAAATGACATTTTGATTCTTATCTTGAATGAAATTAAGACTATTTTAAAAGTTTAGCTAAA
This sequence comes from Thamnophis elegans, assembly GCF_009769535.1. Classification (NCBI taxonomy): domain Eukaryota; kingdom Metazoa; phylum Chordata; class Lepidosauria; order Squamata; family Natricidae; genus Thamnophis; species Thamnophis elegans. The sequence goes on from NC_045546.1 coordinate 84,219,410, forward strand.
GCAACCTAATGTTTGTACCTTTTTAAAATTCTATCCTGGACTATACATTATGAAACATTAGAATAGTTTGACAGAAATAGAATATTGCAGCTTTCAACAAACAGAAATAAGAATTATTGATTGAACCATTAAACTGAAATATATTGTATTTGTGGCCCTGTTTACTAGCTTTCATTTTTAAAGCACTTTTCATTGTCTGGTGGTAATGATTAGGCATAATTATGTTAAGGTCAAGCAGTTCATTTAAATCAGACTTAAATTAAGATCTTGGTTGGTTGATTTTAATGGGTGATTATATATTTTATGTTTATTTCTCCCTCCCTTGGAATTAAACTCTCTCAAGGGTAAAACTCACCAACCTAGCTTCTTCTGCAATTCACTCTTTAAACTCTGCTTTGAATGACACTGTGTATAAAAGTTATTTGGGTCCACATTGAAAAGTGAGGACCACATTGCTTTGGCTAATACTCCACCAATTCACCTTGATTTTGCATTTCATCAAGTACAGCAATGCATCAAAGTCAACTAATTGTTATTTCTAATACTACTTAATCGATCAAAACAGGAAGGGACCTTGGAGGTTTTGACCCTATACCATTTCAGATAGATAGCTGTCCTGTCTTTTCTTAAAAACCTCCAGTGATGAGCACCTACAACTTCTGAAGGAAAGCTGTTCCATTGGTTAATTGTCTTCACTGTTAGGAAATTTCTCCCGTGACTCGTCAAAATCGCGCTCCACTAAAGCGCGCCCGATCAAAGCGCGTACATGACGTCATCAGCAGCGCGACAAATAAAATTAAAAATAAATTAAATTAAAATTAAAATTAAATTAAAGCAAGCCGATTCACATAAAGGTAAGGGTTAGGGTTAGGGTTAGGTTAAGGGTTAGGGTTAGGTTTAGGGTTACGTTAAGCATTAGGGTTAGGTTTAGGTTTAGGTTAAGGGTTAGCGTTAGATTTAGCGTTAGGTTAAGGGTTAGGTTAAGGGTTAGGTTTAGGGTTAGGTTTAGGGTTAGGCTTAGGGTTAGGTTTAGGGTTAGGTTTGGGGGGGTTAGGGTAAGGTTTTCGCATTAATTTTAAATTTACCACTCACAGCGTGCCCTTTTTCGTCGCGCTGTGATGACGTCACGTACGCGCTTTCGTCGAGCGCGCTTTAGTCTACCGCGGATTTGTGGTGGAACCATTTCTCCTTAATTCCAGGTTGCTTCTCTCCTTGATTAGTTTCCATACATTGTTTCTTGTCTTGCCTTCTGGTGCTTTGGAAAATAAATTGATCCCCTCCTCTTTGTGGCAGCCCCTCAAATACCAGAATACTGCTATCATGTCACCCCCAGTCCTTCTTTTCTCTAGACTGGTGATACCCAATTCCCGCAACCATTCTTCATATGTTTTTGTCTTCAATCCCTTAATCATCTTAGTTGCTCTTCTTTGCACTTTTTCCAAAGTCACCATATCTTTTTTTTGTAATGTGGTAACCAAAACTGGATAAAGTAATCCAGGTGTGGGTCTTACTAAGGCTTTATAAAGCGGTACTAATACTTCGCGTGGTTTTGATTCTATGCCTCTGATTGATTAAAAAGGTCTCTGGCATCCTGGAAGGAATGTTCACCTGAATAGAATGGTTTCTCCACATTTTAATATTTGGGTTGAGTCCATGGCAGTTTTTCATTTTTTGTCCTGGATGTGATTTTTACCCTGTAGTAAACTGTGGGAAGACTGCATGGGCAGAGGAAGATGACCAAGGAATGATGACTTAAGGAATGATCAAGGAATACTGAAAGTTGCCTTTATGGTGTTTTAAAATTGTCTCCAGAATAATCTTTTCCACATCCAGATATCAGGAATGAAGCCAGGGCGAGGATTACGGTGATCTTCATATGAGACATAATGCCCTATGGCAGCCCAAAGACTCAATACATGTCAAATCTTCTGATAGTTCTTTCTACTTGTGAGGAATAAAGGAAGGAAGGAAGGAAGGAAGGAAGGAAGGAAGGAAGGAAGGAAGGAAGGAAGGAAGGAAGGAAGGAGAGTGAGTAGGTCTAGGCTGTGTATGCATATTTACTTATACCCTGGTTTTCTATTTCAATTCATATGCTCAAGATAGCAAAATAGCAATAGCAGTTAGACTTATATACCACTTCATAGGGCGTTCAGCCCTCTCTAAATGGTTTACAGAGTCAGCATATTGCCCCCAACAACAATCCGGGTCCTCATTTTACCCACCTCGGAAGGATGTAAGGCTGAGTCAACCTTGAGCCGGTGAGATTTGAACAGCAGAACTGCTGAACTGCAGTCAGCTGAAGTAGCCTGCAGTGTGCATTTAACCACTGTGCCACCTCGGCTCTATGAGCCAATGATGATTAAGTAAAAAGGCAGAATGGAGTTGCAAAAATATGTTGAAACTATGCATCTCTCTAGAAATGAGATGCACAAGGGCACTGAAATTAAATTCAAAAGTGCAATGCAAATGAATCCAGAAGGATGGGAAAGAAAGAACAAATGATCAGCTTCAACCCTTCAGTAGATTAAAAACCTGGGCAGAGCCAACAGAACATAATCTCTCCTGAGTCCTGAGCTGCTAGGTTAGAGCGATGATGGGACACCAGAGGCCCATTTCTGTTCAAGGAAATGCAGAATCCTCAACACATGAATGCATCAGGTAGCCCTCTGCCATTCATCGGTGTCACAATAATGATCCTGGTTTCTTGCAGGTGCTACAAGAAGGTCGGTAAATGGAAGATCTATCAAGCAGGTGGTTTTTCCCCAAATATTTAGGCATCTATTTCCAATTCTTTTGCTACTGGGGCTTCCAGCATTAAAGACAACCAAAACATTAAGATGGACTTCGGAAAAAGGCCCAGCCTGATTTAAGAAAATAAAAAAAACAACCCTAAGTTAATGAGATTTATTTTCTCTGGCACTAGACAGATTTCTTCATGCAAATATTTCCTTCGGGCTGAATCATAACTGAAATCATTTGTTCTCATCGTTGTACTGCCAAAGCAGTTTGAAATCTGTTTTTAATCTTTATCTTCTCTGCTCTTTCAGTAAGTGTCAGGTAGGATCACATTTTAAATTAGAAAAGACTTTTTGATGATTTTTTTTAATAGTTTAGGGTTTGGGCAACATTGACACTAAATCTGAAGGGTATTCTTTGGACAAAAGAGGCAAGATGCATGACTACTGTTGTGGAAATCCAACCTCTTTTTTATATGCGTTGTATGTAATGCATTAAAAAGGGATAGAGCAGTGTTTCTCAACCTTGGTGACTTTAAGTCCTATAGACTTCAACTCCCAGAATCCCCCAGGCAGCATAGCTGGCTGGGGAATTCTGGGAGTTGAAATCCACAGGATTTAAAGTCGCCAAGGTTGAGAAACACTGGGATAGAGCTTTGATCCCACAATTACATCCTCCATCTTGGCTTCTTTAATCAGCCACCAGATCCTCTGCAGCATCTTCCTTCCCTGTATTCTTATTTATACCAATCTATTATGGGTGTATGCTAAGAATGGCTTTCATTACTCAGAAGAAACCTGAACCACTTATTTAATATATTTTGGGGACCTATTGTATTAAGCATAGCTTAATTATAAAGTATAATCTGCCCAAAGTCTCAATGTTTACTAAATATTGTAAAAAATGAAAATAGTTGATGAGTCGGGAGGAAAAAAATGCTCACATGAAAACATTGAAGGTTAATTCAAATGTAAAATATGGTCTGGGAGGCTGAACAATGAAAGTAGGCAATTGATTCGACTAATTGCAGTCAACATACCAACTCAAGAGACTTGACACACAAACACGCACATAGACACACAACCAAGGTTTCCATTTTCAACTATTCAGGTTGATAAATCCAAGTCTTTTTACTCTTGTCGTTTCTGAAATTTCTACAATTGTTTCTATTTTCAGCTTCTCTATTGGGAACTTTTCAGTATAATTTCTTTAGAATGAATTTAAGTTTATTACCCCTTGAAGAAATGAGTTCTCTATCTGGAGATGTATATATGTCATTTGGGGTATCTTCTCACCTTCTGAAAGGGAAATACATGCCTCCACAGTTCAAATATTCTCAGTTTTTCTCTATTAAGGGGATTAGATATGTATTTATATATATTAATTTATTAACTTTAAATGACCACCCATCTTACAGAAAGTGACTTTGCACAAGGTACAGAGGGACAAAAGAACAGAAACAAAATATATACAAGAGCAAAATATCTACAAAGCAAAAAACAAAAAAAATACTTTAAAAATCAGTATTAAAGATGGAATATTGTTAAAATTAAAACACAGAAACCCAAGACAGAGAAAGTCGGTATATCCACTTAGCAGTGGAGACATCTAAATATTTTTCCTGTCTTCCTAGGACCCCCAAGCCTTCCGGGAACCTCTGGAGCATCAAGACAGATGAAGTTATCCTAAATTCCATCTCTCTCCCTCTCCCTCTCTCCCTCCCTCCTCCCTCCCTCTCTCTCTCCTGATAGCCCCAAATTTTTGTCTCTGGCAAATGGAACCTCACCACATGTATTCACTGCCAGATCTAATGGGTCAGACTGATGTAATCAGGAACAGGTAGTCCCCCAGTCCCATGCCATAGGTTCAAAATGATCTCTCTAGATCTTGAGTCTTGGATGACTGCTCTGTGTTTGAATTTATGATGTTGTTCATGATGCCCTTCTGAGCTGTGCTTATTTAATGGCCCATATGTTCATGTAGCTTGGTGGCTATGATGTCTGATAGGACTTTTAATGTTTTTGGGGAGAAAAGTTATTGACCAGTAGTTGGCCAGAGCTGTTCACTTCTGTGAGTCTTTAATGATCAGCATTGTCATTCCTTGTGTTACCCAGTCTGAATGGAAGCCTGTTTCTAGCAGCTGATCTGTACTACTAAGTGTTCATGCACTGCTGTTAGTTCATTTAGCCAGTAGGTATGGATCATGTCCAGGCCAGGTGCTGTACAGGTGTCTTTATAACATAGAGCACTATGGTGGTGACTGGTTCCTGTTCTGGAGATTGCTGTGGTTTAAACTCAGCTGTAGCCACTTTGCAATGTTGTTATGTTTCCCATATGTTCTATCAGCACTGTTCATTTTTTTTTCTATTGATGACTATGTAACTCAGAAACTTGTTAGTTACTTACAGCAAAACAGTATTTAGGAATGCACTTTGATATAACATAGCAGCAAGTTGCATTAATGAACTGAGAAGGTGAATCAACTTCTTTATGAAATTCTTCTCAGTAGTCTCCAGCAATTGGCTCCCATTTTCTCCCAGTTGTAACATTAGTCCAGAAGCAGTCTGGAAAAAAAAAACACTGTGTCTTGCTTAGCAATAAACAGGAGTAGAGAAGAACAGCCAAGGAACAATTATCTCTGAGCTCAGATTAATAAGATTTATTAGCAAAAAGGTTGACATGAGAATACTTCCAGCAAGTAACTGTTGCACTCAAATGTGGAATTGGACTCAAAAAAGGCAAACAAGAGCTGTTGATTATGGCTTCCTTTCTCCCATACTTTGGGTTTAATGGGAATCCCGAGAAGGTGAGCACATCTGCACCTGGATTTTGTTTATATAGCAGTTACTAACCATATTAGCAGAGCGAGTTCCTTCTCTTACTCAGTGGGATACGTAAAAATGGTATTCATTTTTAATGATGTATGTGGTTAACCAAATTCATAACCTACTCCAAATTCAATCCAATAACATTATTCCCATCCCAGCAACACAATCAATTAAACACAATCAGAATTCAATTTTTTTTTAAACAATAGAATCAACAGTATAAAACATGAAATGGATAATGTTAAACCAGCAACCTTGGTGAAATAGAAAACTAAATAGCCCAGCCAAAAAACTCCACCCCAACTACTTATTATGGTGACTAACTTTCTTGAAAGCAAGCAAGGTGGACATGATCTTAATCTCAGGGAGACAAAAAAGTTCTTCAGGGTTGAGGCTACAACTGAGCCGAGGTGGCACAGTGGTTAGGGTGCAGTACTGCAGGCCACTTCAGCTGACTGCTATCTGCAGTTCAGCGGTTCAAATCTCACTGGCTCAAGGTTGACTCAGCCTTCCATCCTTCTGAGGTGGGTGAAATGAGGACCCAGACTGTGGGGGCGATATGCTGACTCTGTAAACTGCTTAGAGAGGGCTGAAAGCCCTATGAAGCGGTATATAAGTCTAACTGCTATTGCTATTGCTAACTGATACAGTTTGTTCCACAGTACTTGTTGTACACAGAAATGGCATGACATGCCTGGTAAATGATAAAGAAAATGACAAAAGAAATGATGGAGACGCAGAGAGACAGATGTTACCCAACAGTTGAGCACAGCATTTGTATTGTGTATTCATGGTGGGATCTCACATGAACATAGTTTTGGCAGCATTTCTTCACTTCAAAATAAAGTCCTTCCTCTTAACTGTTACAAGCTATCTCCTGCTCAAACAGATGCTCTTTTGCCAAGCAGTCACTTAGCAATAGCAGTTAGACTTATATACCGCTTCATAGGGCTTTCAGCCCTCTCTAAGCGGTTTACAGAGTCAGCATATCGCCCCCCCAGTCTGGGTCCTCATTTTACCCACCTCGGAAGGATGGAAGGCTGAGTCAACCTTGAGCCGGTGAGATTTGAACCGCCAAACTGCAGCTAACAGTCAGCTGAAGTGGCCTGCAGTACTGCACCCTAACCACTGCGCCACCTCGGCTCTTAAAATGGGGGTTGTAATGTTGTAATGTTATCACTTTGTGAGATGATTTGTGAGGGGGGGAAAGGAGATTTTACTTTACTTTCGCACCTGATTAGAAATCAAGGAAAGCAGGCATTCATAACTGTTGTCAAGGAAACCAACAAATTGCTTGCTTCTTATTTGATATCATGCTGATGGTTTCATTAGATATCCCAGACTACTGGTAGCTCTAACACAGTTATACACTGTAATGATTTTTTGGTTTTAAGAATGTGGCCAGAAGTGTAGATTCAACTAAATATTCAAAATGATTTGCAGAAAAAAAAATAACCATTCAGGAATTTTAAAAGTATCAGAAATCCAAAAAAGCTAATAAATGCTGCCAGTAATGGTTTCCTTTTGACATTTTATTGTATATGTACCCCTCTTTCTCTTTCGACATATGTACCTGGGTATATGTTTAATCACAATGCGTCATACAGAATCAAGGTTTGGGTTTCCAAGACTAAATTTAGCTGAACAAAGTGCCTTCTGATTTTGCTCATTAAACAGACTTCCCTCCCAAAGTGCTTTGGCTGTTAATACGAAAGGAGAATTTCACTGCTGACCTACATTCTGATCTTATTAGTTGTAAGCAATTAAAGCACTAATTGACAATTAGGTAGGTATGTCAATTCTCAGGACTCGTATTTTAGAAAGTCATTTACCAAGGCATTGTCTCAGTCTCACTAATACAGAAAACAGAAAGAACTACCGTAGTTATAAGCATAGAACAGCGTAGTCCTCTTGACATATAATTGTTGGTTCAAACAATATTCAAACAACCATTTCAGATAAAAAATCAGCTCAAAACCCTTAGCATTTTTTAACCTATATTCCTGTGTTGTTTGTCTGTTTTTTTTATGCACAATAGCAGCAACCAACTAAAATGGAGAACGAATACAAAAATAATAAGCATCAGTAAATGCATACTTTAGCAATAGCAATAGCAGTTAGACTTATATACCACTTCATAGGGCTTTCAGCCTTCTCTAAGCGGTTTACAGAGTCAGCGTATCGCCCCCACAGTCTGGGTCCTCATTTCACCCACCTCGGAAGGATGGAAGGCTGAGTCAACCTTGAGCCGGTGAGATTAGAACCGCTGAACTGCAGATAACAGTCAGCTGAAGTGGCCTGCAGTACTGCACCCTAGCCACTGCGCAACCTCGGCTCTAGTGGTGTAGACAAGGAAGAGACAAGGAAAACCTATCATTTTCAGTACTTAATTTAGCCTCTCTTAGCATCCATCCTAAAATGGAACTGATAATGATCAACTGTTAACACTCTTTCTCCCTCCCTCTTATTCTTTTTAAATAACTTATGCAAGAGCTCCTCCTAATTTCTTTCTTCTTTTTACAATCATTTTTTTAATCACACAGTATGACAACACAAAAGCAGAAGGAAGATGGAGACAAGGGTACACCACTCAGAATACCTGCAGAAGCTTTTCAAAAGTGCAAATGGAAAAAGAAACACCAACCACTGACTAAAGTAAAAACAACCTTCACTTTTCCATCTGGTTTTTTCTCTCTCTTCGCTCTGCTTTAAATCCATTCCTTGCCCAATATATACTAATTTCCACAAACAGGATGTAATCAAAGAAGTTTAATTCATTTGGCACAATCCTAACTATTCAAACAAATAAGGTCATAAATAAAGTTGTTTATAATGGAATGTGAAGAGGGACGCAGTGGCTCAGTGGCTAAGATGCTGAGCTTGCCAATCAGAAAGGTCGGCAGTTCGGCGGTTCAAATCCCTAGCACCGCATGACAGTTGAGCTCCCGTTACTTGTCCCAGCTTCTGCCAACCTAGCAGTTTGAAAGCATGTAAAAGTGCAAGTAGAAAAATAGGAATCACCTTTGGTGGAAAGGTAACTGCATTCGGCATTTAGTCATAAGAGCTGAGGTGGCGCAGTGGTTAAATGCAGCACTGCAGGCTACTTCAGCTGACTGCAGTTCTGCAGTTCGGCTGTTCAAATCTCACCGGCTCAGGGTTGACTCAGCCTTCCATCCTTCCGAGATGGGTAAATTGAGGACCCGGATTGTTGTTGGGGGCGATATGCTGACTCTGTAAACCGCTTAGAGATGGCTGAAAGCCCTATGAAGCGGTATATAAGTCTAACTGCTATTGCTATTGCTATTGCTATGCCGGCCACATGACCACAGAGACATCTTCGGACAGTGCTGGCTCTTCAGCTTTGAAACAGAGGTGAGCACCGCCCCCTGGAGTCAGGAACGACTAGCACATATGTGTGAGTGGAACCTTCATCTTTTTAATGGAATGTGGGAATGGCCTTGGGAGGCAGGAGGAAGAGCAATAGACTTGGTAATGGTCAGATAAGAGGCAGATGAACTCACAAAAGGAATGGGGGAATGGGAAACATCTCAGAAGGGATCTTCTGTAGTTTCTTGGACTGTAAAGGCAATGAAGGACAAATGTACTTTTAGGCTTGCAACGAAGATAGAACCAGCATTCTTGATTGTACTTCTTGGTCTGGACTGCCTTGCAAAGCTGACAGTTGTTTTTGGAATGGTAACCTTACTACTTCTTCTATCCTTCTTGCCTACTAAATAGAATGGCCCTCCAAACAGCAATGTTACAATTTCAAAGTTAGATTAGCAGAAAAAGTGACAATTCTAATTTTATTCTATATGATCTGCAGCTCAGCTTTTATTAATACTGTTCCTCTGAGTATTTGGAACAAGTCTAAGTTTAGTAATGTTGACAAGCTCACAATAAACTTACAGCAATAAAACCACAAGTCAAACCCATAGCTATAAATATAAACATTGAAACATAATGGTGTTGTAGTTAAATTATACTGCCATATTCAACATATAAAATACAGGGACACTAAAATTATATAAAACCATATTTCCAAGAAGCTATAAAAACGTTCAAAAACATAAGATACTTATTTTTTCTTTCTTTATGCCCCTTAAGATGGTACATTGCCATTAGGATAATCAACCTGAAAGCATTGAAAAAGCCTCTCATATCAGAATGGAAGAAAAAAAAAAATACCGAAACTGCTTCAAGCATCTTATATATCCACTGGCATAATTATTTGATTTTAGAAAATGTGTAAAATGAAGTGGAATATTTCACTTAACATTTACAATTAGCAAATCATTTCTATAGGAATGATAGGCTAATTCACGCACTACAATCAGAAAGAAAGAAAATAAGACAACTCATAAAAGTAATACTAGACAAGGTAAAACAGACACTATATCATTACTTAATTGATTCTCTAGATATTTATATCAGTGTTACAGAGGGCTGCACGTTTATTGTGCATCCATATAAGCTGCAACATATATGTATGTGTTCTGACCCCCCCTTCTTCACTCATTCACAGACAACAGTCAGAGAGACTTAAAAGGAAATAACTTTATCAGTCCTGGCTCACGCTGGGTGCGAGCCCAAAATAAACATAAATAAAGTCTCTGGCAAAAAGGTTACGCAGCAGAATGCAAAAATAAAGAGCTATTACAGCAATACCAGATTTACAGAAAGAAAGCAAATCACTTATCCAAGTGTCTCTTCGAATCAAATCACTTATCCAAGTGCCTCTCACAAACAAACCATGAGCGATGAACGACGAACCATGAACGAACGAATGAACGTTGACTTCTGCAACCAGGGCGTGGCACCATCAGTCCTTTTATCTCCAGAAGACGACACTAATGAGCAACAGCTGGAGCAATATTCCTGCATCCTGACTCAACTCACAGCAAACTTCTGCTGAGTCACAACATGTATGTATGTATGTATGCATGCATGCATGTATGTATGTATGTATGTATGTATAGGCATATGTACAGTATATGTGCACTGTCTGTAACACTGATATAAATATGTAGAGAATTGATTAAGTAATTATATAATATATGTTTTACACTGTGCTGGAGCCTTGTGTGAGTATGTGTGCCTGTGTATTGTGTGTGTGTATTTTTTGTGTGTGTGCATATACATACATATACACACACATACAAAGTATTTTATTAGTTAAACATTAAATGTACATTCCATCCTTACTCTAAACTGGTTACAAACATGCATGTATAGCCTCATTATAATACTGACTCTCTACCCACTCTCTCGGCCTTCCGAAAGTCTATTAAGACCTGGCTATTCTGGCAGGCCTGGGGCTGTTGACCCTTGATTGAGTCCAGCCCCACTAAGGTTGAGTGCATGTTGTGTTCTTTTAACCTGCTTTGTCTTTGTATTTTAAGTTTTTTAGTATTTTTAAAACTGTTTTTATGTAAGCCACCCAGAGTCCTTCGGGATTGGGCGGCATACAAGTTCATTAAATCTTGAATCTAAATCTTGAATCTTGAGAGGTAAGTTAATAAGGCTGAGTTGCCCAAGACTGAAGTGAGTTTTCTCATACCAAAAGGCTTAAGTTTAAAAGGTAGCCTTATATTAATCTACAAATAGGCAACCCACACACACTTTAGAATGAATTTGAACCCCGTCTTCTTCCTATGTAACTCTGTAAAGAGCACGGGGATTCTTTTGCTAAAATTTAGCAAATAAGACTAACCCTGTTTATAAATTGAGAGACATTCAGCTCTCAAAATGCAGGAGTTCAACCCAGCCTTACCAATGATATTGTATCATTATTGCCTAACTAGTTGTGGCACTCGAGAGTTGGAGAAAACAGTGCAGCCCTCACAATTTACAAAGCTGCCAAAATGTCATTTGGACAGTATTCATGTTTCACAGTTGTATTTAAGTACAATGACAATAAAGATTATACTTATAAGCCCCATGGAATTTATTTGAACAGGCATGATAGGATTACATTGTGTCATTGTGTTTGATATCTGTAATGAAACAAATTGATTCACTTTGTGAGTTAAAGGAAAAAAATGTGAATTCACTTCTAAGGGCAAATATCCCCCAAAGTAAGGAACATTTGTTTTATTTTATAATTTTATTTATAATTTCTTCTTTAACATCCTTAAGTGTTTAGTGGACAGTGTATTATCTGGGTCAATATATTCTGCATACACTTCTGATAGTGAGATTACCATTTAAATATACATAATCATACTTTTTTAACTTCTAACATTGGTGTATACATAGTAATCATAATATGTTCTATTATATTTCAGTATACATAATATTATTTTCCCAATGTCTACTTTCTACTTTTTTCCCCCCTAACACTTATTAGAATAATCACCATGTTAAAAAGTATTCTATGCCTATCCATCATCTTTTGCCTTTTTTAGAATTTCAACTCATTAGCTTTTTGGTGAATCTACCCTGCTTCTCTTCTGGTATCTTGTAACTCCTTTTGTCATCTTTATTTAATCTAATTTTTTCCGCTGCCACAGGATCTGTCTCTTGCTGTTGGCTCTCCATGCTACCCATCCTCAGTTCAGCAATGACATTTGTTATTCAGTCTGTAGATCACAGGATATGTCCTGTTTCATCTTCTTATTTTAATTTTGTATTTATCAATTGGTACCATAGGGAACTGTTGTGGCCCAGCATGAGCCTTTGGAGCTGTCGCTAGACTCCGAAAGCGAGGGGTCTTATGAGTCGGCCTTGGAGGAGGTGGAAGACCCTGGACAGGATGTCGACTCCGAGCAGGGCGAGGAGAGACTGGTCGGCCACCAGGTGGCGTCAGAGCATTGGATCAAAGGGAATGTTCAGGAAAACATTTGGGAGTTGTTTCAGGATGCACGCAGGCGCAGGGCTACTCGGTGTAAAGGACAACGGAGTAACTACAGGAGGTGATTACGAGCAGCTGATGCTGATTAAGATCCTCTCCTGAGTATAAAGGAGACTGTTTGTGCCAAGCCCTGGTTGCAGGAGTCAACGTTCTCATTCACGTTCATGATTTAGAGAAACCAACTTGGATAAGTGGTTTGCTGTGAGAAACTTGTTTAATTGCTGCCAGAGAGCTTATCTATTTGTTTATTTTGGGCTTGCAGCCAATGAGAGCTTGGACTGATTAAAACATTCTTTTGTGCGTTTGTTTTGGCTTTCGTTCCTGACAGAGAAGGGGGGGGGGTTAGAACAGGGAACTATCATAGGTAGGAAAGCTGTGGCAGCCATCAAAGTGTCAACTGTCTGACTAGCAGACCCAAGAAAAGTAGGTATTCTCAGAAACTTTGAAATCCCAAAAGTTAAACTTTGTTGGACACACCATTTCGGTACTGAAGAAATAAAACCAGCTCTGAGGTTGTTGTTGTTTTTCCATGCAAAGCTACGTAGTTAAACATTAGTTTCCCTTCCTTTCCACCCATAGTAATCACGCTGCCCAATTGTGAATCAGTCCTTTGTTTTGAGAACAGTTCCTTTCTTTGTCAGTCACCTGCAGCAATGACCTTGGTGGGTTCTTGGCTCATACAGTCAATTCTTGGATCATCTGCATCCCTTATCACCCTTCCCTCCCCACAGTTCATAGGCAAGTTGAATAACGATAAGTGTCAAATGGCTCAGAAGCAGTTCAGACATGACACAAAGGTTGCAAAAACTGAGGCTGGCAGTTAAGAGACAAATATTAAAAATACCCAACATCTGCCAGATCATTACTGTTCTCAACTCAGGCTATGCAACTCCGTCATAGTCAGAAAGACTAAGCTTGCTTCTATATTTATGGTTTAAGGCATGGTCTGGTCAGCCTAATGAATAAGCAGGAAAATCTAAGCAATATCAAACATGCTGCTCCTTTTGACAAAGAAAATCGTTTATCTGGACTTCTCATAAGGGAAATCAGGCTGCAGCATTTGCGGTGAGTCCATTTTAAATTTTATTTCTAAAGTCTATTACTTAATCAATTTGTGTAGGAAAGGCTTCCATTTTTATATAATTTTAGCATTAACATGCCCCATGATCAAAGCAATCAGTTATTCACAAAAGTACAAAATGTCAGGATGTGTAGGAATGACTGAACAGTCAGAACCTCACCCTTTTTGACTTATGTACAATATGTTGCACAGAGGTTTTTATCCCATAGTTGTTTCTGCCACCTTGGCTTTCCACACTCACTTTCAAAATAACCAGATTTGAAACATCATTCTTCCTACAAGGATATCTTTATCCTTATGTTTCACCAAAGTCTCAATCCTGACGATTCCACTAAAAGAATCTAGATATTGACCAAGAAACTGTTCCAAAGCAACTTCCATGGCACAAGATTTCATCTTTCTGGTGAAAATAGTAACAGTATAACAGAGTTGAAAAGGATGTTGGACGTCTTCTATGCCAATCTCTCTGGTCAACCAAGAGATCCTATACCATTCCAAACAAATAGCTGTCCGGTCTCTTCTTAAAAACCTCCAGTGATGGAGCAATCACAACTTCTGGAGGTAAGCCATTCCACATGTTAATTGTTCCCACTGTTAGACAATTTCTCTTTGGTTCTAGGTTGCATCTCTCTTTGATTAGTTTCCATCTGCTATTCTTGTCCTGCTCTCAGGTGCTTTGGAGAATAAGTCAACCCCCATTCTGAAAATAAGAGGACTTATAGGAAAGATGTTAGAAATGAGCAGTGCAGTGGCCTAGAGCTGGAGCTTTCACCTCAAAGTCAGGAGTTCAATCCTAGGTAGTGGCAGATATTTCTCTTTTGGGGCACAATGAGTAATTGTCTACTGTGAATGCCACATAGACATCAGGAAGGGCATCCGGCCACTAAATGCTTGAGCTCCATTCAGTTGTGCCCTGACTTCACAGCAATGCAGGGCCATTAAAAGAGAGAGAGAGAAAAGGAAAGTTGTAAAAAGTAACCCACTTCTGCTTCCAATGATGATTACAATTGTTATCAAAATTGGCTTGGTATGTTCTCTATATTTGGCTTACTATTTTGCTCAAGGTGCTTGAAACATTATTTTATACTTAGGGAGCCTTAATTGCAACTTTTAAAAGGCCTGCTTACTTTTTTTTTTCCTTCCTTTTTCAGGCAATTGGGATAGGATCAAATTGCCTCTCTTTAGACCATTTAATTGTATAGCCTACGTAATGGAACTACAGCTTTATTATTATTCCTTTCATGTGAAAACTTTCTTCCCCTTCCCATCAGAAGGCGCAAAGCGTTTGACCCCCCCTTTTATTTATCCGCTTTGAAGCAATTACTTTGAAACACAAAACTCTTTCTCAGTAATAAACTTGCAAACTTTCACTTGCTAATGCATAGCATATGACAACATTTATAAGAAATATCTAGGGCATATGTCTCAAAAAGCCTTAAAGGTTGAAATCCTGAGTTATAGAAAGGAAATCTCATTGGACTCACAGGGATTTGGAGTAAGTTTCACTGAATTTATTACACTCTGAAACACACAGCCTTTGACCGCATTGTTAAGATTTAGGGGAGGAGAATCAAGTGAAAAAGCTGCAAAACATATACAATTGTGTTACCTGTATTTACCATGTCTATCTCAAAAGTGGTTATATATTTGAGTGTATATATGTTTACCTATGGAAACTTTTTTTAGAAAAAAGAGAAACTTCTGAGATCAAATCACATAATTGATCCAAATAATTCAGTATTGCCTTATTGTAATTTATGGATCGGCTAGTAGATGTCTCCACTCCCTGATCTTTCTAGATAAGGACTAAAAAGATCTAAATTAAGTAGTCCAACATCTAATTGGAATTAATTAATCCAACATCTACCTACTTGCCAACTTATATATTTATCTGCAAAGGCAGCCAAAAAGAAAGAGAATGGACTCCACTTCTCTAAGGAAGCTTTCTTAATTTGTTCCCTCCGGAATGTTAAGGCTGCAATTTTCAGAATTCAGGAGTGAAATGCTACCATTTCAGGCCAGTTCACCTGAACCGGTAGTAAAATATGCTACCATTTGCCCGAACCGGTAGTAAAAAAAATGCTTAACAAAGTTAAAAAAAAAAGTTTCGACGATCAGCTATGCTGCGCAATGGTAGGAACTTTTTTAAAACTTTTTTTTAGCATTTGGGGTCTGTTTTTTCTCACAAGAGGCTTCCCTGAGGCCTGCTAGACCAAAAATCGGGGGTGGGGGAAGAAAGAAAGAAAGAAAGAAAGAAAGAAAGAAGGAGGGAGGGAGGAAAAAAGGAGAGGGAATTAGTATACAGTAATAGTAGAAAGAAAAGCCAGAACTTCTCTTACAGATTTTATAGTCTTCTTCATTCCCTTTTCCCATAATAGAAAAACATCGTTCTTTTGACAGCTATTTAAAACAAGGAAAGAAAACTTCAGAAATCCTCTTGAGAAATGTTCTCCAAGTAAACAAGAATTCTGTGCGCACACATATCAGCACTTGTGTTTCTTGGCAGAGATATCATCTGCAAGGATAGCACAACACTAATACAAGGAAAGTACAAGATAGAAAGTCACATGACACACGAAATCTCAAGAGAACAAATCAGACAAGAGCAAAGACTGCATTCATCCCATCAAACACCCTGAAATCTCAGCAACCAAACTGTGCGCTCAACAGCTTAATGTTGAATAAAGGTTTCCTTTCAATCTTCAAAAGCTTATTTTGACAAACAGTATAATGGTTATATTTTGTTGTATACTATATACACTTGCACTGAGTTGTACCATATTAGCTTTATAAGTGACGACTAACGCTTCAAGGCGCTAGTCGTCACTTATAAAGCCCTTCATGGTACTGGGTACTTGAGAGACCGCCTGCTGCCAATTACCTCCAACAGACCAATTAGATCCCACAGATTAGACCTCCTCCAAATTCCATCCACTGGCCAATGCCGATTGGCTACCACCCGGAGGAGGGCCTTCTCTGTGGCTGCTCCAGCCCTTTGGAACGAGCTCCCCGTGGAGATTCGAACCCTCACCACCCTCCAGGCTTTCCGCAAAGCCCTTAAAACCTGGCTGTTCCGACAGGCCTGGGGCTGACGAGTTCCCTTCCCCACTCGAATGGTGTGGCTGTTGATTGTTTTTAAATTGTGGTATTGTTTTTGTCCATGTCTTTTTTTTCCTATTTGTATCTCCCCCTCCCCTGACTTGATTTGTGAGCCACCCTGAGTCCCTTCTGGGAATAGGGCGGCATAGAAATATAATAAATTCAATTCAATTCAATTCAATTCAATACATTTACAAAACGAGATCCTTCATTACATGGAACTCTTATGATAGCTGTTGTGGCCCAGCAGGATCCGTTGGAGCTGCCACCAGACTCCGACAGCGAGGGGCCCTCTGAGTCGGCTCTGGAGGATGTGGAGGACCCTGGACAGGGTTCTGACTCCGAACAGGGTGCAGAGAGGCTGGTTGGCCACCAGGAGGCACCTGAGCCTTGGACCAGTGGGGGAGGAGATAAGGGAGAGTGAACCGGAAGCCAGTAGTGAGTTGTTCCTGGATGCACGCCATCGAAGAGCTAATAGGCTTCAGGAACAATTACACAATTACAGGAGGTAATTGCACTCAACTGGTGGTCATTAAGCTCCTCTCCAGACTATAAAAAGACTACTTGTGCACAAGCCCCTCTTTGCAGAAGTCAACACAGAATCGAATGTCGGAGAACTTTGTATGAGCTTGGCAGACTGGATTGCTGCCAAGCCTTATCTGTGTTTATTGCTGCCCAAGCTTGTCTATGCTGGGTTACTGCCAAGGACCTGTTTGTCTGTTAATTAAATGCCGTAATTTATCTCTGGCTCAGAGTGTGCTTTGGTGTGGAACGAGGGGGGTCAGAACAGATAGCCATGTAGAGCTGATGAGAAACTTCTCATTTCCATATGCTTGATTTTCAGGTTACTGGGAATGGGCAACTGCCATTTTCCATCTTTTTATTGTTTCCCAATATAGTGTTACACTGTATTATAATGTAATTCTAACTAATACTTGTGTTTCTACTACGAGTGTGTTTGTATCCCTCCTAAGATACCAAGCAATTGTCAGGTTTTCCCTTTACTTAATAATCCCTCAACCTCTTGCTCTAAGAATTTGATTTAATATGAATTCACTTTCCACTTATATATTTTCTTTTTGCCCAATTCTAACTTCAGATCATCAAATTACATACATTTTGATGTGATAAATATATGTCTCAATGCATGTACAGATACATTTTCCAAGGAGTCAAGCAACAATTTTTTGATCATCACTTTCTTAAATCTTCCTATAAAATGAGATTAAGGATTTATTACCAATAGTTACTCCATCCCACCAGTTTAGCTGCTCTGTTAAGCAGGATATGTATTAATGACATATTGGTAAAATACCAAATTTATTTAAAGTGCTAAACTTAATGTATATATTAAAAGTATTAAAATATAATTCCAGGAATGTATCTCCTAGGATAGAAATAATTCTTACAGTTGGTAGAAGTGTTATTTCTTCATCATCTTGGTCCATGATGATCCCATTGGATAAATCCAGATTGAATTAAATAAACCAATTTCAGCTCATCAGGTCTGCTCAAATATCTGAGGTTAAAAATAGGTAGGTTAGAGTTAAATTTAATAAGGCTACAGGAAATTGATGCTGCTCAGGGTTTAGCTTTATTTAATTCAAGACCATGGATAGTCCCTAAAACAATTTCTTAGTTTAGAAAAGTATAGTCCCAATGTTACGACAATGTTAATTTGAGGAAGACTGTGCCTTCTAATGCTTCACCTTTGCTAGATGCTAATTACAATTCTTAATGAGGTTATAAGTTTTCTATCTCATTACACATACAGTACATGAAGAAAAAGGGCTATAATAGAAACAAGTTGGAGTTTAGTGTAAGGAAGGACATTCTTAAGCAGGAAAGATGTAAGGATATAGAAACAAGGGGATGTTTGATAATTTGTGAACCATCCACAATTGAATTCTTTTCTGGTGATTTTAAACACCTCCATGCAAGAATGATTTAATAGGGAGCCATAGTAGGGAAGATTGTTGCAGTGAAGTAAACTCACTTTACTAGGTTCTGAACAGGATCTGGAAAATTAAATATTCTTCTCCTCCCTCAAAACAAACAAACAAACAAACTCATAAAACAAATTGGCTTATTATTAATTACTTCTCAGCTAAATCAGATTCCATGCCTGTGATATCACTGAAGTTCTTAGTGAAATCTGTTTTTTTCTAGCCCTGCTTTCCCAATGAGCTTTAGAAAATCTTCCCTCTCTACTTCCCTACTCAATCTGTCTGTCCTCAAACCATTGTTCTCTTCTCTTTGATTCAACCGGTAACCTTGCAATACAGGAAGAATAACGATCCTTTATCCAACCATGGTCTCTTTCCATTTTCTTCTACGATTAAGTTAAGTAAATTCAAGAGCTTGAAGTTTTGGAACTGCAGATATTTTCAGAGTATGAAACAGAGCTATTGATTGGAAGCATTTTGATAAATGATGGTTCCCAACTTTATCATGCCATACACTCTATTAAATAAAACAGTTTGGTTCCTCTTTTGTAGGTCAAGTATTGATGATTTAAAAATAGTGTCTAAGAATACTAATAAACAACCAATCCTTCCTTTATACCTAAATTTAGTGTCAATTAAATTACCATATCTGGGTTGCAAATATCTGGGTGATGACTAGAATGGTAGGCAAAGAGACAGAATTTCTCTTGATTTGCTGTGATCTCACGGTGGTATGAAGTTTTTTTAGGTCAGGCATAGTACTGTATTTTAAGAACAGAGGTAATGGCTGCACAATGAAAAAATAAGGGCATTTCATGTGGGTTGTCAACATGCACATGATCTATTGTGGCTTATCACAATCGTAGACTTAAGATATTATGATCTGCCAGAATTTTGTTTGAATGCATGCTGATCATTAAATCTTGATAATATATTGTTGATTGTGCCACAATAGAGATATGCTGATCTCTCTCTCTCTCTACATGAACACCGCTGATATAAGAGCCGAGGTGGCGCAGTGGTTAGGGTGCAGTACTGCAGGCCACTTCAGCTGACTGTTATCTTCAGTTCAACGGTTCAAATCTCACCAGCTCAAGGTTGGCTCAGCCTTCCATCCTTCCAAGGTGGGTGAAATGAGGACCCAGACTGTGGGGGCGATATGCTGACTCTGTAAATCGCTTACAGAGGGCTGAAAGCCCTATGAAGCGGTATATAAGTTTAACTGCTATTGCTATTGATAGTGTATCTATTTATAATCTAAAGAGACCCCCCAATGGGGTCTAACTGGGCCACTTGGTAAAGTTTGCTCTAGTGGTTAAGGAACCAGGCTAGAAAGTGGGAGACTGTGAATTCTAGTCTGGTCTTAGCCACGAAAGTCAGTTGGTTGACCTTGGGCCAGTCACTCTATCTCAGCTCAACGTAGCTCATCTCATCTCATCTCACAGGGTTGTTGTGGGGAAAATAGGAGGAGGAATGTCTGTTGGATATGTTTGTTGCCTTATTTGTAAAAATAATAAAGACAGGGTTGTTGTTGTTGTTAGTTGTGAAGTCGTGTCCAACCCCATGGACCACTTTCCTCCAGGTCTTCCTGTCCTCTACCATCCTCTGGAGTCCATTTAAGCTCACACCATCCAGCCACCTCATTCTCTGTCATTCTCTTCTTCTTTTACCCTCAATCTTTCCTAGCATTAGGTTCTTCTCCAATGAGTCCTTCCTTCTCAAAGACAGGGTACAAATCAGTGGTGGGATTCAGCCAGTTCGCACCTATTCAGGAGAACCAGTTCGTAACTTTCTAAGTAGTTCAGAGAACGGATTGTTGGAAGAAATCTCCTTTTGTTTTTTTCCACTTTACAGGGCTAATCCTGTAAGGAAGGAAAGAAGGAAACATTCTGGTGTTGTTTCTAGCCTCATCTTTATTGCCCTGATTACAGAAACTGCCTTTCCGGTTAACCCTTATTACCATTGTAACAGTTAAGGCGAAGCGCCCATTGACCTGAGTGACCTTGAGTTGGCCACGCCCACCCAGTCACATGACCACCGAGCCCCACCTACCTAGATGGTCATTAGGGCAGAGAACCGGTTGTTAAATTATTTGAATCCCACCACTGATACAAATACATAAATAAGAATAAATAATGTATTCTTAAACTGATTTATTCCATCCTAGATTTATCAATTCATAGGTATTTAACAAGATTGATTCTTCAGTGGTAATAGACACACATTGTGGTAAAAATGTCTTTACAGTCTGCAAAAAATATTCTTGGGCTGTAAAAAAACAAAACAAAGAAATATGTAAATAGCTACACAGATACTTTATATCTAACTTCTCCTTTTTTTTCTCTCTCTACATGAACACAGCTGATAGTGTATCTATTTATAATCTAAAGAGACCCCCAATGGGGTCTAACTAGGCCACTTGGTTCAATATGGGAATAACATCTAGACCTCTGGAAAATGTTCTGATTGGAACTTTCTACGGAAGCAGACAGTTATTTAAGAATAAAATCTGGAGGGCAATAAAGCAAAGTTATGTCATGGACACATAATCAAACTAAGGAATGCCCCGTGATCTCACCATCAAATGCTGCAACTAGAGATACCAGAAAGGAATGGCTTGATTCCAAAAATAAATCTGACACTTACTGGTCCCTGAGATCTAGTAATCCAAACTACTGGATTATTACGGTCCTGCTTATTAATTTGGGGATGGTCATCAAACAATGTAATGCAGGAAAATAGCTTAGAAACTGAGTTTTGCAGCATCTAGGATTAGAGTAAAGGGCATTGGGACAAATCTGATAGACTATTATAAAAATGCTACTGAGAATTATCTTGTTTTGCTTAGGAGCTGGGATTTGGTTGAATTTAATACCCATTCCTATTGAATGCTTGAGCTAAACCCTCGTTGCTAGAAGCAGTAATAATATATGCCATATATGAATGAATTCATCAAGGTTGGTAGGACAAAATTTACTCTCTAGCCTACAAACAATGTACTGCATATTTACAATAATGAATTATAGCCTGCAAATCAGATATCACCTTATTTAATTCCATGAACCAAGTTTACTTTTAAGAGAGCCAACAATTCTTGAATGATATTACCTGCGGGGGGTGGGGGGTGGAATCAACAGTGGACATACATTTGCAACTTATAAATGATATTACACATGAAAAATGTGTACCTAAAAAGTGGAGTGATAATTTACTGACAGATGATGTCAGCTTGAATTGAGGAAAATCCCTTGAGAGAACTCAGAAATGTGTTTTATCACATAGCCTTGCGATGATCTCACTCAGTGAACAGAATTCTAAGCGAAACAGTCTAATGATCCAATAATGCTTGTTGCTAAGTTTTATCTAACTACATTCATTCACTAATGAAAAAACTTAAGTTTGCTGCAGTATTTATGACTTCCCTTCCCCAGAAGGTTGGAGAACGCTAATTTGAAGGGAGTGAAGACAAAATGAAAGTTTCATTATAACTATGGATGTCAAAAAGTACAATATCCTTAGGCATATGTTACTTCCTATTTTTTTCATCAAATATATTCTTCTTAATAGATGCAGCTTCTGCAAACATTTTGCTTTTCTCAGGCAACTTCAGTATATGTTCAAGATCTGGTATTACTTTTATCCTGTAACAGTAAAATAAAATGGAATTGTGACATTTTAGTAGTCTTGAATTAATTGTATAACTCCAGACTCCTTTAATATCCTTCTACCTCCAAAAAGATAGATAAAAAGTGACCAAATTCTCATAATAAGTAAAATAAACCAAGAAAATCAATTCTGGCTTGTATGTGAAATACCTTGCCACTGTTAATCAGAATCGATCCATCAAATTCTGTATTCCAAGTACCGAGAAAATAAAGTTTTGATGATCAACAGCTTGAGGCGGTTCATTTTAAATTGGAAAATAGATAACTTTTTGTACACCGCATACAAGCCCAAGTATTTTGATCTGACTTTTGTTTCTCAACTTCAGAAAATGACTACATTGCTTATGATTCCTGATAGGACAACTGCAAAGACACATTTAATGAAATGTTACCCAAACTATCTTTTCTCCAAACCATATGAAGACCCTGAAAAAAGGAGTCTATTCTAGGACAGAGTACTATCTTCAGACTTGGCACCCAATTGAAGTTGGGTGGATCTGAGAGACCGCCTCCTGCCGATTACCTCCCTTAGACCGATCAGATCTCACAGGTTAGGTCTCCTCCGGATTCCATGCGCCAGCCAATGTCGGCTGGCGACTCCCCGGGGGAGAGCCTTCTCTGTTGCAGCTCCGGCCCTTTGGAACGACCTCCCTGTGGAGATCCGGACCCTTACTACCCTCCCGGCCTTCTGCAAAGCCACCAAGTCCTGGCTGCTCCAGCAGGCTGGGGAGGCTTGTGAAACATCCAGCCCCACGGAAACT
The DNA here is from genome assembly GCF_009769535.1 of Thamnophis elegans. NCBI lineage: Eukaryota > Metazoa > Chordata > Lepidosauria > Squamata > Natricidae > Thamnophis > Thamnophis elegans. The sequence continues at coordinate 84,242,379 of NC_045546.1, forward strand.
GTGAATGTTGCGTTCTTTTTTAAAGTGTTGTCTTTGTCTATTTATCCCCCTTCCCTTGTCTATTGTGAGCCACCCGGAGTCCTTCGGGAGTGGGCGGCATACAAGACAAATAAATAAATAGATAGATAGATAGATAGATAGATAGATAGATAGATAGATAGATAGATAGATAGATAAATAAATAAATAAATAAATAAATAAATAAATAAATCTTATTCATAACATCTCATTGAATCAGGGATGGGCAGCTCACATATTTCCCCATTACCTTTGGCCTCAGAAGACTGAAGAATGAGATCAACAGAGTGAAGTTGAAATTACTGGTCTATTTTAATTTTAAGTGATTGGATCTAATTAGTAATTGGAATTTAGATACCAGGAGTTTCCAGGTTTGTAGGCCACCCTAGATTTTTTTCTAAAAAAACATCTCTACACTGTTTCCAAAATATTTCTGTCTTCAAAAGTGGGGGTAGAGAATATGGATTTACAACCTCTGCTTTAAAGAATCAGATTAATGGGATAAAGGCAATTTTAACTGCCACTCAAACTGTCTTAAAGATAGTTCTCCCTCAAACCAGGGCTGTATTTTAAAGGAATAGATCTCTACAAAGAATCTATTTAGTTCTTATTTCATGTATTCTCCAGCTGTCAGGTGAAGGATCCAAACCTGATATCTCAGCTAGTCAGTTACCTTAATCATCCCTTGACTATCAGCATCTGTACAGTATTTGTGGAAAGAAATTACTGTATCTCAAGTTCTACTAAAGTAATCAAAGAAAGTCTCCTTTATCATTTGTCTATAGTTTCCTCTGGTAGAAAAATGCTGAAAATACTTTACACCAGTATTTCCTTAATGTCAGACTCATCAAGTACACAATCTTCCATAGTAAGAATTTCAAAATCAAGGGGCAAATTGGTACTGTATTGGTAGTAAAAAAAAAACCACATAGATTGATTATCGTTGAGGAATGGCTGAGCTGGAGAAGCCATTGCAAACACTTGGATCTCTATATCTTATTTGCTAAGTTGTAGGTTCAGTTCACACGGGGAAACAATGAACTCTACTTCCAACATTTTGTATTGCGATGAATCTAATTATCCACCCTTCTATGGGAGAAAAGTGATTATATTTGATGGTTTCATTTCCTGAAGCAGAGTAATTTTCTGCATGACTAGCAATAATGTAATGGGGAGAGATTTTAATAAGTGACAATTATTTTTAAAGTTAAAGTTTAAGGAGAGCACAGATGTTAATGGCGTAGCAGAGGTGTGTCCAAAGAGATTAAGACAAACTTTTCAGATTGAGGACATATTAGGAACCATGCCAGCACAACCACTGCAGGTGTACACCTGCAAAGAAACATTGACATAAATGTGCCAGTGACACAGAGATGCATATATATTGTATACCCACATATAGCAAGCAATGGCAGTAGAATGATTTGAGCCACTGTTCTTGAAAGAAGGAAATGTTCCTTCAAGGCGTCTTCTCTTTATCAAAGCCAACACAAGATAATGTCTACCCTGTTACGGACATTGAACACAGCAGTCTAGTAATTCCAAGATTCGTTTGCTTTTGGATGCTGTTGAGTTTCATATTCCTCTCCACTATGCCTCTTTCTGTAAATCTTATGAATGGCATCCAATCACAACTTTCTTTATCTTCTTTCTCAACTTGTTCACTTTTTCTTCATTTGTTTGTTATCTGGATTGTTCCTTATTCCTTCACTGTATATGATCAAACCATCTCAACATACTTCTTTCAAATTTGTCATTCATTTTTTATATTCAATTCACCTTCATTCACCATCCACCCATTCTTGTCCCAATCATCTGTATGTTTTAATCTCGTACACATTTAAGTAATCGTTTCCTACTTCATTCATTGTAACACCAATACATTTACATCTTAAAACTATATAATCCATTTCTCCAATTTTAATAAACGTTGTACAAAGCTTATTCCAACTACCTTGATTTTTGAAATATTAATTTTCAGAATATAATTTTGTTGCATGTTACAATCTATCTCACATGCATTTAAAATCATGTAATTCTTAGTTAACAAAATGATGTGATATGAATGTACACACACATTCACATGTCCAACGGATACATCTCTAGCATCACCACACAAATCTTATACAAAGAAAATTTGTACTTCTCCAGAAACAAATAAATTATATTCTTTAGATAGATAGGTGTTGTGGCCCAGCAGGTGCCATTGGAGCTGCCACCAGACTCCGACAGCGAGGGGCCCTCTGAGTCAGCTCTGGAAGATGGGAGGACCCTGGACAGGGTTCCGACTCCGAGCAGGGCACAGAGAAGCTGGTTGGCCACCAGGCGGCACCTGAGCCTTGGACCAATGGGAAGGAGACAAGGGAGAGTGAGCTGGAGGCCAGTAGTGAGTTGTTCCTGGATGCACACCATCGAAGAGCTACTAGGCATCAGGAACAATTACGCAATTACAGGAAGTGATTGTACTCAGCTGGTGGTCATTAGGCTCCTCTCCAGACTATAAAAAGCTACTTGTGCACACGGCCCTCTTTGCAGAAGTCAACGCAGGATTGAATGTTGGAGGACATTACTGGGAGCTTGACAGTCTGGATTGCTGCCAAACCTTATCTGTGTTTATTGCTGCCTGAGTTTGTCTGAGTTGCTGCCAAGGTCCTTATCTGTTTGTTCTGCTTGGCTTTCAGCCACCGAGGTTTTGGTGTCTTGTTATTAAAGTACATTCCAGTTAAGCTTGTCTCAGCATTCGTTACTGGATGGAGGAAGGAGTCAGAACAGACAGATAAAGCTAATATAAGCCTAGGAACCAGTATGGAAGTGAGACAAAAAACTAAGTGGGCTGAGTGGGACTAGGTTAGCCATGTCATATAAAATATAGCCATTGATCAGCTCAGAAAGTATTAATATGAATAGGAAATATATATTTGGGTGTGGGTTTGTGTCAAAATGAATTTACATGCAAGTCACATACCCTGGCAAAAGCTGAAATATTTGAATTTATATTTATACACTTACAAAAGTAATACATATAGCCAAAAGTCCAATTTTATAAATATCAGAAGTTCTCATATCAAAACTGACATACTTTAAACTCCCTGATTTATACACAAACATGTTCTAGAAAACAGTTTCCACAAAACTCAAGTATTATTTTTTAACTGAGAGGTGGGGCTCGTTCTATAGAAAATAACTTCTCCAAACCTTTTAATATCTCAGATATTCCACTGACTAATGTATACATTTATTTAATCAGTTGATCGTTTAAAACATAATTCCATCCCCAAATTTGTTGATAGTTTTCATCATGTTTATCAATTGCTGTCAGGTGGATTTTGTCCAAGTTATTGCGTAAGTATAAACAATTTTAATATTTTCCTCTGGTAAAAATTATTACATACAAGGAGCCGAGGTGGCGCAGTGGTTAAATGCAGCACTGCAGGCTACTTCAGCTGACTGCAGTTCTGCAGTTCGGCTGTTCAAATCTCACCGGCTCAGGGTTGACTCAGCCTTCCATCCTTCCGAGGTGGGTAAAATGAGGACCCGGATTGTTGTTGGGGGCGATATGCTGACTCTGTAAACTGCTGAGAGAGGGCCGAAAGCCCTATGAAGCGGTATATAAGTCTAACTGCTATTGCTATTGCTACATCAAAAGTAACTTATTGAGTTGGCCCAATATTATGTGATAATGTGTTAGAATGAAAAATGTGGTTTGCACTGTCTGAATCTTCTTTTTTTCTGCATAATCTACTCATGTGCTTCATTGATAAGCCCATTTCAATGTACAATGGTGTTATTGCCTAAGTGATAACTAGGATTGGCCCTACACAAACAGGAAATAAAGAAAACATTTAATAAGTGTCAAAATATAATTTGTTTCTTTTCTTGTGCATATTTTATCTACTCCACTGATCTTATGGATTATACAGTACAATATTCAGCTTGGTATCAAATAGATGAGATATCTGACACCATATAAATGAGCATGCCAATGATTTTCATTGCCATAAGGCACAAGATATATTAATGTAATTTTGTTCTTCTACTATAAATTCAATTTATCAGGGTTTCCAGAAGAAAAATATTGTTAGAATCATGCTTCAGGGCTTTGTATTATGTTTGCATTAGGTCTGGATAACTAGAGGCATTTAATGCTACACCTTTTCATGCAATATAGGATTAGCTAAATAACATTTAGGCTTGGATGGATAGACACTGAAGGTATTTAGCCAGCATTGGTCAGCTTACCCAGTACTGCCTCAGTATTTTGGTTTAGTATAGATTTGTTCAAAATTCAAAGAGGTTACTCCAAAGCAAGAATTATATTATAAAATTGGGGCTTCTTTAAACAACTAAGTTTAAAGAATCAAGTTACTATATTAATAACATTATGCACAGAACAACTATGCCAGAAAAAAACGGAAAAGGAGGAACATTCTAATTCTATGAATGTTTTTAATTTTTCAGAGATATTTTTTTTTAAATGTAACAATATATCCATATTCTAGCCTTCTAGCCTTGGTCAAGATACAAACCATCAAGTATCTATCAAGTGACATCTTGTTCCAGCCACCATGAAGAATGTTCAGCTGGAATAAAGGCAAAAATACAACTATTCTTTGGGAAAGGGACAGAGAATATAAGAGAATCTTCAGATTTGTACTAGAATAATGGGGATCTGTTGGCTTTTAGTAGAGTCACAGGGTTTATGCTGAAAGCATCTCATGTAATCAGTGTCAGGCTTGGAAGACATCGGATTATACAGCCTCAAGCCTATCACATATTCAAACATAGCAACTATGGGAAACTGGGAGGGGGGAAGGTATGGAGCTTGGGAGATGTGTAGCCAAAATAACATTCCTTCTCAGAAAGTCAAGGTTGCCTCGTCCCTGCACCTGGGTCAGGGGTGGGTTTCAGGCAGTTCGCGGTGGTCCCCGCGAACTGGTTGGTCGCCGAACCCGGAAGTAAGTAACTTCCAGGAACACCGAAGGGTCCACCCACCCGCCCGCGTTTCTTACCCGGTTTTGACGAGTTCTGTGCTTCCACGCATGCGCAGGACGCATACAGCGCCTGTGCAATCCTCCAGGAGCAGCTGGAGCATCGCACAGATGCTAGTACGCATGCGTGCACTGCGCGCGTGCATGAGGACGCCACTGGCCCCATTCCAACCGAACCGGTTGGAACGGGGCGAGAAACCCACCCCTGACCTGGATGGATATGGATGAGAGGAATCTTCATTCGTGGCAATGACTGACAGCACCATATGATGGACCTGTGGGTGTTGGGTTGGGTCTTGAGCTTTCAACTGGGTGGGGAAAACCTGGAAGCTTTCAGATTCAGGTTTTCCCAGATATGCCAACATGGCTCTTCTAATAAGTTGGTGTTTTGAGGAATCTCTTGGCTTGAACTATTATTTTACAGAGGATTCTATTTGGAACCCTGACAATCAATTTCCTCAAGCAGGTAGACTTTAGCTTTTCATTCATCACAAACCTTAATTCCCCCTTTCATCACAGTAGACGGAACTAAAACCCAACATATCTTGGAGGGACAAGGTCAAAAGAAGAAGATCTAGGGGACCATCTGAAATGCAACTCAGATAAGAAAGCAACCTGGCCAAATAAAAGTCTACGTCCTCTTCTTGATCAGTCAATCTCAAAATCAGCATGAGCCAATTTAAAAAAAAATGTTAATTAGAAGAAATGATCCTGCAAATAATTAAGCATCATTGAGCAAATGGAATGTTTCCCAATTAAAATTGTTTAGGCTAATGCTGGTCACTAAATGTTTATTCATTAAAATTCCATCAGGACTGGCTGTGTTAAACAAACAAATAAAGCATAGTATTTTGGTTCATTTCCATCACCAATTTCTACAAACAGTCCAACTTTGCTACCTTGGACCACCTAAGCCACATATTAACAGAATTATTGTAGAATTCATAATAGATTACACAGTGGGACTAGAGGATGATATGATCACAGCAGAGGTGGGTTCGCACCTATTGGGTAGAACCAGTTCGTCAAATCTACCGAACTGGTTAGAAGAGATTCCACCAGTGGACCCGGAAAGCAGGCCACGCCTACAGAAGAGGTTCCAAAAAATTTTCAAACCCACCACTGCCACATACACACACACACACACACACACACACAGACAGACACAGAGAGAGAGAGAAAGAGAAAGAAAGGAAGAAAAAAGAAAGAAAGAAAAAAGAAAGAAAAAGAGTGTGAGAGATGAAAGAAAAAAAGGAAAAAGGGACAGAGAGACAAAAGGAAGGAAAGAGAGAGAGAGAGAGAAAGAAAGAAAGAAAGAAAACACATGGCTGGCAAGCCACCCCCACCAGGTCACATGGCCAGCAAGCCACTCCCACAAAGGTGGCCACACCCACAGAGTAGGTTCCAAAAAAATTTGAAACCCACCCCTGGATCACAGTGACCTATATCTGAAGAAGAACTAAGAAAGGTATGAGATTTCCAAACTTACTCAAGTACAACTACCAGCATCTCTAATTTCTACCAATGGTGAAGACATTTTTGCCTGACACATGCCCTTTCCTTCAATGCCACATATCACTTGGCAAAGATCTGGTGACATAATTAGAGTGGGAAGGGCCAAAGCAATTAAATTGCATTTTCAGAAATTGTTTTTTACTGTAGGTCTAAAGATATCAGTTTACACACACTATAAAGCTTGGCATAATTGGATGGAACTGCCAAGGCATTTGTGGAGTGGAATCTACTATTACAAGAATTCTCAGAAATCCTGTGCAAAGCTCCTCTGCTTTCATGATATTTTTTTTTTTTTGGCTGAACAGAACTCAGTAGTTTATCAGAAGTTCAATAGTTGACATCTGCTTTCGGTTATATTTCATTCCTTTTTTTTAGGACACATCTGCTAAAAGCTGGTGACAGTTAACAGGTGAAAGAAAAGCTACAAGACCAAGTTGTTTCTCCTCTTCCCCAGAAGGTCACTGAAAGACTACAACTGCTATTACCCAGATGCCAAGTTTAAAAAAAGAGCAAATTCACAAGAAGGAAGTAAATAGAAAAAAAATCTGCTTGATAGACGCAGCTATATTCTTTTTAATGGTGTTGAAGCAGTGACTTATTTAAACTGAAGGCTAAAGTTGGTGGCCTACAAGTCAAGAGAATCTGGAAGAAATAAAAAACACCTGTTAGCTGTTCTTTAGTGTATTTGACAGACAAAAGGCAGAATCCTTTTGGCCACTAGACTAGAAGGAAAGCAGCATTTGAGTTAGAAAGTTGAATTTCTTTACATTGTAGAAAGATTGCACCTGAACTTTATACTCTTGAAACTCTTGATATCCCCTCCAGGACTTCTGGCTGGAAAACACAACCTAGACAGCAAGTCATTAATCATGAAAAGACCTTCCTCTCTCCTCCAGGTAGCGAACAGATAATTAATAACTTGAATTTCTTTGCTTCTAAGCTAAGAGTTTAATTGACTTCCTAAACTTGGACAGAGCAGCATAGTCAAACAAAAGCCAGAATCATACATGACTATCAAAACAGATTCTATAAAGAGCTAGCAGAAGTAACATTATTATTACTGAGAGTCTCTGCTTCCTGCATCTTTCCCCCCCAATTGTTATTGACCTCCTTAATTAATGCAAGTAAAATCAATTTTAACATTCAGTGCCTATATAATATGTGGAGTGATTATTGATGTTATATGTATATATATGTAACTCTAATATATATATATATATATATATATATATATATATATATATATATATATATATATATATATATATATATATATATATATATATATATTAGAGTTACAACCCCCGGTATGCCCAAATATGGGAGGAAGATCACTACTTCCATTCTCTGTCCTTCGGCTCGTCCCAAGAGACCATCCAGGCAGAAACCCAATATTTTTACTGTTGCCTTTTTGTTACATTTGTTGTATTTGTGCTGATAAATAAATAAAGGGAGACTAGTATAGATCTATTTCAAGCTATTTAGCTCTCATCAGCTAGCCATACCCTTACTGGGAATCAAATACAGTACAATCGAATCAATACAGCACAGGTTCAATTCCCTATACTAGTCTCCCTTTATTTATTTATTTATCAGCACAAATACAACATATATGTAGGTATATGTATCTTTCAAGCCAATTTCTAAGAAGCAACCACAATTGAGAAAACTTGATTGGGGAATGACTTCACTATTTGCTCAACAACTAAATTTATTCTTCGGCTATCTCACCATAGGGCTGCTCTAGATGGCTTACTATAATATAAAGGGCTTTTGCATATAACTTCTCATGGGTATCATTTTAACACCAATTCTGTCAAATACAATTTTTGATTAAAAGTTTTAAAGGCTTATTCTACCAGATATGGGATAAATGGTATAGGTGGTTGGAGGAAAGAAAGAAAAATCAATGAAGGAATATAACAAAAAATAATAGTTATGAGTAAAATAAGAGGGTTAAGAATGGTGAAATCCAAATGAAATACAATACAAGGGGAAATAATATAAGGTGAGAGGTACTGATTGATGATTGCTATTATAAAGAACAGGAAGTTCCTGTTCATATTGTATAAATGTGATGCACGTCTAATTTGTGTGTGTGTGTGTGTATTTTGCATGTTTGTTAATAAAAATCTTTTTTAAAAAAATTAAAGGCTGATTCTTTGTTCTTCAGCGTGCCTAGTTGTCCAGAATGTCGAAGAAATCTTGAGGGAAACACACCTCATCCATGTAAGTGTAACAGAAAATCTGAGGGTATCTATTTCTTTTTCTGTGGAGAGATTAGGTCTACCGTATATTCTCAAGTATAAGCCGAGTTTTTCAGCCCACTTTTTGGGCTGAAAAAAGCCGCCTCGGCTTATACTCGAGTCAGTGAAAAATTTGCCCGAAATGGAGGAGAAAAAGGGGCGGGGCCATGCCGCTGGGTGACGCTTGTGAATGGCCCGGCGCCCCTGTGAGTTTCTCCTCCCTCTGTGTCAGTTTGCCGCGCAGCGCGCAGCGCACCATCCCCCCTCCTCACGTTCTAATGTAATGCAGGGCTGTCTTACGATTCCCCTTCCTCCCCCTCCTGCCGCTCTGCAACGATGTCCCACCTCCTCCTTGTTATGGCAAGCAGCCACATAGGGATGTCCCACCTCCTCTGGTACAGTGATCCAATGATAGGAATCACTGTGCCGTGTGTCACGGGACATCATCATCACAGCGGGACATCAGCATCATGAGGTGAGTGAAGTATTTCATTGAATACACCGGTATTGTGTGATAATAATTCGTTATCCAGAGCAAATTTTTACAATGGCTTTGGTATCTATTTTTATTTTTGAAATTTACCAGTAGCTGCTGCATTTCCCACCCTAGGCTTATACTCGAGTCAATAACTTTTCCAGTTTTTTGTGGTAAAATTAGGTGCCTCGGCTTATATTCGGGTCGGCCTATACTCGAGTATATACGGTATTTCACAGTTTACACTATAATTTGCATATCTTCCTCATATCCAAATGGCAAGAAACTGTGCCTTCGAGTTTTAGCAGTCAGGTCGAAAAGAGGATTTGAGGGCTGCTGAAGAAAGTTCATGCACGCATGAAGCTCTGGAGCAGCAGGTTATCCATTCTTGGCTAGAAATAGCAACCATTCATTTCTTGACAGCTGTGTTCTCTGGTGTTAGGAAGCCATGTGGATGCTTTGCAGAAGATGCAAACCTTTTCGGATATGCCTCTTCCGTTTCACCTCCCACCTCTTTTCCTGCTTCTTTAGCAAGTCAGCTTAGTCTTCCACAGATTTCAGTACATCATTTGAAGAGGGGTTTTGAAATTAAATCCATAAAATTAGTTGCAAAAAAACCTCAAAAGTTTCAAATTACTTGCACGAAATAAAGCGAAGGGCCTTGGCATTTTTATAATGCTTGTTGTAATCTGAAACTGGTGGCTTCCATGTCTCCTGCATATTTGAGATATTTACAGTGGATTGTTGTCCTTTTAAAATGTGTTTAAAACATTGCATGTTTTGAGTAATATTCTCATAAAATTTCAGTTTTTAATTGGATTAGGAAATAACAATGATAGTAATAAATATAGTAAGGAAACAACGTACTTAATTAACCTAATTCTTGTTTTTAGATTGCCTGAAGTGATATCAAGGAGGGTTTTTTTATTATGCTAAATTATTATATCCTTTATTAGGATAAAATGGATTTAGCAGGCCAAAACCATTAACTAAAATTGGAAGACGGAATTTGCATGATGCCTGAGATTCTGAACAGAATGAAGGGGAAGCCACAATGGGAGAGGGAGAGGGAGAGGGAGAGGGAGAGAGAGAGTGCAAAAAGGAGGAGGAGGAGGAGGAGGAGAGCAAATAATCTTCACTACACACTGTATTGTCTTTAGTTCTTCACCAAAATGGATCTCAAAACACCAATAAAAATTGACTCCTGATTTAAAAAATAGAAAACCAGATACCTTAAAAGTGCGCCATCTCGGCTCTTAGAATATAATATAGTGTAATATAGCAATAGCAGTTAGACTTATATACCGCTTCATAGGGCTTTCAGCCCTCTCTAAGCGGTTTACAGAGTCAGCATATTGCCCCCAACAACAATCCGGGTCCTCATTTTACCTACCTCGGAAGGATGGAAGGCTGAGTCAACCTTGAACCAGTGAGATTAGAACCACTGAACTGCAGATAACAGTCAGCTGAAGTGGCCTGCAGTACTGCACCCTAACCACTGCACCACCTCTGCTCTTGACTAATATGTTCTAGAGAGGCTGACTAGGCCTCGCCCACCATTGCCATGCCCACTTGGCAACCTGGCAGAGAACCCGTTGCTGAAATTTTTGAAGCCCACCCCAGAAGGAAAGAGGGAAGGAAGGAAGGAAAACCTTGAAATAAGGCAAAAATGTGAACTAAATATTGCCCTTAAGGAACATGCCTGGGAAAGCAATAATTGTTCTATGTAGCTAAACACAACATCAATGTTGTCTGTTCTTTGGTTGGATATTTTTTTGAAGGAAATTGAAACATACCTAAGAATTGAGGAGGGTAGGTTTTCACAAAAACTAATGAAACTTGGTAATTGATAGTTCATATGGTTATAATTTTAGCCTTCCACTGAGATGCTTCTTGGCTGTGAATATAATAATAAACTAGGAAAACAGAAAGCTGAACATTGGTTTTTTTTCCCGACTAAAACATATTTAGTAAGTGCATTTGTGTTTGAATCAAGAGTTACAAACCTCCAGATAGCATGGCACATATCTATCATGACATTATTGTGTTGTATTTACTCATAAATCTGGAGTAGAGGATCCTTTGTCATAGTGGGCAGACTCTAATGTCTTCATTCATCACCATCCTGATCTATAACTTGGAGAAGCCATCAGTCTGATTTGTCACTCTCAGGATTTTTGGAGGAAATATAATGGTGGGGATACATAGCTATCAGGACTGTCCTGCTCTACCCCTTGTCCTGCTAAATTCTCAGAATGGATAGCCACTCTGAGAACATCAGCTGCCATAATGATATGTTCTAGAGATTACTCAGGTTGATGGATTGGGGTGGATGCACAGCTACGAAGCAGCTCTCGGTGTGTTAAGTTTGGCATGGACTCCAGAATGAGGTATTAGCTAAAAAGGAAGGAGACATCAGGAAGAAGAGCCATGAAAAGGGATGGATTGAGATGAGGGGGTGGTCTTCAAATGGGGTGGTAGCCTTTTCATCTCAGATAAATGGGTCTTCTAGACCAGTGATGGCTAAGAGCCGAGGTGGCGCAGTGGTTAGGGTGCAGTACTGCAGGCCTCTTCAGCTGACTGTTATCTGCAGTTCAGCGGTTCTAATCTCACCGGCTCAAGGTTGACTCAGCCTTCCATCCTTCCGAGGTGGGTGAAATGAGGACCCAGACTGTGGGGGTGATATGCTGACTCTGTAAACCGCTTAGAGAGGGCTGAAAGCCCTATGAAGCGGTATATAAGTCTAACTGCTATTGCTATTGCTAACCTGTTTGTTGTCATGTGTCGAAAGCGTGTGCGTGCTGAAAGCACCTACATGCCTGCACCCATAATGCAATATGTGCACGACCCCCTCTGCACATGCATGCATGATCCTCTAAGATCCCCCCACTCCCCCACGCATGTGCCTCCCCCCTTGTCCATTTTTGGCTTCCAGGGTGATGCAGGAGGCCTTCCAGGCACAAAACAGAGTGCGGGGAGCCTTGTGCGGTGCCCCAAAATGCAATGTGAGCATGCCCATGTCTGCATCCCACCCCTGAACAGGTGTCCCATGCATGAGCCACGGTCCCCCATGCATGCAAGGCAGAGACCAAAAACCAGTTGGCCAGTGGAAGGCACATGTGCATGTGTGGTGGAACTGGGCTAGGGTGACAGCTGTCATGTCAGCAGAGAGGGCTCTGTGTGCCACCTGTGCCGGGCATGCTATCACAGTCTTAAACTATCCCGAGACAGAATTATGTTTTATACCTTCAACACTTGAACAACTGCCACAAAAGATCCAAAATCAGTGTACACTGAATATTATAAATCTCTCAGTTGCAATTCTGGAATGTTACTTGGTCAGACCACTGATCTCTATCTATATTACTTGGCAGAACTCATAACATATACTATAAATTATTGCATCATATTGAATGTCTTAAATATCAAAAGATTTTTAGAAACCATACCTCTGTCTAGATCTCTCTTCTTTTCCATCTGTCTGGGTCTTTCTCTGAACATTTAAGTATGACTTGCCAGGAAAAAAAAGGACTTATACTGCTCAACTTTATAAGAGGTAGAAAGTTCACATGGAAAGATATAGTTATGACAATGAATAAACTACAAAATCCATCTAATTATGACTCACATTTCTGAAATCACAGTGCAGTCATTTTTTTTGAAAGCATTACTGCTGAGATATTTAATACATCAGTCATCCCTTTCTTACACACAATGATGTACTTTATAGTCTATCACATTAAACTTTTCACCAAATAATGCTTTGCAGCTTCAATTGAATATTCATTGCTTCTGTTCTCGGCTCATAGGGATTTCAACTGCCCAGCATCGCTGTCTTGCAATCTAAAATCCCCTCTTGATGTCCCCTCTTTTGTAGATCCAACCCGAGCCATTGTGCATATAACAGAATAACAGAGTTATTCTGTTATATACACAATGGATGTTGTGTATATACCTTGGATGTCTTCTAGTCCAATCCCCTGCTCAGGGAGGAAACCCTACACAATTTCAGACAAGTGGTTTGTCCAATCTCTTCTTAAAAACTTGCAGTGTTGGAGCATTCACAATTTCTGGAGGTAAGGTATTCCATTGATTATTGTTCTATCGGCAATTTTCTCCTTAATTCTAGGTTGCTTCTCTCCTTGATTAGTTCCAATCCATTGCTTCTTGCCCTCCGTTCAGGTGCTTGGAGAATAGGTTGACCCATTCTTCTTAGGGGCAGCCCATTAGATATTGGGACACTATTATTATGTCACCCCTAGTCAGTGGTGGGATTCAAATAATTTCACAACCGGTCCTCTGCCCTAATGACCATCTGGGTAGGTGGGGCTCGGTGGTCATGTGACTGGGTGGGCGTGGCCAACTCAAGGTCACTCAGGTCGATGGGCGCTTCGCCTTAGCTGTTACAATGTCATAAGGGTTAACCAAAGAGGCAGTTTCTGTAAGCAGGACAATAAAGATGAGGGTAGAAACAACACCAGAATGTTTCCTTCCTGCCTTCCATACAGGATTAGCCCTGAAAAGTGGGGAAAAAAACAAAAGGAGATTTCTTCCAACAATCGGTTCTCTGAACTACTTAGAAAATTACCAACTGGTTCTCCCAAATAGGTGCGAACCAGCTGAATCCCACCACTGGTAGTGAAGTACAATAAAGCAAAGCCAGAACTGAAATTTGTGTAGCAAATCCCCAAGTGAAAACTTTTCCCTGTTTAGGCACATCCCTTTGCTTCAATTTCCATGAAGATGTTTTTAATATAGTCATTCCTGATGCCTATTAGCTCTTCGGTGCCTAAACAACTCCAGAAACAACTCACTACTGGCCTCCGGCTCACTCTCCCTTGTCTCCTCCCCACGGGTCCAAGGCTCAGGCGCCTCCTGGTGGCCAACCAGCCTCTCTGCGCCCTGCTCGGAGTCGGAACCCTGTCCAGGGTCCTCCACATCCTCCAGAGCCGACTCATAGGGCCCCTCGCTGTCGGAGTCTGGTGGCAGCTCCAACGGCTCCTGCTGGGCCACAACATAAGGTATGGAATATTGTGTTTCCATCTCAGATATAGTCACACATTAATCAGTTTTATAAAATGTGCATATTGGTTGTTTTTTTACAAGAACAGCAACATTTATATTTTTTCCTGTCAGTATTTCTCTCCAATATATGCATTTTGTACATGGATTTCCTAAATATCTGATTTTTCTTCACGTATAATATATGCATACGTTTCTTTTGATAGTCAGTATTTCTGTTTATCTATCTGTTGCAAACAAAGTTTACTTCTGTATGCGTGCAATTATTACAAAGTTGATTACGAAGAGATTTTGTCTAGATAGTTTTAGACCTAGTGAACCTGATAGATGGCTTATGTGTTTGTAGTGCAAATGTTTTGGTGCTTATTGTGATTGAAGAGAAAACTGTGGTGGGTTTTTCCAACATCTCTTTTCTTAAGGTGACCATCAAATTTTCCCAGGTAGATTACACAGTTTTCTAGTTCACTGCCTGAACAGGCATTCTTCAAGCTGAGAGGAAGACTGAGAAGGAAACCTGCAACTTATTGCAGAGCACTTACACATTCCTTAGCCTGAGCAAGAGAAAAACAGCAAGGAGTGGGCCGTTGATAATGTAAACCAAAGACAGAATGATTTCTGCTGAATGTGGTGCTATTCTGCCACCTGCCTTCTTATATTAAACACAACAAAAAATCTTTGTGAAACCCTTCAGTAAACTGAAATCAGTTGAAAATATTTTTGTTCTGTTGGCTTATTTTTCAAATATAAAGTTTGTTTCAAGGTCAATCTCTTAATGCCATTGGTCAATCGTAGAACAAGAGATCTAATAACTCATCTCTGAAATCAATAGAAAGTTGATGCCAGTTATGAAATGTGAGATTAAATGAAGAGCTCCTTTTCATGACTGCCATTTCCCCCCCTGAAATGCCTCATTCCTCTAGCATAATCTCAGTCTCTGGCATAGAAGGCAAAATTCTTACTTACAATGATATAGCAGAGTTCTGAAGAGACACCGTATGTATGGACAGAATGGAGAAAAACGGACAGAATGGTGAAAAATAGACAAAAGGAAATAATGCTCAAGAAAAGCTCAAACTGTTGTTTACAATAGAAGCTCTTCAGTGGTGGGATTAAAAAAATTACTACTGTGGACGTGGCTTGGTGGGTGCAGCTTGGCTTGCTCAGCATGGCCGAGGAAGGATACTGTAAAATCTCCATTCCCTCCCGATCAGCTGGGATTTCAAGTACAGATCAGGAAGGGCATCCAGCCAATAAACACTCAACTCCAATCAGTTGCTGCGACTCTATCCTAGTGCAAGGGTTTACAGCAGTGGTGGGTTTCAAATATTTTTAGAACCTCTTCTGGGAGGTTTTGTGGGAGTGGCTTGCTGGCCATGTGACTGGGTGGGAGTGACTTGACAGTCATGTGACAGGGTGGGTGTGGCTAACTTGTAAAATGTGGTGAAACTCACTTAACAACGCTCTTGCTTAGCAACCAAAATATTGGCTCAGAAACTCTGGCATTTGAAGCACGCAAGTCTTAAAGCTGTCAAGTTACAAAACCCTTGCACCACTAACCCTTTAGAAAAAAAAAACCCAGGGGTGTTCAAACTTGATAGCTTTAAGACTTGTGGACTTCAACTCCCAGAATTCCTCCTCTCGCTCTTCATCTTGATGATGTGCGGACGAGCGGGGGGAGGGAGCTGGAACCGGTTCTAAACGGCACTGTAGATTTGTGGAACCTCTTCTATAGAAGAGGTTAGGACTGGCAGGAACCCACCCCTGTGGTTTACAGAGTCATTAAAAAAAAGAGTTTGTCAAAAGTAAACTGCTGTTTTGGTCGGTTTGGGATTTATTCAACCAACATCCTTTGCAGGGCAGGGAAGTACTTAACATTGTCTATATGGGTCAACTAACGGAATGGTTCCTGCTATGAAATCCATTTTTCCTGGATGCTGGAAGATGGGAACTATCAGTACTCTGTAACCCCAGTTTTTCATGTGTCACTGGGCTTATGAAGACAATTCAAATTGCTACTTTTAACCAGTAAATCCATCTACATCTTGTCACTTGTGCACCTTCACGTAGAACTGACCCACCTGGTTCAATTGTCTCAAGCTGAGATGTTGAGAGACTCTCCCAAGTATAGGGAAGTCACAAAAAGTGTGGCATTTCTTAAAATTATGCTTCAACTCTGGCATTTCATAGCCTCAGAGATACAGATGGGGCCCCTGATAATGTTCAGGAAGGCAATCCAAACAGAGTTCTTCTGCGGAGCTTTCGATGTTCAGTTTTATGGTTAGCATTGAGAATAATAAACATGAGAAATGGTAAAGGGAAATGCCAGAATTGGTTAGATTTTGTCTTTTTATGTTGTTTGTGTTTGCAACTATTATCAGATTGATGCCTGCTTTTATAAAACTCATGTGGAGTCAGTGTTGTACAAATACTGTAAATATTTAAAATAGTTTGCTGTACAAAAGGATTTTTTTTTAGCAGTAGAAAGTCTAACAATCACCAAGAATGTCTGAAACACATTTTTTTCCGCAGTTATGCCCTTATCTCATTTTTCTCACCTCCCCCAGTCAAATTTTGACACATGTTTCTTAGGAATGAGTATTTGCCTGTTCCTGATATTATTGCGTGCGGCAAGAGCTGGATATGTTGAGTCTCATTGTATCAACAACCGAAGTGTCCTCCGTGCCAGTTTTGGGTGAAGACACCGATTAGAAGTCCAGGAGTGAAAATTCAACTGGTGTGGATATAGATTATGTCTATATTATTTTACATGGGCGCCAGGTCGTTCTCCTTTCCAAAATCAGAAGAGCAGCAGAAGAATTAAATGATGTAGCATGTGAAAGAACAATGATAATGGGAATTCAGCAAGCAAATATTGGTGAGGCAGCTGGCTGGGGAAATCAGACAAATCTGAATATGTCAGAGGAAAAAACACTCCAAGCAAAACCAAAAAGAAATGTTTGACATTCCGTTGGCTTCTTATTTGGCTTTGCACACATGGCATAGTGATAGTTAAATAAGGAAACAAATAAAAAATAAATAAAGCAAAGTTGCAAAAAGGCACTTCGCTTCAGTGAAGATTTGTGTGCCCTTGGAGCTGAGGTGGCGCAGTGGTTAGGGTGCAGTACTGCAGGCCACTTCAGCTGACTGCTATCTGCAGTTTGGCGATTCTAATCTCACCGGCTCAAGGTTGACTCAGCCTTCCATCCTTCCGAGGTGGGTGAAATGAGGACCCGGACTGTGGGGGTGATATGCTGACTCTGTAAACTGCTTAGAGAGGGCTGAAAGCCCTATGAAGCGGTATATAAGTCTAACTGCTGTTGCTATTGCTATTGGAGCAAAATTCTGAACCAAAGCAGCTCTTTTGCTTGTTAGCAGCAAAGCAATCATGGCAGTTCATTTTTGCATCAGAATCTCTTCATGTGTGCAAAAGCCTCTCTGACTAAATTGATGATACCAAGCTAGCAGAATTGGCCCTAACTCAATGTTTTACAAGAGAGACTCCACTGACGCTGTAAACAGAAGCATACCTACTTTGCTATCATCATCATCATTGTCACCACCCTTCTGCTGGCAAAATCTTTTCCAACGCTGAAGACAGAAGGGGATTTATTGTGATAATACGCTTTTGATTGCAACAATACTGCATACTAAAAGACCATGTTTATGGGCATGTAAAGAATGCAGTACCTTCAGTACTGAACATTGTATTTGTAACAGCTGCTTGTAACCAGTGGTGGGATTCAAAACATTTTACCACTGGTTTTGTGGCTTGGTGGGCATGGTGTGGTGGGAATGGCAGGGAAAGGATACTGTAAAATCTCAATTCCTTCTCCACTCCAGGAGAAGGTTACTGCAAAATCCTCATTCCCTCCTGATCAGCTGAGACTTCGGAGGCAGAGAATAGATGGGGATGGGGCCTGTCAGAGGTGGCATTTACCAGTTGTCCAAACTACTCAAAATTTCCGCTACCAGTTCTCCAGAACTGATCCGAATACCATCTCTGATTGTAACCCATCTTTTCCTGCAGAAAAATCTACTTAAACACTTCTCTTTCATTTCCTTCCTAGCATGTAAATCCATTCTTTGTGGGATTCAATGCAAACGAAGCTTTTGAGATAGAACATTGTTTCATAACAATCCCTAAAAACATTTGCTTTTAACCCAATGGGTCTCTCCAAATAGTATCAATGACATATTTATTTTATATATTAAAATATTTTTTTCAATAGTTTGTCACAGACCATTTTTACACGGTATTTATTCTCCATGTTGACATTGTAGTGAAGACAATACATAGATCACAAATTAAAAATCATCCCGTCATTAAAAAATATGGTTAATTAGGCAACTTACTCTCATCAAGTTTCTTTACATTAATTACTATGATATATCCAGCTGATTTAAAGTTGAAAAGAAAAGATTCTCAGAATATCAGATAAATATTGGAGATCTCCTGGGGATCCAAAAGTGTGGAAAACTTTTTTTTAATAAAAAGCAAAGGGGTGGTTAAAAGTTTGTTTTTATTAAGCTACAAATAGACTAGGGGTTTAGATAAAGTTAAAATAAGATTTTGGAATTAATTATAAAGAATTACAATGATTAATTATAGACAAATGCTTTTGTTCTGATTGTTTTTTCAAAAAAACAATGTGATAAGATTTTAAAAATGAGTGCGTGGGGAACTAGCAGGAACTAAACATTACAGTTAAAGGAGAAGACTTACATTTGACTTACAATTACAAAATGTGGCAAAATATTTTAATATTACTGGCCATACTGAAGATATTTTTGAACATTGAATACTGCAATGTGCTCTACATGGGGCTGCCCTTGAAGAGCATCCGGCGACTTCAGCTAGTACAGAACGCGGCCGCGCGAGTGATTGTGGGTGCACCTCGGTTCACCCACATAACACCTATCCTCCGCGAGCTGCGCTGGCTACCTGTCGATCTCCGGATGCGCTTCAAGGTGTTATTAGTCACCCATAAAGCCCTGCATGGTAGTGGATCTGGATACTTGAGAGACCGCCTTCTGCCAATTACCTCCCTGCGACCAATTAGATCTCATAGACTAGGCCTCCTCCGTATTCCATCGGCCAGCCAGTGCCGGCTGGCAACTACAAGGAGGAGGGCCTTCTCAGTAGTAGCCCCGACCCTTTGGAACGAGCTCCCCGTGGAGATTCGTACCCTCTCCACCGTCCAGGCCTTCCGCACAGCCCTTACGAACTGGCTAGCCCGTCAGGCCTGGGGACAAGGATAGCCGCCCCTCCCGAATGATGAATGTATGTTGCTTATTATTTTATTATATGTCTCTATGTCAATGTTTGTATTCCCCCTCCCTGATTTTATGTGAGCCGCCCTGAGTCCCCTCAGGGAAAAGGGCGGCCTACAAATATTAATAAAATCTCAAATCTCAAATCTCAAACATCAGACCCAGAAGCTTATCTTAATAATGTCTAAAGAATGTGTCTAAATGATATTATGAAAGAGGATTCTATCTGAGAAGATAAAGATTAATATGGAAAAAGCTGTTACACTGAACATACAAAAGAAACCAGTGAAAGTCTTAATAATCAAAAGGAATATACAACCAATAAATTGAGAGAGTGAGTTGGATATTTTTCCTGTGTTTGATTTACAAACACAGACTGGTTAAAGTTGTGAAGAAGTTTGTGAGAAAAGAGAAAGAAAAAATGAAAACAAGAAATCAAGGTCTATGACATCGTTTGAAGAGACTAAAGATTAAGACTGCTAGATGTAAAAGGGAGGAATATTTATTTATTTATTATATTTGTTTGCCACCTGTCTCATTTATTTGCTCTTCTTCTTCATATTGCGCCATTTTTCCAGTTGTAAACACTGCCACTAGGACATCCAAGGCCTTTTACTAGATTTCAAATAAATTCACTATAATCTTTCAAGTCAAGGCTTTCTCTTTACTGCAGTCCAGCTACTGATAATATTCCAGAAGAGCACCTGTGTAAACAAACTGTACTCTTCCCACTATTCTTTCAATAAACAAATTATGAAGCCTTGAAGCATGAGATATACGTCAAATATATATATAAAAACAATATTTCCAAGCCTCCAGCCTCTAGATGACAGTGTTACTTCTTTTTCCTCTGATTGTAGCTCTCTCTTTAAGCTTTCTTTGAGTTAAGAAAAAAAATGGTTAAAAAGGATAATTCTGCCATGCGTTGAAGAAAAGATAAGAAAGGAATCCTTAATCCACAAATACAAAACATGAGAAAAAAATAGAAAAAGAAGGGAAAAAGAGACCAGTCCAATTTAAAAAGTAAGAGGCATTTCTAAAAATGTAATCCATAAAAAGTTAACAGAATTAAAGAAAAAAAAGATAACACAATAGTTTTAATTCAGGCTAATCCGCTGCTTACTTTCTTCTGTCTTCAATTTTAACTTTACTCTAAATCTTTTGGGGTGTTCTCTTAAAGTAAAATTCATCCCACCAATCCCTACACACACTCTCTCCTGCTCAGCTTCAATTCAGGGGTCTGTCCCAACCTTATACAGCTTAAAATGGCTGCTTCTCTTGTAGCCGCAAAAAGAGCTTTCTCCTGGATCGATCAGGGACTTTGCGATGTCCCTGCCGGACATGCTCTTCTCTATCACCGTCTCTTCGGGATGGTTTAGGTCCAAAAGGACCATCCAGCAACAGAGATATCAACAGCAATCTGGAGCTCCAAGATTGCATGTTGTGTTGTAGCAACGTCAGCCCCGCCTCAAGAAAAAGAAATCAAGACTTTTGATTCTGGCATGAAAGGTATAGAATGAGCTGCAGGAATTTAACATTAGGGGGAAAAAACCCTTTATAACAATAAACTCAGTTTAACAGTTTGTCCAGAGAATAGGCGAGCTCTCGTTGCAGTAAGTTGAAGAAACTATATCTAAAATGTGTAGGAACTCAGGCAAATCATTTCAAGTTTTGTTCAGATGGAATTCAAAAAGCTCTATGTGTTGTTAATTTTGTTCTGTTGGAACATAGGCAACTCAGAATATTCCAGCAAAACATTTCAAATGGGGCTGTTCCGTTTGAAATATGAAGAAAAAAAATATCACTTTCTCCTTCTCCTTTTATTTTATTGGTAGTGAGGGGAATTTATACAGTTCTCTAATTTTTTTATCATTTAAATCTTTATTTTATGCCCTCCTTTAATTTGTATAATGAAATAGTCTTCTCACCAAGGCATCTTCATACAAATGATCAATGAGCCATTACTTGCAAATGAATGAACTGGATTAGCTGATTAATCCTCAGTGTTCATACATTGTGTAGCTTAAACAGCACCCATAGATCAGAACCTGAGTCTTTATATTACATTATATTATTACAACTTCAGTAAAGTATTAAAATGGTCTGGCTTATAAACATCCATGGAATAAATCTAGCTACATATAATATGCAGCTGAATCATTGGCAAAATGAAGCTTGTTGCTCACATTTAATGACCTAGAAATTACTTCAGTGTGACGCAGGCAAGCCAATCAATATGTTTATATAGCATAATGGAGATAGAAATAAGGAACTCTTTTGGAACACACAATTGTTGTGTTTTATTAGTCTGTATTGGAAATAAAGGCTCTCTCCCTTGCCTGCACATATCCAGACACTCACTCACACAATTCGGTTTTTCTTCTCACATAATCAATGTTTTCCTTTCACAGTTCTTTCATGAAGAAAAATAAATGAATGTGATTTATCACAAAGCATTTCCTTGAAAATGTTCTACTTGACAGGTCCTTGTCTGAAATATGTAGTGGAGGAATGGAAGGAGGACCATAGAAGAATTGCTTGTCCTATCTTCCCAAATCCACCTGAAATTAAACAGAGCTGGTAGCATTTCAATCCTCATTAATACTAATTACATTAAAATGATGAACATGTAATTGCTAAAATGTATATGCTTTTACTGAGGTTTGGGAAGAAGAATTAGTTAAAGATGTATGTTAAAATGCCCTGAGATGTATTGAGATCCCCAGGTGACAGAGGGAGAAGAGAGAGACAGACAGTCAGACAGTATTTATTAATGAATTTTAGTTTAGCTTTGTGAACAATAATTGATAAAATTCATTTTCCAGGACTTGCAGGTTTTTTTTTTTTGAATGGCCAAAAAAATTGAAATTAATTATTGGACTTGATTTGAAAATGAATTTACCAATTATTTGGTAAATTTCTTGCAACTGTCATCATAACTGGAAATACCAATGGCATTCAAATTGAACAGACTAAGCTTTTAAAAAATACTTTGGAATTTATTTATTTTTTGGCCAATCTACTGCTTTGGACACAACAGATTTCAGATATAGGCTGTCCAAAATATGTCTGATGTTATCATTAGATCCGCCGATCCTAATGGCAACAACTTTATTCCTGCAGCAAGTCAAATTATTTAGAGATGCCGAGCCTCCTGCTGTGTAAAGACCTTTTTGCAGTGATCTAAAGGCCTTGGGAACAACTCAATCAAAATTTCCAAAAGCATACCAAATTGATAGAATCCGTCAGGAGAATTTGCCACTTCAAATATTGACTAAAACCAATTTTCTGGAATGGGTTCTTGCTTCAATCAACCTTTCCCTATTAGTGTATCGATTTCCATAAGAAAAATGTAACCTCAAATTTGTTTCACTATAACTACAGTCGCTCTCAGCTCTACACAGTAACTTCTAATACTTATAAGGACAACTAATATGCCATAGAGCAGTGTTTCTCAACCTTGGCAACTTGAAGTCCACAGGACTTCAAGTTGTCAAGGTTGAGAAGCACTGCCATAGAGGTGTGTCTGAAACACATTTTCTCAAGTTTTTATCAAGATTAATATGCTACCTTTAAAAAGAGATATATGCTGAAAATATGGGTCAAATATGGTAAAAACATTTTGTTTTATC
The DNA here is from genome assembly GCF_009769535.1 of Thamnophis elegans. Classification (NCBI taxonomy): domain Eukaryota; kingdom Metazoa; phylum Chordata; class Lepidosauria; order Squamata; family Natricidae; genus Thamnophis; species Thamnophis elegans. Next base: position 84,265,546 of record NC_045546.1, read on the forward strand.
TTGAAAACAAAGTTGAATAAGATGCAGTAATTAAATAGAATAGTGGCCAGAAGTGGAAGTGAATGAAGCTAGCCAGGTAGATAACGTAGCTAAGGATGACACAAGCCAGAACATACCTATTTTTTATGAAGAACAAAAAAAAACATGCATAAAGAGTCTATGTTGAAGATGATGTCTGTCATACATTCAAGAACTAGTTAGTGGCCTGTTCTGACCCTCTCCTCTGTCCAGTAATGAATGCTGAGAGAAGCTTAACTGGAATGTACTTTATTAGCAAGAAACCAAAACTTCGGTGGCTGAAAGCCAAGCATAACAAAGAGATAAGGACCTTGGCAGCAACTCAGACAAATCTTGGCAGCAATCCAGCCTGCCAAGCTAATTACAAAAGTTCTCCAACTTTTAGTCAATGCGTTGACTTCTGCAAGAGGGGCATGTGCACAAGCATCCCTTATTATACGTAGTCTGGAGAGGAGCCTAATGACCACCAGCTGAGTGCAATTACCTCCTGTACTTGAGCAACTGTTCCTGACGCCTATTAGCTCTTCGGTGCCGGGCATCCAGGAACAACTTACTGCTGGCATCCGGATCACTGTCCCTTGTCTCCTCCCCACTTGTCCAAGGCTCAGGCGCCTCCTGGTGGCCAACCAGCCTCTCTGCACCCTGCTTGGAGTCGGAACTCTTTCAAGGGTCCTCCACATCCTCCAGAGCCGACTCAGAGGGACCCTCGCTGTTGGAGTCTGGTGGCAGCTCCAATGGCTCCTGCTGGGCCACAACAGTGGCCTGTACTCATATTGGGCAACCTGGAATTTTGCATCAGCCCTCTTAGATTATAAGATGCCTCCTTGACTGATTTTGTTGTCAGAATGATTTTTTTTGTTTTTCAACGGATCCTGACTTTGATGAATCTCTATAAAGAAGCCTGATAGAGTCATACAATTGTTATTTAGTGTTATCTTTATGGAAAACAATCTTAAGTCTTAAATGAATTCAAACTTGTAATGCAAAGAATGAGATTTTGGGTGGTAATGTCTCAGGAAGCTCAAACTGCCCATGGAGCTGCTGATACAGTTCAATAGAGGAATTATTCAGTCTGTCATCGTACCTATATTGATGCAGGAGGGGTTGCACAGGTAAACCCACCAGTGGCTGGCCAGGTTAGGTGGTCTTAATAGAATGGACCTTATAAATTCATATTAGCTTGGCTTTTCATTCTAGTGCCCTGGAGTTCCAAAGTTGACTTTTAGCTGGAGTGAACTTTCTCTCCAACTTCCTCATAAGTATTAAAAATAGGGCTGAACAGTGTGGCAAGACCCTGTAAAGGAGGGGCACAGGAAACCAGGCGTGGGTGAGAGATAGAACAGAGGTAAAAACTGCTGACAGCTTAAGACATTATAGGAACTTCTCTTTTTTGTATTTTTCCTATGTACTTCTCTGTAACATTCCAAATGAACTTCCCCTTTTTGAAATGTCATGTTTGTCTCGTGTATGGAAACGCCTTGAGAATGCACAGTGTGGAACACGGCATAAAAGTAGCATCCTGGGCAGAGCCCAGGCAGTTCAGATTTTGGTGTGTGAACACGCTGAACTCGATGCATCAAATAAACCTGTTTCTCTCACCTTCGTGGTCTCAAGTCCTGGTCTTTCGTAAGTAGATTACAAACCTCAATCTGCTGCAACAAGATAACTTTCTGGTTGGTTCTGCAACCCAACAAGACAGACATGGACTTCAGAGGATAATCAGAGCTGCAGAAAAAAAAAACAATTACTGCCAACCTCCCTTCCATTGAGGATCTGTACACTGCACCAGTCAAAAAGAGGGCCATAAAAATATTTACAGACCCCTCACATCCTGGACATAAATTGTTTCAACTCCTACTCTCAAAACGATGCTATAGAGAACTGCACACCAAGACAACTAGACACAAGGAAAGTTTTTTTCCCCGAACGCCATCACTCTGCTAAACAAATAATTCCCTCACTACTGTCAAACCATTCACTAAGGCTGCATTACTATTACTATTAGTCTTCTCATCATTCCTATCACCCACCTCCTCCTACTTATGACTGCAGGACTGAAACTTGCTTGCTTGCGTCCTTATAATTTATATTGATATTGATTGTTTCCTGGTTGCTTATTTGTACCCTATGACTATCATTAAGTGTTGATTCTTGACGAATGTATCTTGTCTTTTTATGTACACTGAGAGCATATGCACCAAAGAAAATTCCTTGTGTGTCTAATCACACTTGGCCAATAAATAATTGAATTCTATTCCATTCTATTCCATTCTATTCCATTCTATTCCATTCTATTCCATTCTATTCCATTCTATTCCATTCCATTCCATTCCATTCCAATCTATTCTATTCTATTCTATTCTATTCTATTCTATTCTATTCTATTCTAATCTAATCTCAATATGGCTGGCACATTTTCTATCAGTTATCCCATTTTTATTTAAATGTGCGAATTTTAGTCCTTAGCCATGCAGTCTAATAAGTCCTACTTCTTGACTTAAAGTTGCACTGCAATTTTCCTCAAAATGTATTTTCTCAACTTTTCTGTTTATGTCACTCAGTTCAAAATTGCTAGTTCCACTGTAAGCAGCCTTCAGAAACAATTATAAAAGACATTTCTAATAAGAATGGGTAACAAATGGGAAGAGAGAGAAAAGAAAATCTAGATATTCTCCTCGTTTTCTGTGAAAATGAATCAAGAGATAGTCACCTGTTTCTCATCAAAATACCTCATGCCATTGGGACATGGTTATATGGATAGCTGAGGGGGGGGGGGGAAATCACAGTTCCTAACCTTTAATTAGTCTTAGCACTTAAAATGTTCTACTTTTTTATCCTCAGGAGGTTGTATATGTTCATGTATTCATTGAAACAGGTCATATATAATTTATTCTTATTATAGTTTCTGTGTGTGTATTATTTATACTGTGTGTATGTGTGTGTGTATGTGTACATATATCCATATATCCATATATCCATATATCCATATATCCATATATCCATATATACATATATACATATATACATATATACGTGTTTTTTTTATTTGTGCTTATAAATAAATAAAGGGAGACTTTAAATATATCCATATATCCATATATCCATATATCCATATATCCATATATCCATATATCCATATATCCATATATCCATATATCCATATATCCATATATCCATATATCCATATATCCATATATCCATATATACACATATACACATATACACACATACATACACATATACATACATATATACATACACACACATACTCACACACACACACACACACACACACATATATATATATATATATATACACACACACACATATACACACATACACACATACATACATACACACACACTTATATAGATGTATTCAGATGTATTCTGCAACCACAAAATAACTATCACACAATTAATATTTATAATAATGTGTGTGTATGAGTGTATACACATACAACTTATACACACAAACAGACACAAACAGACACACATATCCTTATACACACACACGCCCGCCCACACACACACACTCACCATTAGCTTTAAACTTTCTTCTTATAATTTAACCTTGGGAGGAACCAACAAATTCAGCAATGGAAAAGAAAATGTGACTTTTTCTAACTTTATAGATCATGACATTTAGAGGTATAATACATCGATGATGTTTTATTCATTGCTGTTTGCTGTTTATTGCATTTAAAATGTTAATAGAGTTGTGTGGATATGTCAGGGAAGACACTTGCATGTTTGATTTTCATTAAAGGTTTCTTGCCTAAAAAACAAGTGTTGAAATATTAAAGTAAGGAAATGAGTTGCTGCAACATGCTAAATACCATAACATGGCTAGCAAAGCTAAGACAACAATAAAGTTAGTGACATCTGAAGGAGTTAAGGGATAGGGTTGTGTCAAACATACAGATAACAGCTGAGACGTATTATTTTATTATAATCAAAGACTTGTCTCTTTTGTTCATGTCTCAGTATCCCCTTCATTTGAGGTGCTTCAATGATTTACCCTTTCTCCAGTGATGGGATTCAGCCGGTTCGCACCTATTCGGGAGAACCGGTTGGTAACTTTCTAAGTAGTCTGGAGAACCGGTTGTTGGAAGAAATCTCCTTTTGTTTTTTCCCCACTTTACAGGGCTAATCCTGTAAGGAAGGCAGGAAGGAAACATTTCCACTCTTCAATGATTGGTAGAACTTAAGAAAACAAAGGAGGAGAAATGGGTCTTTTTTCTTGAGTTAAAGGAACAAATTCTTGCTTTTCCACTTGACATCAAAGGTTTTCTATAAAGAAAGTTCTATATGGAATATTTAGACATGGACATCTGAGTTGAATAATTACATTTTATTATTCTGCCACCTTCAGAGTAAAACCAGATAGCAGTAATATGGGGGAGAAAATCACAAATTGAGTTTCTAACAAGAATGATCTCTAAACAACTCTGGTTGTTGCTACAGTATGTTGGTATAAAGAATGTGCTTTAAATATATTGGCAGGAATATAGAAGTTGTATTTCTTTGTATAAATTGTATTCACAGGGCTGTAAAAGCACTATGAAGTGGTATATAAGTCTAAGTGCTGTTACTATTTCTATATATTATTAAAACTCTCATTTGTAATAATGAATTGAGCAAAAGGGTCCAATTAAGAAATCACCATCCAGAGACAATCATTTTTGAATTTACGTACCTCAAATGGGATAACTTAAAAATGCATCTAAAATCTGGAATCCATTACTCTCATGAGATTAAATTTGGCAAAGCTATACAGTATTGCAACACGCTCTACATGGGGCTACCCTTGAAAAGCGTTCGGAGACTGCAGCTAGTCCAGAATGCAGCCGCGCGAGCGATATTGGGTGCACCGATACAATACTATCTTTTGATGTCATGGTTCCATTTGCTATGGGATTATTAAATATACCTATCCATCATCCTACGAACTTTGCCAGGAGCCCTGCTTTCGTTATTCAAAGCAATACGCATATGTTTTCAATGAATCATCAGTGGTTCCTTGGAATTTGCTTTTATTAATACTGGGAATCTGAAAAAAAATTGTTCAGAACACTAATCCTTTGCAAATTATCTTATTCAAGTCAAGAAGAAAATCATTAAGCTATCCCCCATTTGGGCCATCCTCGCCCATCCAGAGGATAGATAGATTAGATGGATGGATGGATAGATAGATGAGAGAGAGGGGGGGTGTCTTTTATGTCTTGACTACCTATTTTGGTTCCTTAGTTTTCCAAGGTAGACCTAATTGGACTACGTTAGTTTTGTTTTGTCTTAGAACAGAAATCTACAACAAAATGAGGAGGAAGCCCTCTCTTTGTCCGTGTCTTTTTTCCATCAATAAATGAAGCCACTCAGATCTCAGCTCGTCTGCTTGTTGGAAGCTTTTCCACACAAAATCTTTTGCTTAATCCAGAGAGAGAACTATTCGAGGCACCTGAAATCATACTGTTCATTGACTAAACTTGAAAGTGGTCAATGTGATCCTCATAATGGCAGAGGCCTGTGAAAGTCTTCACTGAATTGGATTTGCAGTTCCAGCCCAAGGAGACGGCTGGGCTTGGCCTCTAAGAGCAGAAATCCTTCTGCCAAGAATGTTGGCTTCTGACACTTCCTAGGTCTTTGCAACAATGCTACTGAATTCAGTTTTACAGGCTAGAAGAGCCAGCTGGCTCCAAAACCAGCCACCTACCCAACTCCAGTGGAAGCCTCATTTCAGGAAGCCAAAGAAAACCCCAAATGGGCCCAGCCAAAGAACACCAGCAAGCACAATTGATAGGGACTTCCATCTTCCTTCACCTCCTTCAGTTAGGAGCTTCATCTCACAGTGATATTTGAAAAGCAAAACTGTGCATTCAAGCTGTTAAAAAAAGTTACTTCTCCGCCATTATCTCTGTCTCTTTGCCCCCACCCTCAATCCAGAAACATTCTATTTATTCTCTATATTTGAATCAAATAGTTCCTGTGCAGAAAATATTTCCTACTTAGCATACTATTCTTTCTTGCATTTCTTTATTTATGCATAAGTAGATTGACACCATGTAGGAAACTCAATTCATGGAAACAAATGAAGGCATCAGCACAGCAGTTTGTATTCAGAAGTAAATTATGAACGATTTCTAATATGCCTGTTCCACAAACAAATAAACCTCCCAAATGTGCCAAACTTTAAATGAGCGTTACAAGGCTATCTAAATTTCTGGACCTATAATTAGTGATCTATTAAGAAACAATTTTAAATAACGTCCTGTGCAAAGGGAAAACAGCTGCAAATGTTGAAATTCCTCCAGAAGAGTTGATATCACAGTGATAAGTCTCAGAGCAGCAGGTTCCCTGGTATCAAACAGATTTCATTATGAGTTCAGATGCTCCAAAGCACAGTGTGGGCATTTCTGCAATTTCTGCTTGATTGAGTCATTGGCAGACAAAGTAAATGTTCAAACTTGGGAGCTGGATTTCAATCTTTCCACATGCTGGGGGCTGCTCCTGGGACAAACACAACTTACGATGCCTCTGCTTCATTGTTGAGAGCTTTATTATCTATTTCCAGCATGAGGCGGCATTATGGTTGAATGGGATGCTGGAATCTATTATTATAACAAAACCTTTCCTTCCAATTACCCCTCATGGATGAATTTTAAAATAATATTTAATAAAGGCAGGCGCAAGATTTACATTCAAAGCCGGTCTGTCATTCAACTGGAAGATGTCAGCTACTTTGGAAGATACTGCTGGAGGCTTGAGGCAATGGAGGCAGAAGCTTAAGTATGAATAGTACATGCAGCTTTGAAGTCTGCTAGATTGTGGGTATACATGAGAGGTGGGTTCCTGCCAGTTCGCCCCTATTCGGTAGAACCGGTTCGTCAAATCTACCGAACCGGTTAGAAGAGGTTCCACCAGTGGACCCGGAAAGCAGGCCACACCTACAGAAGAGCTTCCAAATTTTTTTGAAACCCACCACTGGTCCTTGGATATGATTATTCTACACTATCATGCTCCTATTTATAAAACTCAGTGCCTCTGTGAAAGGTAAGGATGACTACTGCGTTTGTGGTGCAATCGGAACATTGCGTGTGTTGAAGTTGTTTTAATGCAAACCAAAGATGCCTTTTAAAAAACAAGTTTACATCCTATTCTTATGCATGCCAGTGCTGTGTGTGAAGTAATTTAAGGTGGTTCTGACAAGTGTCGTTGGCATCCTCATATCCAGTCACATGGGTGGCAAGTCATTCCCATCCGGTCACATGGGCCACAAGCCACTCCCACAAAGGAGGCCACACCCACAGAGTAGGTTCGAACAATTTTTGAAACCCACCACTGTGGCGGTGACAAAAAAGTATTAAATAATAATGAAACATCTACACATTATTTCCTCCAGAGATTTGTTATAGAATAGCCCTTTTCTCTTGAAAATCCTGGGCTAACAGGGAAAATCCCTTGGCTAGCATTAAGCTAGAATAATGCTTTACCATGAATGAAGCAGAGGATTGATAAGAAAAGGCTGAGTTTAGTAAGCAGTGCAAATAGAATTATGCTAGCACGGTGTCTTTTCAAGACCCTTCTTGAATTTTGCTAGTCATTTTTGACTGTCCCTCCCACTGCCTCAAAATATTATTTCATATAGGATGAAAAACACAAAGATTGAACTGGTTTGGTGGTACTACATGTAAAAAGAAGCTGGGTATTCCAGCAGATTGCAAAATGAACATGAGTCAACAGCGAGACAACAACAGACAAATGGTACTTTGAGTTACATTAACAGGATCTTACAGTTGAGGCCAAATCATATGCTGTAATTGTGTTTGATCAGATGCCATTTGTAACACCGTGGCCAGTTCTCGGCACTGCAATCTAAAAATGGCATTAACAAACTAGAGCCCGAAGAGAAGGGCATCTGAGATGCTGAGGGAACTGTAATCCAGGTGATATAAAAATGTTTAAGGAAGCATGTTTAGCCTGCAGAAGAGAAGATGGAGGGAAATTACGGTAGCAGTCTTCAGATATTTAGCACAGAGGAGGGTGTGAATTTCTTATCCCAGAGAGGCAGTGGTGGGATTCAGCCAGTTTGCACCTATTCAGGAGAACCGGTTGGTAACTTTCTAAGCAGTTCGGAGAACAGGTTGTTGGAAGAAATCTCCTTTTGGTTTTTTCTTTGCAGGGCAAATCCTGTAAGGAAGGCAGGAAGGAAACATTCTGGTGTTGTTTCTAGCCTAATCTTTATTGCCCTGCTTACAGAAACTGCCTCTCCGGTTAACCCATATTACCATTGTAACAACTAAGGCGAAGTGCCCATCGACCTGAGTGACATTGACTTGGCCACGCCCACATGATCACATGATCACATGACCACTGAGCCCCGCCTACCCAGCTGGTCACTAGGGCAGAGAATTGGTTGGTAAATTATTTGAATCCCACCACTGCTCAGAGGATAGGACCAGAACCAATGAGTTTATTTATTCATGTCAGATTTATTATTAAAATTTTAGGCATTAATATAAATACAAATGTAAAACATGAAATGTAAAATACATAACAGCTTAATTTAGGCAGTGCTTGCCCAGAAGCGTGCAACATTGATTGCATTTTATTATGCAGTGATAAGGTCCTCAAAAATACCGTGTTTCCCTGAATATAAGACAGGGTCTTATTTTCTTTTGACCCCCAAAATAAGCGCTTGGCCTTATTTTGGGGGAAGTTTTATTATTTTTGAGGTGCAGGAGGCAACAAGCATGGTCACCTCATGGCTGCTTCTGTGTTGCCATATTTTCAGAGAGAGTCTATTTTCGGGGGAGAGCTTATTTTAGCGCATGTGCTCAAAAGCCTGATTGGGCTTATTATCCAGGGAGGTCTTATTTTCAAGAAAACAGGGTACATTGGGCAGGGAACAGGGAACAGGTGGACGAGTGTGTGGTAGTTTACAGGTCTCCACATTCACAGTAGGCAGAAATCTCTAAGTATTCTCATTTATTCAATGTGTCTCTTGTCTTTTGCTTCACCCATGCAGAGCCTATTTAGTGATTTCTAAATTTCCCAGTTTTCTTCGTGGCTATGTGTTCTGACCCCCTCCTTCTCCGTCCAGGAACGAACGCCAAAACCAACGTAAATGAGAATGATTTTTAATCAGTCCAGACTCTCGTTGGCTGCAAGCCACATAAACAAAGAGATAAGCACTCTGGCAGCAAGTCCTACAAAACTTGGCAGCAATGCAAACAAACTCTGGCAGCAATCCAGTCTGCCAAGTTTGTTTCTTGTAAGTCCTTAATGTTGACTTCTGCAGAAAGGCGTGGCACAAGGAGTCTCTTTTATAATCAGGAGAGGATCTTAATGAGCATCAGGAGTTGTTCTTGACGCCGAGTAGCCCTTCGACGGCGTGCATCCCATAACAACTCACAGGTGTTTTCTGGATCACTCATTCTTGTCTCCTCCCCACTGATCCAAGGCTCAGGCACCACCTGGTGGCCAACCAGTCTCTCTGCACCCTACTCGGAGTTGGAACTCTGTCCAGGGTCCTCCACCTCCTCCAGGGCCAACTCATAAGACCCCCCTCGCCGTCAGAGTCTGGTGGCAGCTCCAACGGCTCCTGCCGGGCCACAACAGCTATGTGCCAATTCCTCTGCAGTTTACATCCAGTGCTGAACTTTTGTGTCTTTCCATATGTCCACTCGGCTTCTAAATTTATCAAAGGAAGCATCAATCTAAGAAAGGTTTTCCTTTTTTTTTCAACCATGAGCTGAAACCACAGGTAAATAGATTCACTTAGATATCAGGAGGAATGTCTTGACAGAAAATGAAGACATTCACTTCAAAAAGTGTTCCCCATCATGGAGGACTTGAAACAGAGCTGAAACTTGGCTTTTCAGTAGCTTTAGAAAATACTGCACCAAGTGGGGCATTAGATGACCCCTGAAGACATCCCAATGCTGTGACTCTATGAATGGCCTTCAAAACTATTTGTCTTAATCTTACAATTTACTTAAAGTTCCCAGAGCTGGAGGAGCAATGTCCTTCATTACGAGACCAAATAAATATAGAAACTATATCGTTCTCTCTCTCTTTACTTGGCAGAGTTCGTACTTTGCACTAATTGCATTTCTAATTAAAAGCAAATTGTTGCATTTCAATTAACTGATAATCTTTCATTAAAAATCAATGTGTTTTTACTAGTAATTGGCAAGATATACCACTGAGTTCAATAAATCTTCCTTCAAGGTACTTGCCTGTGGGGTTTTGCAGTCATGCCTGGCAAATGCATCTATAAGATTGTGGTAGTTGTTTGTTTCAATCTCTGCATTTTATGGTGCTATTAATAAAAAAAGCAATGCCAATTCTTTTGAGTACAAATATTGCAGAAGTATTTTTTTTTCAATGTTCAGAGAAAGAGAACTAATGCTGTTTACATCTGGGCCTCAGTTACTCCTGTAGATTAAGCAATTAATTAAACAATATACACTTATTACATCAGCTAAAGGAAGGAAATCAATACTTTTGAACATAACTTCCTTCTTCAGGTGCTCTCAAATGAACCATTAAGAAAAATTTAGGGTAGAATATTTGGTATTTGGTATTTGGTATTTATTGGACATTTATAGGCCGCCCTTTTCCCTGAGGGGACTCAGGGCAGCTTACAATCAAAAAGGAAAGGGAGTGTAGGACAATACAAAAAGAAATGTGAACAAAAGTAAATTAAACAGTAAAACTCAACATTCACTCAGCATTCGGGAGGGCATGGAAGCATGGCCTCCATCCCTAGCTCTCCAGAGATCATCGGTCAATGCGACCAAAGCGGTTTCTGTGCTGTAACCGGGTCTGAAGCCAGACTGGAAGGGGTCAAGATAGTTAGCTTCCTCCAAGGTACGCTGAAGCTGGCGTCTACTATTGATGCAGATAGTAGCATAGGAATGTTGAGAATGATGTGGCCCAAAATTGTTGGGGGATGGTTTGATTACCATTCTGCAATATCTGTTTAGATTAGATATATGTTTAGATTTGAAGTTGCAACCAGAGTCAGTGATTTTTAAAAGCACCAGAATAGTTAACGTTTATCATGTAAGTCCAAACATAACTGGAAGATCCAATCTGGGTTGGTTTAGTTTAGTTTAATTTAGTTTACTTTGCTTTATTGTTATTGCACATCGTACAATGAAGTTAAATTCCATCTTCAGTGTGCATTATAACTATAAAAATAAAAACACAAATACACATTCTTCACATTCTGTATAATTAAAATTGAAAACGCGATATTGCATTAATATTGCACCATGCCATAGAATCCAATATAGTTACTACCCTGTTTTTCAGCCTATTTTTCCTTGTTTTTATTATCTTGTACCATCTGCCAGATGATAATTAAAAAAAAGGATGCCCAGGATGAGATGGATCTTTAAGAATGTTTTGAACTTTCTTAAGGCAACAGGAGCTATAAAACTCTTCCAAAGAGGGGAGAGGGCAACCAATGATCCTCTGGGCAGTGACGTTAACTATCTGGAGTGCTGTCCTATCTGCCACTGTGCAATTGGCAAACCATACACAGATGTGGTAAGTTAAAATACGCTCAATGGAGGAAGAGAAGAAGAGATAGTAGGAGAGGAAGAAGAAGTGTGGAGGAGAGGTAAGGGAAGAAGAAAGAGGTAAGGAGAGGTGGGTGGAAGGGAGAGAAAAAGAAGAAGAGGAGGGAGGAAGAGAAAGAAAGAGAAGGAGAGAAGGTAGGAAGGAGAAGAAAGAGGGTAGGAGTAGGAGAGAGGTAAGGGAAGGAAGAAGGGGATGGAGAGGAGGAAGGAAGGAAGTAGAGAAGGAAGGGAGGGAGAAAAGAAGAGAAAGAGAAAACAAGGTGGTGTCATAACAGGTGCGAAGGATTGTAAACAAAGCATCTCAAACTATACCTTATAACCTTTCAAATGGAATAATAATAATATAAGAATGGCAAAGAAAAAGAATAATTATGTGAATGTATACCTATAACTGTATGTAAGAGAATAAATGACAGTAAAAATATAAAACACAATATAGGTAAATAATATTTGGTCATAAGTAGCTAAGTATAAATAAATAAAGAATTGTACATAAAAGTGGATAACGAACAAGGAGATTATGAATGTAAGATAGAAATGTATAGTAGGGAAAACACTAATTGCAAAGAAACCGATTCGGAACTGCGGTATGATATACAATGGAACTTATTGTTCCTATGTTGTTTTTAAGTTCTGTGTTTGTTTCTGTTGATGTGCTTATGTGTTTAAAATAAAAAAAATTTTAAAATTAAAATAAAATAAAATAAAAATAAAAATACTCTCAATGGTGCAGCAGTAGAAGCTCACCAGCAGTTTTTCATTTAGTTGTTGTTTCCTGAGAAATCTCAGGTAGTATAATCTCTGCTGGGTCCTTTTGACCAGTGCTGCAATGTGAGTGTCCCACGTCAGTGTGACTAGAGGTTTTCTCTTCTGAGATCTCAAGGCTAGAGAGAAGTTCCCTCAAGATGGGCTCCAGCATTAATCCGAAAGTTTGGAAGACAAAACCTTGGGTCCTGGTGACTGACCCAGATTGGATCTTGCAACATTAACCTGGGACATGTATATTCCCCATCATTCATAACTGGAAGATTGTATAACGAATAACATGTAGTTTAATTATTTCATTTAATTAAAACAACCACATCCAGGGTATGTCCTAATTTACCAAACTTGACCAAGCAAAAATAAACACGCTTAAAATAGGTGCTTTAATACCATAGAGCATTAAACTGGAGGATAATACTTGATGTTGCTCATGATTAACAATGACACACTTCGGAATATTTTGTACCCTAAGAATTAATCAGTGCAATATTCAATAATCAGAAAAAGAGAACTATGTTTCCAGAGCTGTATGGGGCCATCTCAAGGTCCTCGAAGATGTGCTTCTGAATTGTAATTTTTAATATCAAAGATTAGGAAAAGTATTACATTCACTTGAAGCAATCATGTTAATTGTAATTCACTGTAATTTCAGTCAGCTCTGTCTATTTTTTTAAAATCCTGCTCCTGTCCATATTTTTGTTCTAAATGTAGATAAATTATATTATCTTGACATGTTGTCCAAACCCAATTATTTTCAGTTTCAACATTTTTTAATGGTTTAGCAAAATATAAAACACAGAAATATAAAGAAAGGTGCAAATAATGGTAAAGTAAGAGAGGAAAGGGGGAAAAGAGAAAAATATAGGGTAGCAATAGCAATAGCAATAGCAGTTAGACTTATATACTGCTTCATAGGGCTTTCATCCCTCTCTAAGCGGTTTTACAGCATATTGCTCCCAACAACAATCCGGGTCCTCATTTTACCCACCTCGGAAGGATGGAAGGCTGAGTCAACCCTGAGCCGGTGAGATTTGAACAGCCGAACTACAGAACTGCAGTAGCCTGCAGTACTGCATTTAACCACTGCGTCACCTCGGCTCTTGGTAGAGGGGGAAACAAAAAAAAACATTGACTTCCAACTCCTTTCAGTGTCAGAAATTAAGGTAACAACATGAAAACTCAACTGTTTACTTTTATGTATTAATATATACTCGCCATTTCTATCGTAAACCTATCTAATCAACGAAACCCAAAAACCAGTGTTTCTCCCCCCCCACCTCAAGCACAAAGTACAAAAGTGGTTTCCAAGTAGAAATAAAATTAATTGTGTTCTTTTCTTTAATCAAAGCAGTCAATTTTGCCACCTCTGCTAAAACCCAGCTATTTTCCTGGAGATCTGACTATGGATTGTTCTTAATGCTGTGGCTATTGGAGAGCAAGAGGGGTTATTATGAATATTCTACTTGAGTCTACTTAATCAGAGCTTGCCATAAAAAAAACTATGTTTGTTTTGGGCTTTAAATGGGCTCAGAAAAACTAGAATAATTACAGACAAAAGCAATGAGGATAGTTAAGGGAGCTAAAATCAAAATCCCATGAAGGAAGACTAAAGAGACTGGGAATATTTAGAAAATTTAGCCCTGAGAGAAAAAAAGAAAAAATCTGATATTACTTTTTTAAATCTAAAAATAATGTTACATACTAAAGCAGATTAAGCATTGTTCCCTAGCATTCTGGAGTATAAGACATGAAATAAAGGATGTTAGTTAAGAGTGGATGAGGGAGGCAGAATCTGGATAAATGTTAGGAAAAGAAAACTTTTCCAATGTTAAAATAATGTCAACAATGGAGTATATTATTACAGAAGTGGATTCCTCTTTGTTCAGAGGTGGGTTCCTAGCAGTTCGCACCTATTCGGTAGAACCAGTTCATCAAATCTACCGAACCGGTTAGAAGAGGTTCCACCAGTGGACCCGGAAAGCAGGCCACACCTACAGAAGAGGTTCCAAAATTTTTGGAAACCCACCACTGGTCCTTGGATATGATTATTCTACACTATCAGGCTCCTATTTATAAAACTCAGTGCCTCTGTGAAAGGGAAGGATGACTACTGTGTTTGTGGTGCAATCAGAACATTGCGTGTGTTGAAGTTGTTTTAACGCAAACCAAAGATGCCTTTTAAAAAACAAGTTGACATCATATTCTTATGCAGGCCAGTGCTGTGTGTGAGGTAATTTAAGGTGGTTCTGACAAGTGTCGTCGGCATCTTCATATCCGGTCACATGGGCGGCAAGCCACTCCCATCCGGTCACATGGGCAGCAAGCCACTCCCACAAAGGAGGCCACACCCACAGAGTAGGTTCGAACAATTTTTGAAACCCACCACTGTCTTTGTTGGTTGTTCTTATACAATGGCTAGACAGTCATATTGGATGATATGTTTTGGTTCGAATGGCTTTAACATCTTCTTCCAATTCTTTAATTCTGATTAGTTCTGAACTCCAATATAACTGACGCACACATACACTTAATGGATGCGTACCAGGATACATCCATCACTTCCTGGGCCATCCCATTTTGTACCAATTGTTTTAAAATTCTTGGCAGTAGAAGCCTCATTTCAATTGCAATCTGCTAATAACCGTTTTGAATAAATTATGCTAATC
Organism: Thamnophis elegans; assembly: GCF_009769535.1. NCBI lineage: Eukaryota > Metazoa > Chordata > Lepidosauria > Squamata > Natricidae > Thamnophis > Thamnophis elegans. The sequence goes on from NC_045546.1 coordinate 84,280,583, forward strand.
TTCTGCCAATGACACAAAATGGAAACATTATTTTTCAGGTGTCATTTTCAGACGATATATTTGCCATCGACAAACAGCAAAGGGCCACTGGAATCTAGAACAGAAAGGGAAAAAAAACATCATGAAATAATGCTTTGCTTCAGAGTTAGCATTATGATCCCTGAACTAAACAAGCTTCATTAATAATATGAATCTGATAAGCCCATTTCCTCGCAAATGATGCCAGTCTTTTGCATGTGTTTGCGTGTTGAATACCCCTAATTGCAAGAGAGAAATCTTCTCATTCAGGGCTATACATGCGTCCATTTTCATACTAGCCAGGCCTCTGCATTGCTGTTGACCTGGTTCTATAAAAACTAATAAGCATTCAGTCCTACATATGTTTACTTCCTTTCTTAGCAATAGCAATAGCAGTTAGACTTATATACCGCTTCACAGGGCTTTCAGCCCTCTCTAAGTGGTTTACAGAGTCAGCATATCGCCCCCAACAACAATCCGGGTCCTCATTTCACCCACCTCGGAAGGATGGAAGGCTGAGTCAACCCTGAGCCACTGAGATTTGAACAGCCGAACTGCAGATAGCAGTTCAGCTGAAGTGGCCTGCAGTGCTGCACCCTAACCACTGCGTCACCTCGGCTTTCTTCATATACACATGGAAGTTTCCAGGAGAGAGAGACTATTAAAATGGTGTCACTGCCTGTGTATGGGAAGGCAGAGGTGATATCCAGAGACTATGAATGGTGAGCACTTTGGATTTCCTAAATCGTGAACAAGATAGCCATGCAGATCACACTGAATTCATCTTGGCAAAGAGCTTTCTTTTGCTGTGTTGATGTTGCTTCAAAACTACTTCTAAAGAATGAAACATTGTGCTTGCTTCATTCCACTGGTGAAAAGTAGCTTGCAGACTTTTTTCTTGAGATACACTCAGAAGGGGCACCAATCATGCCACACTGAATATCACCTTACTTATAATGGACAAAGCTGAAGGCAAAAAAGTATGTAAAACACAATCATATAAACTAGGTGTCGTTTTCTTTTCAAATACCCAATTTAGTGAGTTCCAACCACAGACACCAAGAACAACACAACTCACTAGACAATACATACACCAGTGGTGGGATTCAGACACTTTGCACCTATTCGGAAGAACCGGTTCTTAACTTTCTAAGCAGTTCAGAGAACCGGTTGTTGGAAGAAATCTCCTTTTGCTTTTTTCCCACTTTACAGGGCTAATCCTGTAAGGAAGGCAGGAAGGAAACATTGTGGTGTTGTTTCTAGCCTAATCTTTATTGACCTGCTTACATTGTAACAGCTAAGGCGAAGCGCCCATCAATGTGACATTGAGTTGGCCATACCCACACAGTCACATGACCATTGAGCCACTGGGCAGAGAACTGGTTGCTAAATTATTTGAATGCCATCACTGACATACACATAAGTAATTTCCAAAAATGTAAAAGGCAAGCTTCTGCATATTTCTGATCTCAACAAACTTTTGGTGCACATTGAACATTATGTATCTACAGAGAAGTTATTCATTTTCCCCAATGAATTTTCTTTGGTAGCTAGAATTCTATAGTCCTTGGCTTTTGCTGTAGAAGACCATGTTGGTAAACAAATCTTTGGACTGAGTAATTCAAAGAGCACTGAATTCCAGTGACTGCTGATGAAAAGTTTATTTAACTTCAAAAATACCTTTAGCAGCAGGTGTGAAGTGCCATGAAGGAACATTATCAGGAGCTATGAGATTTTGCAACAACGCATCAATATTTTCTGGAGTCTCTACCTGAATTCCATTGCTGCATCAGGATTGATGGAGCTAAATTGGATTTCCAACATCAACCTTAGAGTTTGACAAGTTTAATAGAAGAATTTTTTCTTCCTCTGGCTGTGGATTTTGTTATGACAGTCATGATTGAGCCAAACTTTGGAATTCCATGGAAAGATACTTCTTTGTTTACAGATCTGGATTTCTTATATAACATGACACTGTTAACAAAAACCAGAGAACACCTGTAAGACATGACTAATAAGCTTGAAAGAAAGACCTCCAAATTTGGGTAGCAAATCAATATCATCAACACAAATGTGGTATAAACAGGATAATGCTAACAAACTACAAGACTCCTTGTCAAATAAGAACATGTGATGGAGCAATTTACCTATCCAGGAAGCAATTTATCTATCCAGGAAGCATATTTTGCAGTGATAAAAGTGCCAAGGTGTTGTGGCCCAGCAGGATCCAGTTGAGCTGCTGATGGACTCGGATAGCGAGGAACCATATGAGTCTGCCATGGACGATGTGGAGGACCCTGGGCAGGGTTCAGACTCAGAGCAGGGACCAGAGAGGCTGGTTGGCCACCAGGAGGCGCCTGAGGCATGGAGCAGTGGGGAGGACTCAAGGCAGTTTGTCCCTGATGCTAAATTGAGAAGGGCTGAGAAACGGAAGCAGCAACTCCGTAGGCAGACTCACAGAAGATGATTAAGCACACAGGTGGTTGTTGATTGGCCCCTCCCAAGAGAGATTATAGGTGAGGCGTTGGGAGGGGACATTTGCAGGAAACATCCGTTCAAATTAGTAGTTAAGAAAATCTATCTGTATATTCTAACGGTGTCTGTTCATTTGGACTATCTGCGTTGCTTCGTTTGAACTATCTGGGTTGCTGCAGATCTACTCTGTTGAACCTGAGTTGCCTGGGCCCTCAGCCAAAGGATTCGTTATCTCAGTAATTGAACAGTGGCAAACAGCCAAGCCTGTGTTCTGGTTTATTCACAGGCTGGGGGGCTCAGAACACAAGGTAAATGTAAAATTGAGGATCAGAAGAACATTGGTGAAATTTCAGTGGTTATGTCAAATCTGATCCATCTCAATGTCCCTAGTTTTTCAGAAAGTTTATGGACGAGTTCGGGTCAGTCACTAACTCTTACGCTCAGCTATTTCATGGGAATTGTTGCTCTGAAAATAAAAGTTGAAAAACCTTCATAGATCAGCCTTGATTTCTTAAAACAAACATGGAATGTTACAGTAGAATTGTTAAATAATCCAGGTGGATAGAAAATGATTGGTGGCACTCGGATGAATTAATTTAATTAAAGTGAATAATCCTAGATGGATCATAATTATTAAAAAGGTTTATATATTTACTTATAAGAATGTATATTATAATTTGTAAAATATTTCCCACCAGATTCAGGATTTTTAAAAAAAAAATCATTATAGGAAGTCAGCTAATTCTACTTTAAATAAATGAGGAAAGTTCAAAGGAGGTGGTTTCTTAATATTAACATAGAAAAAAAATCAGGATTGTTTTTATTTTAATTTTTTCAGGGTTTTATTATCATATACACTATATAAATATCACATTTGCAATTTACTTAATACATTTATCCTTCCTTCCTTCCTTCCTTCCTTCCTTCCTTCCTTCCTTCCTTCCTTCCTTCCTTCCTTCCTTCTTTCTTTTTCTTTTTTTTGCCGAGAAAAGGGGACTCTACGAATGGAAATGCCTGGAAACTTTCTGGAATAGGACTAATGAATAATTTTAGCAAGAAGACAATACATTGCCACAGAAAAATTAATAACTACACTCTGAAGGTTAGCTTGTAAATGGGATCAAGGCTTCTGTTCCATAGCTATAGATCTTAAAGCCTCTACAGCCTCACAGCCTTTCATCATGGAAAAGACTATTTATTCTGACCACAGATGGATGATTTTTTCTTTCTCCGTTATTACTCACAATAATTGAATACTCTATTCTTTATTTTCCACAAATTTAAATACTTGGCCCTGGGCTGTTAGTTAAACAAACATCTGATTTGTCTGGGGTATTAGGGATCAGGACAATGTTGACTAATGATTTGCTTCAATGTAAGCCACAATCAAGCATAAATATTCTTTTAAATTGAAAAGATCATTTCTAGGGGAAAAATGTATTGTTTAGTGCTTTAAATGTTAACATAAATATGAATTATTTAAAGTTAATTAGATAGCAACTTTGAAAAAGAAGAACACTAAGCAACTTTGATTATAGCAATAGCAATAGCTGTTAGACTTATATACCGCTTCATAGGGCTTTCAGCCCTCCCTAAGCGGTTTACAGAGTCAGCATATTGTCCCCAACAACAATCCGGGTCCTCATTTCACCCACCTCGGAAGGATGGAAGGCTGAGTCAACCTTGAGCCGGTGAGATTTGAACCGCTGAACTGCAGATAGCAGTCAGCTGAAGTGGCCTGCAGTACTGCACCCTAACCACTGTTAAAAGTGTTTGCTCACAATGGTATATATGATGTATTACTTTAGAAAACAAGATTAACCTTGTTCTTACAATCTGGTCCATAATCTTCATAAACCAGTTCATTTGCTGCTATCTATAATGCCACAATATTATTCTTTGCTCAAGAAAGTTGTTCACCTGAGAATGAAAGGCAAGGGAAAAGACTGCGGCAAGGAAAGGAAGTATTTGAAGTTTCGAAGTGATAGACAGCACTGGATCAACCGGCCTTTCATTCACCAAGAAACAGGCCTCTGTAATTGATACAAATGCATTGATTTAATCCAATTGATTTACTGAATTCATCCCACCCAATTAGAGATCTGTACACCTGAACAGGTTACTATGGATATCTCTTTGTTGATTTGGTAAAAAGAAATCATATAGAGTGTGCAATCCTTGACACTTGTCATTCCAAATATATTTGAAATATAACTCCTCAGCCAGAATATAGCAATAGCAGTTAGACTTATATACCACTTCATGGGGCTTTCAGCCCTCTCTAAGCGGTTTACAGAGTCAGCATATCGCCCCCCACAGTCTGGGTCCTCATTTCACCCACTTCGGAAGGATGGAAGGCTGAGTCAACATTGAGCCGGTGAGATTGGAACTGCTGAACTGCAGATAGCAGTCAGCTGAAGTGGCCTGCAGTACTGCACCCTAACCACTGCGCCATATAACCTGAAGGACAATAGATCCTGATAGATATTTATTTTATCAGTGCTGTATTTCTCTGAATTGGCAGAATAGGTAGTTCTCGTTTACTGGTCATAACTGGGATCAACAACTTATTGTTAAGCAACATAGCTGTAAAGTGAAACATCACATGACCGCACCTGACTTAAGAAACCAGTTGCTGCTGCAGTTGTGAAGTGAACCACCAGTGGTTGCTCAGCACAATGTTACATAACCATGACTGACAACTTCCTGCAGGCTTCCCCAATGACTTTGCTTGTCAAAAGTCAGCTATAAAGATGATAATGGTGATTATGAACTGTGGTGCACTGCAAAGGCTAGAATTTGAGGACTAGCATAAATCTCCCTTTTCAGCAGCATCATAACTTCAGACAGTTACTAGCAAGGAATACTTGTATACATCCAATATGCATCGTTAGCCGTATAGACTGCAAAGTACCATCTTGCTGACGTATGGCTAGAGCTGATGAATTTCTAATTTCTAACAGATTAACAGAGTTGAAATGAACCTTGTAGGCCATCTAGTCTCCAACCCAACCTTACACCATTTCTGACAAATGGCAGTCCAACCTCTTCTTAAAAACTTCCAACGTTGGAGCTTCCACAACTTCTAGTGGCAAGCTGTTCCACTGGTTAATTGTTCTCATGGTCAGAAAATTTCTTCTAAGTTCCAGCTTGCTTCTCTCCTTGATTAGTTTTGATTCTTAATTCTGACTAAACCCTGAAAATATAAGCCACTGTGTTAAGGTTCAGCTTCCTGTGTTTGTTTGTTGCCATGAGTGAAAACACTCTAAAAACCGAGGAAAGAGTTGCTTTTGAAAAAAATACAGTGGTTAATTGATAGATCTTCATTTGGGTTGGAGCTCAACACAGAAGCAGTCACATATGAATGAAACACCACAATGAGGACCCGGATTGTTGGGGGCGATATGCTGACTCTGCAAACCGCTTAGAGAGGGCTGAAAGCCCCATGAAGCGGTATATAAGTCGAACTGCTATTGCTATTGCTATTGATTCCCCCCCTTTTTGGGGGGGATACATGTTTACAATACATTTGGTTGATTGACGGATTTCTATCCAGTTGGTACTATCTCTTAGCAAGCCCATAGATTTTTCTTGAGGAGGATTTGTCCTCAACTTGGTTCCTCACATCTTCCAAAAATGCACCCATCACTGCTGTAATTGAGTGAGTCCATTTTGCTGCTGATCTATTCCCCAGAGCATTTCCCAGAGAGTTAGATCTTTGCATAATGTGTTCCAAATATCATAATTTGAGTCTGGTAATGTTGTTTTTCACTATTAGAGATTGCAGACCATTTTCATTTTTGGCTATGTGATAACTCTGCTGTGTAAACCACAAAATTAATGAACAAGAATGGGGGGGTGGCTACTTTTATTGAAATTGGGGGAAACAAAATTTTGGAAGCCTGATTGTGCTGTATCTCTTCCTCTTTCTTATAGTTCCGCAGCTTCAAGTATTATCTCATTGTAGACTTGAAAAATGCTTCACCCCTTTGTTCCATATCTCCATCAAGGTCATAATCCTTATCTCTATTCTATTAGTGTATGTTATCAGCATAAGCACAGGTTATTATTGATGGCCAGACTGTTGATTTAACTTCATCTTCTAATGCTAGATATTTCTGTAAGTAGGAATATTTTTTAAGTAATCTTGGATGTTGATATTTCTACTACACACCAAATTTTAGTTCCATCTTTCTTTGATATTCTTTGAATTAGATATTATTTGACCACAGGAATCCTTTTACATACTAATCCAAGGATGGAATCTCCCGATCTTTTGGAAGACTTTCCTTGCTTTTCAGTATGTTTTCATGTTCCTTCCTAATATTTGGTTTTTATTGGCTTCTTGGTAATTTCCAAAGTTTATTCTGACATTCAGTTTGCTGTCTTCTGTCTCTTGATCTTTTCACATTCATCCTTCATGGCTTTTATCAGTCCATCCCATAGTTTTTCTGCTTCCTGATCAATGACATTCAGGAGTTCAAAGTGATTCTGATATTCTTCTCAAAAAATTGTAGGTATATGGTTTAGGTTTAGGTTTATTCAATTTATATGCCGTCCTTCTCCCAAGGACTCAGAGCGGTGTACAACATTAAAAGAAACAGATAATACAAAAGTTAAAAAAAATATATATCCCAAACCCAATTAAAATTGACAATGACATTTTTTTTAAAAAATCGAATTAAAATTGACAATGATCAATAATTTATTTTGTTTTGTTCAGGCCAGGCTGTCTTGCTGGAAAAGCCAACTTTTTAGGGCGCGTCGGAAGGACCAGAGGAAGGATGATATATATATATATATATACTTAAAGTCACAACCCCTGGTATGCCCAAGTATGGGAGGAAGGTCACACTTCCACTCTCTGTCATTAGGCTCGTCACATTTATTTATTTATTTATCAGCATAAATATATATATATATATATATATATATATATATATATATATATATATATATATATATATATATATATATATATATATATATATAGAGAGAGAGAGAGAGAGAGAGAGAGAGAGAGAGAGAGAGAGAGAGAGAGAGACTTTCTTCTGCTTTATCTTAACTTAGAACTTGCACATAAGTAAATCATTGGCCATGATAGGATTTTTTAAAAATTAATATTATTTGTTCATTGAAATGTGTCATATTGACTACAAAAGCAATACAATTTCTTCATTTTTTTTCTAAGTAGTCCTACCTACCAGTGTGTTTGTTGGACTGAAAATATGAAATTCCAGTCAATCTGTATTTCCTGATGTCTAAAATGGCAATGTGTAGTTGATTCATTTAATCTTGCACTGTATTGACCATTCCCTTGTTCATGCTTTTTATGTTCCATGGGCCATTGGAATTCTCTCTTTGCAATTTCAAAATTTCCTTTTTTTACATGGCAGTGTCCATTATTATACATCCTGAGGGCTTCAATCTACTCATGTTATAAACACAATTAGTAATCTGAAAGATTCTCAGCTGTTCCTCAGTAGCATGTTGAAAGCCATCCAGTGGTGGGCTTCAAAAATTGTTCGAACCTACTCTGTGGGTGTGGCCTCCTTTGTGGGAGTGGCTTGCTGCCCATGTGACCGGATATGAAGATGCCGACGACACTTGTCAGAACCACCTTAAATTGCCTCACACACAGCACTGGCATGCATAAAAATAGGATGTAAACTTGTTTTTTAAAAGGCATCTTTGGTTTACATTAAAACAACTTCAACACACACAATGTTCTGATTGCACCACAAACACAGTAGTCATCCTTACCTTTCACAGAGGCACTGAGTTTTATAAATAGGAGCATGATAGTGTAGAATAATCATATCCAAGGACCAGTGGTGGGTTTCCAAAAATTTTGGAACCTCCTCTGTAGGTGTGTCCTGCTTTCCGGGTCCACTGGTGGAACCTCTTCTAATTGGTTCGGTAGATTTGACAAACCGGTTCTACCGAATAGGTGCGAACTGGTAGGAACCCACCTCTGAAGCCATCTGACCTGAAGGGTCCATCATTTGGCACTATATCTTATTTATTATTTATTCAGAAAAGTGTTTATATAGCCACCCAACTCACTCTCAATGACTCCAGGAGGCTTACAAAGATAAATCCCAGTAGAAAAATAACATGGACAGTCATTTTATCTTTCCTAGCCATGTGGGTTTCCTGGAATATAAGGTTGATTTACCACGACAATCTCCTGAGCAGTATGGAACTATACTTTTGTTGTTGTCATTAAAACAATCTTGTGTTTCTAGCTTCTAGCAACTTCCTATAGTGCCTATTGCCCAAAATATGTGTCGGCTTGCTTTAAGTGGGCAACTGGGATGACATTCACAGCTTGAAAGTCTCAGCTGGATACCAAAGTACTTTGGTACGCACCCATCACCCCTAAAAAAGAGGCAGCACAGCAGGCTTGAAGGAAGAATAATCTCTATCACATTATTAATCACATATCAGTTTCTAATTATTATACTTTATCATAATACATTCTCTCTCCAAAAGATTGAGTTTCCTTAGGCATCAGCTGGAAAAGGATATGATTGAAAACTATTCTTCACCCAGAAAAAAACCTCAATATTTCTCCATATTGAAACCAATTATTTCCTTATCTTCAAAACCATAAAAATATTGGTCCCAAAGCTGTTGAAGCAGAAAAGAGGGGAAAAAATTCAGACAAATAGCACATTAAAAAAAAAATGCTGGTACACTGCTCAAGTGAATTAATTTACATAAACAATGTTAATAAGACATAAAATTCATCATCTGTGGGAATCGTTCTTTTTTATTCGGTAAGCTATTGTTATTAATAATAGTTTTCAATTTGTGGTCCCCCTTTTTTTTACAGTCTCCTCTTTCATTTTATGCAACTTACCAAGCAAATCAATAGCTTTCCTCCTTGCATAATCATGTTCAAAAGAACATGAAAGAATAAAGAGAATGAATATGCGCGTATTGTTATGAAAACCAAAGAGAAAGCATTTGAAAATGATCCCATCCCTGAATCAATGCTGCCATCCTCAGCCAAGCCAATGTAACTTTAAGAAGCAGGTTTTTTTTTCCAAAGCAGAACAAAGTTTAAATATCATTTCCACGTAATTGTTCAAATTTAATGCCTTACCAAGAATAGCCCCTTTTAAAACAATAGAGTTTTGGAAGTTATTGGCTTTCCTAACATACCTGTACTGCTGACACAATGAGATAGTTCAATTTCATTATACAACCATCTCATTCAATTATCTCAGCTGTGAAGTGAGTCAACTCATAAATGACTACTGTGATTTGTTAGGAAGGTTGTTTAATCTATATTGCTTTGAACTGAGACTGGTGAGGGGCACAGTGTCATATTGGATAGCGAGAAGACTTTACACATCAGAAGTTGTAAGATTAGCTGTTGATATTTCTTTCACCTCAGCTTAATATAAACATTTGCAACAACAACAACAACAACAACAGCAACAACAACAAAAACAGATGCAGCATGTCAACAATTCTGCATATTCAACTTCTGTTGCTGTGGTTCATCCATTACCAGAGCCGAGGTGGCGCAGTGATTAGGGTGCAGTACTGCAGGCCACTTCAGCTGACTGTTATCTGCAGTTCAGCGGTTCTAATCTCACCGGCTCAAGGTTGACTCAGCCTTCCATCCTTCCGAGGTGGGTGAAATGAGGACCAAGACTGTGGGGGCGATATGCTGACTCTGTAAACCGCTTAGAGAGGGCTGAAAGCCCTATGAAGCAGTATATAAGTCTAACTGCTATTGCTATTGCTATTAGCATGCCTCACAAACATTATAGGATAGAATAATAGTTAGGATAAAATAAAATTTCATTAGGGAATTACAATTATCATTCAGATTTTGAACAAATTGCCAGATTCAGAAAGACCTGGCTTTAAGCATGTATATACAAAGAACATTTCATAAAACATGTTGCTTAAGCATCCATGAACTAAATAAATGAAACCAAACATACATTATTTAATCGTGATTCAAGTATCCAGCTGTGGAAGAAAATCTAGAAAACATGGATTCCTTCTTTGATTGGAGATTGAAACATTGAGGGGGTGGAGGGAAGCAAGTACTGAAATATATATTGTAACATCACAGTGTGAACTCCGGTTTCTTATGTCCTTGTGTGCAACATTGCAACGGAACAATGAAAAGGCAGTTTGTATTATCATCATCTTAAAATACACACTAAACTTAGAGCAAATGTTGATTAGCTTTGTGATTTAGTGTGTTGGTCAAACCTAGACCATTGGTTCCATTTATGTTTCAATGTATTGTCCAAACTCAAAGAAAGAGCTAATTCTATAACCCAGTTAAACATGTCTGTGAATTAAGCCAATTATTCACACCAGGAGGAGCAGTGGTGTCACAATGACTAGAATTCAGTATTGCAAGCTAACTCTGCCTAGAGCCAGGAGTTTGATTCTGACCGGCTCAATGTTGATTCAACCTTCTATCCTCCTGAGGTTGGTAAAATAAAGAGCCAGATTGTTGGGGACAATATGCTAACAGCTCAGGGAGTGCTGCAAAGCACTACCGAGTGCTTTAAAACTCTAAGTGCTATTGCTACTTAAAACTATGAGAAGAACGGATCATGCAGTACAAATAATTCCAGAAAATGAGTGAAACTACAGACAGCTGATCAAGTATCTCACACAATACAGTGCATGGTGATGAAACAAAGCACATGGAAAACCTTCTAGGAAGCCCAAGGAGAACTTGTAAGAAATGTTGGAGCATGAAGTAATTCCTCTTCAGTGACGTCTTCCAAGACAATCTGTCCCATTTTCCACCTCTACAATTAATTAGCTTTTTGTGCAGCTAGGCACAATACAATAGAAGGTAGAATATTAGAAATAAGCAACCTTTTGGAAAGCTAAATGGATACAATGATTTATTTCAATAAATTCATATTTATTTGAATACGAGTCTTAATCACAATGAAAGCAAATTGAAATTGTAAAGAAAAGTTAGGCATTGTATTTTCTTTGCCTGGCTGATCGTATATTGGGCTGTAGCCAATCATGGCACTAAATAAATCTGACACTAGCACAAGCGCATTTTTACCTTTTACCAATAAAAAGATAATATCTTTAGCTTAGGGTTGAAATGAGGGTTCCACCACAAAACCGCGGAGGACAAAATCGCGCTCGACGAAAGCGCGCATTTGACGTCATCACAGCGCGACGAAAACATCGTGATGTGATCGAAAAATGTAAAAATAAAGCGAAAACCTTACCCTAACCCCCCCAAACCTAACCCTAAACCTAACCCTAAACCTAACCCTTAACCTAACCCTAAATCTAACCCTAAACCTAACCGTTAACATAACGCTAAACCTAACGCTAACCCTTAACCTAACGCTAAACATAACCCTAACACTCTAAACCTAACCCTAACCCTTAACCTAACCCTAACCCTAAGCCTAAACCTAACCCTTACCTTTATGTGAATCGGCTTGCTTTAATTTAATTTTTATTTCAATTTTTAATTTTTTTCGTCGCGCTGTGATGACGTCAAATGTGCGCTTTCATCGATCGCGCTTTTGTGAAGCGCGGTTTTGATGGGTCACGGAAATGAGGAGTCCTTGGTGCTCTCTGAGCTTTCTGGTTTTCTTGCAGACATTTGGGTAATGAAACGTTTGCAAGAAAACAACCAAGATCATTTTACCATTCCCTGATCTATAAGGATGGACCCTTCTAAAGAATATTTGATTCATAGGCTGATTAGTTTCAGGAACTACCAGGCTTGTAAATTATATGGATAAGGGTAAAAGCAATTTTATTTTGTGTAATTGCTAATACAATTACTTGGACATGGCTGTATTGCTGGGAATTGAGTTCAACTTGTGGGATACTCTCATATGAACCACTTAGGTTAAAAAAAAGGGGGTGAACTTTTATTGCGCAGTAATGGCAGCCATCTTGAATTTTTGACACACACCTCCCCCCTTCAAAATGCTCCCAGATATTATTATTTTTTTACATTTTTAATGCAGTATGAAGCAAAAAGGAGAAGAATGAAGGGGTATCTCATTGCATGAACGGAAAGATATCTGCTAAAAGTAATCTGAGAAACACATCATTCCGGACATTTGTATTAAAGCCTGACCTAAATAGTGAACATTCAACCTTTGCCAATGTACTTGAGAATAATTCTTCTAGAAATGCACTAGATACATACATGTTTTTTTTTTTTTTTGAGGAAGGTATAAGCACTCATAGTTTTCTGGAATACATAATAGTCTACTTGGATTTAATGCCCCATATAGATGACATAGAATTGATTGATCCTTTTGATGTTAAATTTTTTAAAAACCAAAACAGCTCACAATGCTTCAGACTTCAAGCGATAAAGGTGTTAGAGCACATTATGAATGCATAGTACCATAAATCAACCATTATTTTAGATCAAGGGAAGAATTACAAATATTGACATTTATTTTTAGTTAAGTCTGAAATGAAAACCACAGTAATAACAAATAATGGTTTCTTTTTAAAGATCAGCTATTTCTAAGTAGCATGGGATTTACTTCTGAGGAAATATATTTAAAATAATTCACCTGACATGTATCTTCAGGTGAAAGCATGACACAATCTTCCTGGTTTGCCCATGGAAACTTTGGTTTCAGAAGATAGTTGTCCTTGTTTTTCAAGGACTTTTTGAGCAGTGACATAATCATAATGTCATCCATTCCAGCTTTTAATCATTTAAAGGTGCAATCTCTCTACCATGTCTTGTCTGTCTGTCTGTCTGTCTGTCTGTCTATCTATCTATCTATCATCTATCTATCTATCTATCTATCTATCTATCTATCTATCTATCTATCTATCATCTATCTATCTATCTATCTATCTATCTATCTATCTATCTATCTATCTATCATCTATTTATCTATCTATCTATCTATCTATCTATCTATCTCTCTCTCTCTCTCTCTCTCTCTCTCTCTCTCTCTCTGAATCTCTCTGTGTCTCTCTCTGTCTTTCTCTATCTATCATCTATCTATCTATCTATCTATCTATCTATCTATCTATCTATCTATCATCTATCTATCTATCATCTATTTATTTCTCTCTGAATCTCTCTGTGTCTCTCTCTGTCTTTATCTATCTATCTATCTATCTATCTATCTATCTATCTATCTATCTATCTATCTATCTATCTATCTATCTATCTATCTAACAATTATTCTACCAATAATCAGATGGGATTTGTAATTTGCTTGACAGGTTTTCATAACATATCTAGGTAAAATCAGTCATGATGTTTCTCATGAAAATAAATACATTCTAAAATAAACAATCTCCCGCCAAATCCAGGAAAAAGAATATCCAGCCCAGCCATACATGTGAGAATCCCCTGTTTGAATCACCACCACACCATAATTGAATCATTCCACACCACAAAAAGTTGTCCATCCTACTTACGGGAGGAAAAACTATAATGCAATGTTAGGGACCAAATACATTGGAATAGTTCTAAGATTCAAATCTGGCCAATTGTGACCTGTTTTTGCAGATTTATATTGCCATGGCTACTTAAGCTTCAGGAAAACACCCAAACATTAAAAAAAATAGCTCTATATAACATATTCTAAACAAAAAGGCTATTGGATGACTCTGTAATAATTAATGAAATGCCATTAGGTGGTTGTGTTTTTAACTATGGATTATTCTAGGCCAGTGTGTCTCAACCTTGGCAACTTGAAGATGTCTGGACTTCAAGTTGCCAAGGTTGAGAAACACTGTTCTAAGCAAAACAACACTAAAACAATTTCAGTCAAATGAGAACTATGATATGTTGAAAGTAAGACTCATTAAGAACTTTGACATTTGATATGAATGTAAGGAATGACTCTGGAAGAGATGCACGAAAGCTAATTGTAACCAATTGACACACTTTCTACAAGATGTAATGTAAGATGATTATTTGTGTGTGTGTGTTGTTTGTTTAATAAAAATAAAAAAAATTGCAAAAAAATAGCTCTTTATATTTTAAAATCATACAGACTGACTTTGAGTTTAAACTGGCAGAAGGTCAAGACTGCAGTATGTAGAATTCTGACAAAAACAGAATACTCCAAGAAATTAAAACCAATTATCTCTGGACAAAGGACTAGTATGTATTAAACTCCCAATGTTTTAGTTAACTCAGGTGCAGAAGAGTTAAAAATGCACCAATTAGAGTTGGTGCAAACTGGCAAAAGTTACCTGGAACAGTTGGCCCAGGGAACCAGGTTTGAAACTGGAAGCCAAAAAAAGGGGAAATATAGCCAAACTCAAACATGTAAAATATGTTTTAGAGTTGTAGGTGCAGGATACAATATGTGTATGGGGAGTATGTTAGTTCCTTGAGAAAAGCAGTAATAGTTCAGTCTGCCAAGCAATGACTAGGGGAAAAACACAGGGAATTAAGACAGCAAAACTTATTCATAAGTACGCAGGAGTTTGTCCAAATGGAATTCCACTTCCTATAAAAAAACAATGGGATTTTTTTTTTCTTTTGGAGGTGTGTGGAAAAAAATCCAGGAATATTAATTGGCAGTTCAGCCAGTGTGGAGGCAGGGGGCCTGGCCAGTCTAGATAAAAGATAAAACAGCCAAAAAAAGTGTGAAAGTTTTCATACAACTTGCGTAGAAATAATAATTGCTGTTGGTCTTCTTTTTTTTTAACGCAGGAAGAAAGTTGATTTATTTAAATAGGTGTTCTAAGGAGACTGCTTGGTGACAAAGTCTCTGTGTAGGACACAAGAATATCATCATTATTTCACTGTTGTGGCCCGGCAGGAGCCGTTGGAGCTGCCACCAGACTCCGACAGCGAGGGGCCCTATGAGTCGGCCCTGGAGGATGTGGAGGACCCTGGACAGGGTTCCGACTCCGAGCAGGGCGCAGAAAGACTGGTTGGCCACCAGGTGGCACCTGAGCCTTGGATAAGTGGTCAGGAGACAAGAGAGAGAGTGATCCAGAAACCACCTCTGAGTTGTTCCGGGATGCACACCGTCGAAGGGCTACTCGGCGTCAAGAACAACTACGTAATTACAGGAGGTAATTACGCTCAGCTGATGCTCATTAAGCTCCTCTCCAGATTATAAAAGAGACTGCTTGTGCCATGCACTTCTTGCAGAAGTCAACGTTAGGGACTAACGAGAAACAAACTTGGCAGGCTGGATTGCTGCCAGAGTCTGTTTGCATTGCTGCCAAGGTTTCTAGGACTTGCTGCCAAAGTGCTTATCTCTTTGTTGATTTGGCTTTCAGCCAACGAGAGTCTGGACTTATTAAAAAGCATTCTCATTTACGTTTATCTTAGCTTTCGTTCCTGGAAGGAGGAGGGCGGGGGTCAGAACAGTTCACTAAATTTGTATTGTTTATTTTTTGTGCCTAAGTGATACTGCCTGTATATAAGTGTGGTTGCCAATTTTCTAATGCAAGTAGTTGTAATTTTTTTGTTCAGAACTAGATATCTGGATATTTTTTTCTGGTTGATAGAGGAAATTGTTCTTTCGAGTCTCCCTTTCTCCAATGGTCAGAGATTTGGGTGTGTTTTTTTGTTTAAAACAGAGGCATTCAAACTTAGCAATATTAAGACTTGTGGACTTAAACTCCCAGAATTCCCCAATCAGCTATGAGCATCTGAGTGATTCTGGGAATTGAACTCCACAGGTCTTAAAGTTGACAAGGTTGCCCCCCCCCGTTTTAAAATGAGGTGGGGGGAAAAAGAGGGATTTCCCTTGTAAGATCTTTGAAGGAGCCAACTCTTCAAATTCAAAACAGTTTTTACATTAAAAAAATAAGACTAGAAATGGTGGAGGCTTTCTAACAAATTATTACAAATTTCAAGATATTGCATGCGTCAGGTCTGCAATGTATGCCTTTCTAAATGCTCATTTTCTGCACTCATTTATCTATATTTAAAAGGGAAAAAAACAAAAGGCTTTGCTTATCTAAGCAGTCACCATGATCATAAATTATATGTTGAAAGAAGTAGCACCTATTCAGTGAGAATCCAATAAGCCAATAAAGATACCATGGTTTGAAATATTATTAAGAATTATAGAATTAATTTCCTGCCCTCTCCAGTACCTCTTTATGACCCAAACAAGAAAGAAAAGATAAATGATTAAAATGATGTTCCTTCCATAGTAAGCTTATAAAAGGTATGGGCATTTCCAAACTGTCATTATTTCTTTGATATTGCCATATAGTTTTGTCATATGGCTACAGTGCTCTATTGGAAAGAGAACAGGTTTCAAGAAAGGCACTCCCGTGCTCTGGGTAGGAGCCGAGGTGGCGCAGTGGTTAGGGTGCAGTACTGCAGGCCACTTCAGCTGACTGTTATCTGCAGTTCGGCGGTTCTGATCTCACCGGCTCAAGGTTGACTCAGCCTTCCATCCTTCCGAGGTGGGTGAAATGAGGACCCAGACTGTGGGGGCGATATGCTGACTCTGTAAACCATTTAGAGAGGGCTGAGAGCCCTATGAAGCGGTATATAAGTCTAACTGCTATTGTTATTGCTATTGCTATTGCTGTTTTTAGCACCACCAAAGGATGTTCTACATAAAACAATCCTGGCTTGGCCTTGATATATACAACCCTTCTATGTAACCCTTTTATGCAGAATGCTGTACATATTTATAACCTCCGTATGTGATGGATACTGTACATAATTTCATAGTACAGAAAATATTTAACCAAACATTGATGACAATATATGCGGAAACACCCTGATATAAAATCTTAGGTTTACCCACCTGTGATTTATTTAAGTGTAGATTTTGGAAGTGATGAACATGATGATATAAGAAAGCTTGATTGAAAAAAAATACAGTCTCTAAAAGTTATGCAACCATTTGAAAGTTAGACTTTATCTGGAGTTCAAACCTCTCTAATAATATTTATTATAGGTTTGTCTTTTCTTTTTCTCCTTCATTATTACATTTTTTGTTGTGGCCTTTCTTCAAATAGCTCAAGGCAGTATCACTTATTCTTGTCTAACCAAGAAAAATTGAGCCAAAATCAACCAGGAAAACTTCAAAAGATGGCCATGTTCCAAGAACTCTGTTGTAAAGCACTACACAACAACTAGCACAAAGCCGCGTGTGCCTAATGAGGTCAAAGCATCCCAATCACACTGTCCCCAGAGAGCTCTCAAACATTACAAGTCTTTTCAGGTCTCTGCAGTAGAAGAGTGGAAATTACACTTGTATAATTGGGTTTAATTTGAAGCAATTAAAATTGTTTCAGCTACAGGTTACAGCAATCTATTCACCTGTACTTTTCACCTCTCATTATAACAGTGAAAAAAAAAATTCCCCATGTTTCTGCACCTTTCTATTTTTACTATTCAGAAGGGATTTACATAACATATGACTATACCTCAGTTATTAAATTAAGCTGAAACAACGAGGCTTAATATACGCACAAAGATAGAAAAAAAAATACTGAAATATTCACAATGGAGGAATGGATCGTGAAGGTGGCAGAACTTGACAAAATGGCAGGGTTGACCTGTCTGATCAAGGATACAACAGCAAATACTTTTATAGAACCCTTTCTGAAAGGGGAACAAATGAATTGGCGTTTCATGGATTTACTGATTAAAATAGGCTGAATATGGGAAGAGGAGAACCAAGTTGTAACGTTAAAGTGGGAGGAAAGGCAATGAATTTGTAATTGCTGTAAAGAAGTTTGGAAGTTGTTTTTTCTTGTATATCCTTTTTCTGCCTTCAATGTCCTTCTCCTTTTTCTTTTATTTTTTCTTTCTAATTCTATATAATTTCATCTTTTATCTTTTACTTAAGTGAAAAGTTTTAATAACACATACACACAAAAACAGACAGAGATAAAGACAGACAGACAGATGGACACACACACACATTGTCCTGTCCACCTCTAAAAAGCGCCCTCTACAGGAGGCGGCAGGAGAACGACGTGCCTCACCTACGTCAGGAATTTTTCGGCTTTTAACCCTTGCTTAACTCTGCTCGAGTGATCATAAAGAGTCAGACTAGATGAGGCACGTCGTTCTCCTGCCGCCTCCTGTAGAGGGCGCTTCTTAAGAGGCCTTTTTAAACAGTTAAGCACTAAGCAGAGTCCTCCACGGTGACTCTGGCAGCAACTAGCTCAGCCTGACCTCAGCTCTTGCCTTTTTCCTTTTACATTTTCTTTTCTTTTCATGATGACAGTGGTGAGGCCCTGCCTCCCCTGCCTCCCCTGACTGCGCGTCCCTGGTAGAATAGAAGAGAAGCAGAAGGCACATATACCTCAGTTAGGTGTTTGGAAGAGGCAAATACTAAATGTTTAACTATAAATGAAGACATATTTATCAACTCCTCATGTAATCACAATCTTCCTTTATGCCCGCAACTCCTCTATTTGCCACACTTTAATACATGGAATTTAGTTATCGGGGACTTTCTGACCCAGAGATTATAGTCTTTTGCTTATTATAATTGGGGATAGTCTAAAAAGGAGAACACTGATTGCCAATTTTAACGCAGTGGTTCATTCCAAATTCCTCTGTAGGAAATAACTACATAATGAAGCCCCCCCCCCCCAACCACCAGCAATTTTGTTACCACATTCTTGATTTGGAACCAGGGAATTTACTTCTAGTACATATGTCTATTATCCATTCTCTGGGAGTGTTAAGGATGGCAGGATTTATTTATTTTTTTGCTGAAATATTCAATTGTGTAGCCTTTTTTGGTTCATCCTGTCAGGTATCTGAATCAGTTCATGATTTTTTTTAAGGCTGCAGAAAAAAATACATTTTTCTATGAATGTGCAGTTATCCCAAGTTGACAATTTTTTTGCAACTTTTCCCTATATACTTATTATTTGGTATAAAATTTTGAATCATGTTGTTCACCTATTTTATAACAAAGGCTTGAATGATCTAAGTTTAACCCAGCAAATAATACACAATCTGTCCATATTTTTGTACTAGTGTGTCAAACAAGGATAACCTCAAGAACACGATTAAAACCAATAAGATCATCTAATGATGTCAAGTTCTGTTAAGCCAAGAGTTAAAAAAAAATAAGTAACACTCATATTATGATTCATGCTATTCTTATGCAGATATTTCTAGGATTTAATTCATATTTCCGAAAAGGGAAGCCATGACTGAAACCTGTTTAGGGATATTGTGTTCCCAGCTATATTATTTCATTGTTTCTTACGACCAGAACTATTAATGAGCATCAGAATAATAGACAGGGAGAAATGAAGATGGTGTTTTTTTTTTTCCTGTTGTAGAAAACAAATGTGAAATACATTATTTTATATGTACAATTTCACCAACTTACTCGATTGATAAAAATAAAAAAAACAAAACGAAGAACAAAAATATAGCCAGCATATAACTTGAGATGGTTAAATCAGTGTTTCTCAACCTTGGCAACTTGAAGATGTCCGGACTTCAAGTCCCAGAATTCCTCAGCCAGCGAATGCTGGCTGAGGAATTCTGGGAGTTGAAGTCCAGACATCTTCAAGTTGCCAAGGTTGAGAAACACTGGGTTAAATAATCCCCTCTATCAAATGCCACAGAACAGCTTTCCTCTAAATAACAGGAACCTTATACAATAAGCGCACCAACTAATTAGGCAACAGATATGTCTATGCGTACTTCTGTATCTCATTTTTTTTAATTCTTGGGGGGGGAAAAAAGAATAACATTTGATAAACATTTTAATATCCATTATTTCAGTTTTAAGACTGGATCTTACAACTTGAATTGGAATACTTGCTTTTTCAAAAACAAAAAAATTCTCTCTGAAATGTAAGCGTAAGAAAGACGTCGTCCTATCAGACAGTCTGTTTTCTTGTTTTTTTTTTAAAAAAAACATGAAATAAAACCACCCCTCCCAAAACAAACCTGACATTTTCCCCAACAAGTTTCGGCCACTGACTGAGATTCTACTCTCTGTCCTACGCTGTATGTTTTAAAAGAATCAGAAGTCAGCAGATGTCTTTTTGTGTCTCCAGATAAAAGTTAGTGTCCTTTCTTTTATCCTGTTTTTTTTTTCCTTAATTCTGTTGCTGCGGTTATTTCCACTTTACTGGTAAGAGTTTCAATAGGCACTTCAGTGGAATTAAGAAAAAATCTACCACCAGAATGCCGGAAAGCTATACTTTCTGTTTGTTGTTATCGATAAATTGTAGCTAATAGGCCCAAGACAGTCTCTGTGTGACTTCAAAGTAATAAAGTTAAAAACAAAATAAAATAAAATAAAACCCACCCACCACCATCAAAGCAACAGCAACGAAAAAGATAGTCAAACAACATTCTTCCCCTGAAAAATAGTAAACCAATATCCATGGTATCATAAATAAAGGAACTCGCTGGGAACAGCTGTTGTCTTTATAATCAATGGAACTTGTTCTATAAAGCTTGTTTTTTGTGTGTGTGTAAAACTAGTGGGTTTCCTTTTCCTTCATGTCCTCCTCCACTTCCGGCTAAGTGACTTTATCTGGATTATAGCTTTCTTCTTCTCCAAACATTTCTGCTAACACTTTGAAGCGTGGTCCCCAGTCACTCAAATAGTCATAGTCCTGATCTGCTTCTGTTGCAACAGAATCTATAGAGCTGAGAGATTCAGCTACAGATCCATTCCCTTCGTAAGCATAAGTTGCTAGTGAATCATAAGGGGGAGCGGATGGATCGCCATCGTTTTCCCTTAGCCTTTGATTTATGAAATCTCTAATATTTGTGTTGTCCTCAGTGGGTGGTTTTGATCGAGGCAAGCGGAGAGCATCTGGCTTGATATCCCTGCGCATTTTGTTATCCTCGATTCCTTTGGGGTTCCTTAAAGCCCCAATGTCGAAGGCCTGAGTGTCTTCTTCACCCCCTCCTTCATCATCATAATGAATGACGTTGTCTCGGACATCCTCCTTGGAGGTCATTAAGGTGTCTTTTTTCTTCTGCCGTCTCAAGGCCACATAAAGAACCACAATAACTAAGACAAGAGAAAAAAAAACAGAAGCCGATTAGGGAAAGGAATTACTTTTGTCAGTCAACTTCATATCATCTTATAGAGCCGAGGTGGCGCAGTGGTTAGGGTGCAGTACTGCAGCCACTTCAGCTGACTGCTAGTTCTGCAGCTCAGCGGTTCAAATCTCACTGGCTCAGGGTTGACTCAGCCTTCCATCCTTCCGAGGTGGGTGAAATGCGGATCCAGATTGTGGGGGCGATATGCTGACTCTGTAAACTGCTTAGAGAGGGCTGAAAGCCCTATGAATAGAATAGAATAGAATAGAATTTTATTATTTGTATGCCGCCCTTCTCCGGGAGGACTCAGGGCGGCGAACAATTCAAAAGGGGGAAAAGGGGAACATAAAACGAAATACAAATAATAAAATAGGCAACAGTCGCACAACCATACATGTCGAGAGGGGAGGGAACTCATCAACCCCAGGCCTGCCGGCAAAGCCAGGTTTTGACGGCTTTTCGGAAGGCCTGGAGAGAGGTGAGGGTCCGAATCCCTGCGGGGAGTTCATTCCAGAGGGCCGGAGCTGCCACAGAGAAGGCCCTCCCCTGGGTAATAGCCAGGTGGCATTGGCTGGTAGATGGCACCCGGAGGAGGCCAACCCTGTGAGATCTAATGGGTCTGTGGGAGGTAATTGGCAGCAGGCCAAGTGAAGCGGTATATAAGTCTAACTCCTATTGCTATCTTCTATGATCTAAGAACTGACTACTCCAGTTCCAAATATTTTTCAATCTACACTACCAGGGTGGGGGGACAGTCTCACTGCTAATTGTATTCTGAAAAATGCATCTCTATTTTCCACCTTATACACACATACACATGTTTGTGCATGCACACACCACACCCACAAAGTGTGTCAGGAGATTACTCCTGCTGTTTTTAACGTGCCAGAAGAAATTCTCATAAGGATCTCAATTATTGTAGTAGAGGGTCACTGCTTTTCCTTGGGTGACAAAAAGCTTTACTGCTATTTTGGATCTCAGAAACCTTGCAATAAATATCAGCAGCCAAGGAACATTTTCTCATGGTAATAGTTTTATGCTTAGCCAATAAGATGGAATAAATGAATGAGCTCCTTGTTCTGTTACTTTGAGCAAACCCATTAGAGAAAGAGCAGAATCCACAATGGAGGATCCACCATGAACCCAATCCCACTGGATTCCCTCTCCAGAGTGAAATGATGAAGGAATATTTAAATTTTGAGGGAAGGTTTTTTTTTTCCTTTTTCCCCATTCATGCCAACTGAGGCCCAATTAATTATGCCACTTCAGGATAAGAGGTGTTCTAGGTTCTTTTCCGGAACATGTGGTAGGAATATGTAGAGTAGGTATAGAACCTTTTAACTTTGCTGTATTTCTGACATACGTATGAGATACTTCTTTGATGCTCTGTTTTCAATATCAGAGAAGTAATACTGGAGATTTCTCCATCAAGCACTGAAGGAGACTAATGGAACCTTGGGTAATTTAATGTCAGTCTCTTGTACAGAAACTTTCTTGTTTCCAATAGCTGTTGCAGAATCTTTTAAACTTTCTTTAAACATTTGCATTACCTATATATAAAAGACTGGATAAGAGGTTGGAAAAATGAGGAGGCTATCTAGACGGTATCATCTTACAAATTCATGATGGTCCCTATGACGTATGGTATGTTAGAGGGCAAATGCCATGGATTTCAAAAAAGGCTTGTTTTCAGGCAAGAACTACAGCCCTGACTAATATATCAGCTGTCATATACATAAGCAGGCAATGACATTGCCGAAGATATTACAAACCTTCCATCATCAGTTCTAAAATATCCAGATTTCTTTCCTGTATCCTGCACAAAATTTCAGACCATCTGTACAAAAGCAATGAATGGAAGGTGAGTGTTTGCATTGCGTTTGCATTATCTCAGGGGTGAAAACTACTTAAGAGCCAAGGTGGCGCAGTGGTTAAATGCAGCACTGCAGGCTACGTCAGCTGACTGCAGTTCTGCAGTTCGGCTGTTCAAATCCCACCAGGCTCAAGGTTGACTCAGCCTTCCATCCTTCCGAGGTGGGTAAAATGAGGACCCGGATTGTTGTTGGGGGCAATATGCTGACTCTGTAAACCGCTTAGAGAGGGCTGAAAACCCTATGAAGCGGTATATAAGTCTAACTTGCTATTGCTATTGCTACTTACCTTCACTTCACAAAGGTGAGCGTGCAGGAAATCCTGCTTTATAGCTAATATAAATTGCACATCACAGCTAATCGTTGGAAATACTGGTTTGCCTGAACGGTAGCATTTTTTTATTACCAGTTAGGATGAACAGATAGCTTTTTTTTACTACTGGTTCGGGCAAACTGGTCCAAACTGGTAGCACTTCACCCCTGCATTATCTCCTGTGTGAAGATAATTAATGGAAATGATCCCCCTCAGCTTCTTTGAAATTTCCCTGTCCTTCTTTGCTAAAATTTCACCCCAATTTTTATAATTAAGTACTTCTCCTTGACTCTTCTCTATATGTGAAGAAGGATCATCATCAGATGGGCCTAGTGAGTGCATCCAAAATACTACTCATCAGTGTTTATGTGATTATTGACCCCATTTAACTAATGCCATTTTTAACAAATTAAATAAAAGATTATACATTTGAGTATAGACTTAAAAAGAAATTAATGCAAAACTCAAAAGAGAAACTCTAACAAAAGAAAAATAGCTCAACTATTCAAAGATTGCCCAGCACTATTTTAACCCACTATTGTAGCCCTATTTCAATGTTATCATATCTTGTATAATCTTACATATTACAATAAAAAGGGGGGGGGGAGGAAAATTATTCAGGGTAAATGTGTGTCTTTTATTGATAATGGATGTTTCCTGGATGATGAATGTTTATTTAAATTAAATTTAGTCAAGGAAGAACATTCAAGACGAGATTTCATCATTTGACGTAGTTATCATATGTGTAGGATTCATCTTTACAATGTTCAGTAAGATTTGAAAATGCTTATTCAATTTCCTATTGAAATGTTCCCAAATTCCAAAGTAGGGCTACATTCAAACCATTGGTCAGGGCTTTGGTTGATGAAATTTCTCAACACAACTAAAAATTGAGTGGAAAGCAGTAGTTTGTATCCAGCTAATCTTTTCATTTGGCCCATCTGAAAGTTATTCCATTCGGGGTGGGGTGGGGGAGTCTCCAAATATCTATGGTAACACAATTTACTTTATGCAAATAGGTAAGTACTAACCTAGGAGTATAATAATGCACAACAGGATTGCAATCAATGCTCCCGTGCTGAGTCCAACAGGCAAGAATATTGCTTCAGCATTACATGAGAGGACGGAGCCATCAGAGTCACATCTGCAAACTCGGATTGTCATTGTGTTTGTGCTGCTTTGTTTTGGATAGCTACTATCTTCAATGACAATTGGAAGGAGATAGAACTCTTGCTGTCGACGGCTGTAACCACTTCTGCCAGCTACAATTCCTGCTGTGTTGTCTGAAAAAAGAGGATTGAGTTACTGTTCTCATTATCATAATGGCTCAGAAATGGCACTGAGCACAATTTCTTGTGAAAATGCAGGAAATAAAAAAAAAAATAAAAGTTCTAGAGAATGGCCTAAAACATTATGGCTCACGTGTAATTGTGAGCAATGACGTAGCCTTGTTTTTTCTCTATTTTACTAACCTCCAGCATCATACAACGAATAAGGTGATTTATCATGGGCCAAAATTATTCTTGTACTAAAAAAAAAAAAAAGAATGGGTGGTGGTGGTGGTAATTGAATGATTCCCTCTTCCCAAAATACTTTAACAGGGATGTTTATTATTATACAATTGTATCACAGCGGCCAGTTGTTTCGCCGGATTTGGCATTGGTTACTAGTCGGGCCCCACCCAGGAGCCTAGGACATCGTCACATATTTTCACAATATGTGTGCAGATCCAAGCAGTGCGGCTTTTGCATTTGAGTGATGGTGATTTTGTCAATTTTTAACTGTTCAAATGTAATTCCAGTGCTTTTGGAATAGCACCCAGTGTGCCAATTACCACTGGAATTACCACTGCTGGTTTGTGCCATAGTCGTTGAATTTCAATTTTTAAGTCCTGGTATTTTGCGATTTTTTCATGTTCCTTCTCGGCGACCCTGCTATCACCTGGTATTGCAATATCTATGATTGTAACCTTGTTTTTCTCAACCAGTGTGATGTCTGGTGTATTATGCGCCAGTATTTTGTCTGTTTGTATATGGAAATCCCACAAGATCTT
Organism: Thamnophis elegans; assembly: GCF_009769535.1. NCBI lineage: Eukaryota > Metazoa > Chordata > Lepidosauria > Squamata > Natricidae > Thamnophis > Thamnophis elegans. Next base: position 84,306,304 of record NC_045546.1, read on the forward strand.
GACCATTTGATTTTCAGTGACTTTTTCAGGCTGATGTTCCCACCAGTTTGTTGCTGTTTTAATATTATAATTTTTGCACAAATTCCAATGGATCATTTGTGCTACTGAATTGTGCCGCAATTATAATCAGTCTGCACAATTTTTTACAGCAGCTGAGTATGTGATCAACAGTTTCATCAGCTTCTTTGCAAAGTCTGCATTTGGCATCATCAGAGGATTTTTTGATTTTGGCCTTAATGGCATTTGTGCGGATAGCTTGTTCTTGCGCAGCCAGGATTAGTGACTCTGTGTCTTTCTTTAATGTACCTGTTGTTAACCATAACCGTTTGTTCACTGTCCACTTTATCTTTTATTTTTTCCAGAAATTGGCCATGCAGTGCTTTGTTCTGCCAACTCTCCATTCTTGATTTTATCACATCTTTTCTGTATTCTTGGCCTTCAGTAGATTTTTGTTCTTTACTTCAATTAATAGATGTTCTTGACTTTCTTTTAAATAATCAGCCAGTGCATGTTTTTCTTCTTCAACTGTTTGCTTCACTTGTAATAATCCTCTGCCACCTGATTTTCGGGGCAGGTATAATCTATCAGTATCACCACGTGGATGTAAATTGTAGTACATTGTCATTAGTTTCCTGGTTTTTCGGTCCAAAAGGTCCAAATCAGTTTGTGTCCAGTTGACTATGCCAGCTGTGTATCTTATAACTGGTATTGCCCAGGTATTTATGGCCTTGATTGTATTTCCACCATTCAATTTAGATTTCAAAATTTTCCTAACTCTGTTGGTGTACTCTTGCCTGACAATAGTTTTTACTTCTCCATGCTTGATGTTATCCAACTGCAGAATGCCTAAGTATTTGTAGGCTTCATTTTCATTGCATTTAATTAGTTGGCCATTGGGCATTTCAATTCCCTCACATGCAGTGATTTTGCCTCTTTTTATGGATACAGTGGCACATTTTTCCATGCCAAACTGCATTGAAATATTGGTGCTGAATATTCGGACTGTGTTTGTCAATGATTGGATTTCTATTTCTGACTTTTTATTATTATTATTATTATTATTATTATTATTATTATTATTATTATTATTATTATTTTATTGCAAAGTGCTGAAAGCTACATGGCATTTTTCTAATATTCATCTTCTCATTATTTTGTTGCCTTCCTCAGCATCCCCATTTGAAAGGCTCATCATGAAGCCGAGGTGGCGCAGTGGTTAGAGTGCTGTACTGCAGGCTACTTCAGCTGACTGTAGTTCTGCAGTTCGGCTGTTCAAATCTCACCGGCTCAAGGTTGACTCAGCCTTCCATCCTTCCGAGGTGGGTAAAATGAGGACCCGGATTGTTGTTGGGGGCGATATGCTGACTCTGTAAACCGCTTCGAGAGGGCTGAAAGCCCTATGAAGCGGTATATAAGTCTAACTGCTATTGCTATAAAGATTTTTCCACATGACATTTCCCTAGGAATATAAGTGACATGTGGGAAACCATGGACGGTACAGAATAATCTAAAGCAGGGGCCCCCACCTCCGGTCCATGAACCAGCACTGGTTCACAGTATGCCAGCAACTTGGCTACGGGATGCAGGTAGCAAGAAAAATCATGTCCCTCTGGTCCATGGAAAAACCTTTCTTCGTGGAATCACTCTCTGGTGGCCGCATTGCTCTAAAGTCTTCCTTTGCCTTCTCTCTCTTTCTCTTTAAAGAAATACATTTCTTTCCCAGTAAAATGAAGGAGAATGGTTAACAAAAAAATGACAAAGATATTTTTAGCCTGGAACTAGATGTCATGTTAACAGTTTGCAAGTTTATTTCTCTATGAGCAGCAACTAAACAAGGTGGAAATTTGCCCTGGGAGGCCTTCATGTCATACATTTTACATTATTAAACATTAAAGGGGAGGGAAAGAAGAGGAGGAGATTCAGAGCTGATGTCAATCTCACCTGTGCTTTAACAGGAGTCCTCCATTGTATCATTACCCAAAGTGTTGCATTGAAATAAGACAGAAAATAATGCAACTCTCCCCTTCTTCCCCAGGCAAATAACAATTATTGTAACTCTTACTATACAATCCATCTCAGTTTGACAGCAACCTTGTCATTGAATAGTAAAAATAAGAAAAGCCAAACTACCACAAGAAGGAAAAATGCCATCTTTTTCCCTGTTTCTTGTTTCCTTACCCCTATCAAATCTCCTTTTCAAATGATTTCCATTTAGTGCTTTTAGGGAATAAAAATAATGGCTTATTCTTTATTTGGTTAATTTCCACTGGAGGCACATTTTTCAAACGGTATAAGATTTTCCCCATCAATGTAAAGATATTTAAGAACTCTCTAACAAGAGACTTGACATGACATACTACAGGCCTTTAGTGCATTGTGATGTTCATATAGCATTTTTCAGTACATAAATATCGTAATTTTTCAATGAGTAATGTATACACTTTAAGCAAATGAATTGTTCCAAATGAGAAATATAGAAATGAAAAGGTTCTTCATTAACTGAGGAAGTGTGAAGCCACTGGTACATACGAAATTATAAAGTAATTTATCAATACACATTGAATATCACAAATCTAGTAAGAATTAAGAAAGTATTTGAGAATTCAAGGTCAGGTTTGTGAGTAATTCATCTATCTCTTCAGATGTGTCCTCAAAGTCTTTGCTGGCATTTCTTCTCTAGAGAACAGAAACACAGAATACTTGGGGTTGCATTGCAGTGGGCTTAGAGATAACAGTGGTATAATTAAAACTATTTAAAAATAACTTTCTTAATAACACAAATAATAAAAGAATCACAGAGCAGCAAAATGAAATTTTCGTAGCATCCACCACAAAAAATGGTGGTTGGGATTGAGAGATAAAAATGAAAAAGCAGGTTGAAAACATTAATTTCTATTAAATTCCCTTCCTAATTTCCATAGCTTTTTCCAGCAAATTCTTCATCCTAAATCAAATTCACTTCTATACTCAGAACCCAGGGAAGCTAGAATTGATGCAGGTTTCTGGCAAAGTCCATTTGCTTTTTCACAGAATTAGTAGTGAAAGGGTTAGATAAACCGTAGTTGTACTTCTCTTTAATTACTATGCCAAGATTGTTTCCTCTGTATAGTATATTCTCTTTAGGACCCAGCTTGCAATTTCAGGATCTGATCTATCCTCTAATACAATGTTTCTCAACCTAAGCATTTTTAAGATTTGTGGCTGTCAACTCCCAGAGCTCTGTAGCCAACAGGTTGAGAAACAGTTCTCTAATCCAATAGATAATAAATATTGCCTGTGATCTAATGCTATTTGCATCATTTTGATGAAAGCAGGAAGCTTCTGTAGACACCCATGCTCTGTGGGCAATTTCTGCCATTGTCATGATCAATATATGTGCTATTGCCTTTTTGAAGATTCTGAGAAGGGAAGGGATAAAACAGGTGAATTCTCTTACTGATTTTCTTCTCACTGTGTCCTATATCCATTTTTGTTGTTATGTCAATTGAAACCAAAGGTTCAAGAAACAGGAGAATTCAGAAAACTCACTGTTCTAAAATAAGCATTGGCATTATGTTTAAACTTACTAGTTTTATTGCCTAGAATTACTAGAAGGGGAAAAAAATGATCTGTCTGATTCTTTTATAGTACTCTGGATGGGGCCTTTGAGATAAACCAGATAGGTCATCCCTTTGAGCTAAACCTTTGAGGTAAACCAGACTAGAAACCAAAGTTATGAATGATAATACTAATTTTATTATAAGGTTACCATAGCATAATTTTTCCAGTCTGAGTGTGCCTCTTCATCTTTAAGGAAACTATGGGAGAATAAAGCCTAAGATCTCCCTCAAATTATACTTCTGCCTCAGATCCAGATTTTGCTTATCTAACCATTGTCGTGGTTGCAGCTCTTTCTCCGGTTCCTCAAGGTTATTCCTGCAGCCTAATCACTGTGGAACATCCAGGGAAATTGCCAAATTTTTCCCTCTTCCTGAAAAAGACCCTTCTCATACCCCACAGTGCATCATACATATTATATTAGCCTGCCATTCTCATAGTATTTGGGAAATCATTATTATAACCCAACTACTTACTTTAGACATGTTGACTAGAACTGAAGTCATCCTACAACGCATTTCATCTATATAAAACAATTCTTTTTTCCCCCTCAGCATCTAAGAAACAATTACACTTTGAAATAATTCACCTTCACATGTATAAATGAATAACAGTAGACAAGGACAGACTGGTCCCATAATTGTTTGAAGCATAAACCATCTTACTTGTGAAATCGTGGATTGTGAAATTTGGCTTTGTAGTAACTTCAGGAGATAGTCGAAAAGAAAATTTTTGCCCAGGAGGAGACAAATCCTTATCTGCCGCACCAATAACCTGAATTACCTAAACCCACAATGGAATTAAAAAAAAATGTATGAAAATAAAACAATTTGATAGTTAGATAACACAATAGAAGTAGAGAGTGAGATATTAACCCTAAGCTGAAATGTGGTTATTTTAATGAATAAGACCAGCCAATGTAGCCTAACATAATAATATTTATTTAGCAGATGTGCATGCTGTCCATCTCAAAGAACATTACTCTGCAACATGATCCATCTTTAGCAATAAGTTGCATGTGACTATTCCCTAGTACTAAGGAGAAATGTCCTGACAATTAGAACAATTAATCAGTTGAATGACTTCCTCCAGAAGTTGTGAATGCTCTAAAACAGGAAGGTTTTAAGAAGAAATTGGACAACACATTTGTCTGAAATGGTGTAGGGTTTCCTGCTTAAGCAAGGGGTTGGAGTAGAAGACTTCCACAGTCCCTTCTAGCTCTGTTGTTCTGTTATTCTATTATTCTTCCTTTATTTAGAGATATCACTTAAGAGAAAGAATTTCTGAAGATATTAACAGTTGGCTGGAGCATGGTTAGAGGGCATTACATTCATCTTCTGAGGTTGAATGTCCGCCTTATAACATTTGTGAATGTGCTTTTGTAGTAAAACTTGTAGGCTTCCATTAGTGATGTGACAAAAGATTTATCCTATCCCTTCAATTCTCAGAGAGAGAGGAGAGGATTGCAAAATTGTCAGCCTTCTTCGCCCAGGACTGGCAATGTTCCATTTTGAGGCCAATCTTTTTTATTGTTTTGGAGATTTCTTGTTGCGTATCTACTCTATGTTCTAAGCATTTCACAGGAACAAATGCCATAAAAGGGACACATCCCATACAAGAAGTTTCCAGAAACAGATCTTTAAAAATAATGTATGGTATATACAGAGGAGAGTATCTTGTGTCCTTTGAGCAACAGTTTTGTACAAGAAAAAACTATTAGAGCTTATGGGATTTGGAACCTTACATTTGATTCCACATAGCTTGTAAAACAGGACTGAATTATGGACTATAACAGGCCAAAATGTGTTGTCTTTATCAACCTGAGTATATTTCAGCCTATCATTTTTTTCCTAAGCTGACAAGGCAACTATAGTTTTTATAGGTTTGGTTCTAAGGTAAACAGCTTATACTCACACAAACTCGGTTCAGGAGTTGTCTAAAGACTTATTGTATAGTAGCTGAATATGTCTTTTGAAGGCCACTGTTAATTTGCTGAACAATGAATGCATTTTCCATTATAGTTCAAAAAGTAACCTGATATGACTTGGAAGAACTTTGGTCCCCATGCAAAAAAAGTAATTTATATTATTGTGCAAAGATAAGTGACACAACCTATTTATTTTTCTAATGTATTCTTTGATGGGCTATCATACATGATAGAAAGTATCTTTGACTTGGTAGGTCAAACTTGTATGCAGTGCACACCTGATGAAAAATATAAATCATGACCTGAATGATTGAGAATCTACACAGACATCTAGAACTTTCAGATTGTCTGTATTTATCATTCATTGCATTTTTTTTTGGTCTGTTGTGGAACTTGGGGTATCTTTTAAGAGCATGTCAGTCCTTCTTTGTTGAATTTTGAGGTTTTATTACATTAAACTACAACTTGAAATTCTTGGCTTGACTTTCATCACTTATAATATTCAGTTCTAATTCACCTTTTCTGCAAGAGCCCGTTGTCTACAAAGTCTGTATGTAATAATGGATTAGTTCTGTATAAATAATTAGAGGCTCCAAAGTCAAATAATAGCAATAGCAATAGCAGTTAGACTTATATACCGCTTCATAGGGCTTTCAGCCCTCTCTAAGCGGTTTACAGAGTCAGCATATCACCCCCATAGTCTGGGTCCTCATTTCACCCACCTCGGAAGGATGGAAGGCTGAGTCAACCCTGAGCCGGTGAGATTTGAACAGCCGAACAGCCGAACTGCAGTCAGCTGAAGTAGCCTGCAGTGCTGCATTTAACCACTGCGCCACCTCGGCTCTATGTTAATAAATTAATAAAATTAATTTCATCTGGAGTTAAGCCAGCTGGTGATCTTAGACATACAGTAGCCTAACCTGGTTCAGATTTTACTGTTTCTGAATGATAAAGATGGGAGTGATCTTTGACAAAATATTACTTTTACACCACTAATTGTCTACTATAACCACAGCTAGTTAGGGATTTAAACCTCTTGGCAAGAGATACTGTATATATTCACAGATCTGCTGGGTCTTAAATACTTTTAACATTTCTATATAGATTTCTCAGCTACTGCATATCATAGTGGTTAGAATGACACTGGCATGTGGTTTATAGACATCAGTTTTGAAATATTTATATTTGTTTCTGAACTCAATGTAAAATCCTATATTTTATCCACAAGGCCTCAAATATTATTCAGCCAGGATATCTGATTTTTTTCTCTTTTTTCTCTAGACTGCCCATAATTTGCAGTCTTCATTCATGGATATTATCTTTAGCCATCTCCATTAAGAAAACCTAATTAGCTATATACACAAAAGACAACTTATTCTGCACTAGCTTCTGGATTATGGATTTCCCTGCAAGGAGCATGAGGAACTGAACATAAAACTAAGTCAAAATAAAAATTGAAGCATAGTTTCACTGGCCTTCAATAGATTTTTGCATTGCTTTTGCTGCTCCCAGTTCTACTGGGAAATTATTATGGGAACATAGATACAATAATTATAAAACCACCCTCCACTGTCAGTATGCAATATAGGATTAATTAAACTAATCTGTTTTTTAGAGTTGTGGCAAATCAATATTAGGCACCTATTTTAGATTGGTGGGTGAATCTTAAGAGCACATTCTAAATTTTCACATGAAATGGCATAATATCTTTTGCGCATGGACAAACTATCCATTTGCCAAGAGAAACTAGTCAGACAATATACAAATTCATTTCTTATCACTGGACAATGCACTTCCAAACAAATTACTGGCTGTAAGAATCAATGATTAATAAGCAGATAAATAAAAACAGTAAATTATAGAATTTCAAGTAGGCTTTTTAAAATCAGTCTCTATACTTTGCTAACCATTATACTGTGTATTATTATATCCACATAATAAACTAGACTGCACATCTAATATTAAAAAAAGAATAATATACCTGTCCCGGCCGTGCGTTTTCACACACATAAGATTCATAGGGTACTGTAATTTCTGGAGCAAATTCATTGACATCCAAGACATTTATGATGACATTAACTTTGCTGGTCAAGAGTGGATTGCCTATTAGGAAAATAATTTTACAACGGTCCATGAAATATTGGTATTGTTCTAGGCAATATTACATTGCACACAGCAATGAAAAATGGAAATGCTCATCCTTTTTTTGATATGTCCTTTTAGACTGATTTGGAAACTCTCTCATATGAAATGGACTGTGCCTGGTAATGATATAATGACTGCACAGAAAACTTAGCTATACAATTTGTCATATTTATTAGGAAGCACTTATCGTGTTTTTGTTCTGCAGGAACTGAGTAAATATTTACAGTGTGTAATTCATGCAAGGATTGTATTCTTCCTTGTATAGAGTGCAATAAATAACCAAGGAACTAGGATTAAGCAAGCATATACATACAGCACCTAACCAAACTATCATCACATTTTGTAGATAATGTACCTATGCATGGTAAACAATTTTCCATAAAGAGAATGCTCTTTGCCCCCCTCCTCGAATGGTATGGTTGTTGTGTGCTTTTAAATTGTGTATTGTTTGTTCATCTTTTTATCCCTTATCTGTATCCCCTTCCCTGACTTGGATTGTGAGCCACCCTGAGTCCCCTTCAGGGAAAAGGGCGGCATATAAGTGCAATAAATTCAATTCAATTCAATTCTTCATATGCAGCTCATATATTCCGAAGGCAATTCAGTTACACATCAGTTTTAAAAAGAATACCCGGAATATATAATTATAATGTTTATATGATATTACTTTAGCTTTTAAAGAGATTGTAGCAATCCCAATGACATGATCAACTCAAGAGAACATCAAACTAAACAAGAAAATAATACACAAATATTCTGTTGAACACTGAGAAGTGGTGTGAATGAGGCAACCTGGTTGCATTTCGACCAGGATTATTTTGAGTTTGTGGTACCCTGGTACTCAACTCCTCTGAAATTCATCAAATTTGAAACTCAATGCATTTTGATATGAAAATTTTGTCCCAGTACTCATCATTCTGGGTTCTTGACACACAAGCTAGAACTTGTTGGTGTTGCCCTTCGACTCACTACATTATTACTTATGGGAAAAAATGGTTGCTACTCCTCATTTTTGGTACTCATCGGGCCTCCCAGAACCAAATAATGATGAGTACTGAAGTAGCACTATAAACAGTATACTCAGAAGCATGAGGTCTTCCATGAATGAAATAAATCCACCCCAGCTCTCGGCAGGTCTGTGGTTCTGGTCTTCAGGAAGTGATACATATTAATAATGTGGGTGCCTCATACTTTCACCCAAGTCAGCTTAGAAATGAAATAAAAAATGTTGTAGAAGTTTAAATCAGAGTCTGGAGGCTATTAAGGTTTTGATGGAGAAAAAACAAACTTAGATGGGTTGGATGGAGTCTGTATATGTCTACAAACATCAGGGGTGAACACCTGTTTTAGATTTTACTACAACGGCATTGTCTGGCTACAAGTTCAATGTCCCCAGGTGCTTGTACAGGGGTTAAAATTAGGTGTAATATGATTTTAAGGTAGAATGAACTCTGTCAGGGAGGCAGAACATATTTTGGGTTGACTACTACAATACACTGCACTGCAATGAGTAAATTGGATCAGGTTAAAAATGAAACGAAACTTTATATACACATATTTAATTAATTTGATTTAAATAAATTCATATGCATCCTTATTTAATAATTTTCCCAGTTTTCTCATTATCCAAGGGCATGCAACTTTGATTTATATAAATCTTGTAAAAAAAGAATTTAGAATATATCTATGTCTATGTCTATGTCTATGTCTATGTCTCTGTCTGTCTGTCTGTCTGTCTGTCTGTCTATCATCTATCTATCTATCTATCTATCTATCTATCTATCTATCTATCTATCTATCTATCTATCTATCTATCTATCTATCTATCTATCTATCTGCTGGAAGCAGAAACTACTCCAAGTTTTACATAGAACAGCAACACCTCCAGACATTTTGGAACTAGATGGAAAATAATAACAAAAAAAAAAGATTTTGAGAAAGAAAACAAGATTGATTTTTTGTCAAGCCTTGTATAGGGATGCTTGTTGGCAGTTATCAGTCAATAATAGACTCATTTAACATTTCTAAGATTTAAATGTTCTTAAATTGAATGTTCAAATTTAAAATATCAAAAAAGGAACTTAAACAAGGAAGGCAAAATAGTACACATCCCTAAGTACCTCCCTTTATTGAACAAAAAAAATAATATTACAGTATGATATAGAATTGATTAATGATAAGTAAAAGGCATGAGATATAGATTTTTCTATTAATATTTAATATCAATGAGATTCAGATAAAAATGAAACCAGAGCCTCCATCAAGGTGTTTGAACTAGATTTTTCTTTACCTAACTGAATTTTTAATATTTAAAAACAATAATAGGCAGATTCAGGGAAAGCATATTCAGAACAAATCCCACTGAAACCAATGGGGTTTATTAATCATAACCATGATACATTTCCAGCGTATTTAGTTATGATTAATTTTTGCATGCCATACTTATAATGTTCAATCAGTAATTATACAAGCTTACAAGGGCACTGAAATAGCTTCAATAATTGTTCTTGGAAGCCCGCTTGTTTCTGAGTCATCATTATATTGTAGAGTCACATACCAGTTCACTCCCCCCCCTCCAACAAGACAAAAAAAAAGACTATTGAAACCTAATTAAACAGAATAATCAAAGAAGAAAAAAGAGGCATTTAAAGTTATTAAAATATGACTGGAAACAAACAGCTGGTGACTCATAACATTGCAATTAAGGGAGATTTCTTTATGCAGAGTGGAAAACAGTGGATTAAACCCTTAGTCTGAAAGGAAAAGCAGTTCACCCAACCTTACAACACATTCTCTGTTCATCGTAAAGCCTCCATCACACTGTCCATATAATCGTCCCCATGGGGATGGAGTCCCTTGTGATGCAATAGGATTTTTGCAATCCTCGGAGGAGCAATCCTTCCATTCTCTAGGGTTTCTGTTAAGCCGATCAGATGTATCCGAGTAAAATTAAACCCTTTTATGTATCTCTAGACACATATATTAAAGGTCAAAAAAGAACAAGTAAAATATATTAATGAAGTTGCATGCCCTGATATAAAGCCTACTTCACTTTTCCAAGCTTCCAAGGTTGAGCAAAAGAGGGGGGGGAGAGGGAGAGACATCATGTCTTCCTGTAAGAAGCAGATTGAAGAGGTAGTCTAAGAGACTTCCAATTAGAGGAAAACAGAGCAGAGATAAAGACATAGATAAAGAGGTGATCTGTGTTTGCTTCGCTATTTCCAATGTCTCTAGTGAGCAGTAGGACAAAACTCTTGATGCTTATGGAGTTGCTTCTACAATTATTCTTGGACTAGATTTGTAGCTACAAAGTATACCGAACTATCCCTGTCCACTCATCGCCTGCAATTGGAACGTCATTTGTTACTTTACACTGAAAACCAGAGGTCTGGGCTATTCTCAGAGAATGAATTACCTATATACATGGAGTAGATGGTAAATATGAGGCACACATCAATCCAAATTATAAACACACTATAGGGCACTAGATATGAGGCAACTGAATGAAAGTCCAGACTAAAACTAATAAGGACACTATTTTTTTATGCCCCACAAAAGGAGAAAGAGGAATCATGTCTGCAATTTTAGCCGCTTATTCAATATTTTCTCCCCTCAGGGCTGAGAACTCTAAGAATGGAATCATGCTATAGGGAATGAGGCTAATTACTGACAAAAGATATAGATTATTCGAAACGGATCCCAAAAAGATCCCTAGGAGTCTTCCCCAAAAAAATGTAGGAAATCTGCCGAATGAAGGGTTACGACGTGCTCTATTTCATAAGACAAAACAAAAGGCATTTTGCCAAATGATTGCATCAAAATGAACAAAACAATATAACAACGACAATTCCAGAAATGACATCTATCCAGTTTCTATTGTACTTACTAACTTTACTTGCAATTATTGAAAAATTGTACTGCGCAGTATTCTCTCTATCAAGTAACTCATTTGTGGCAATAGTTCCTTCCATTCCATCTATAGTAAAGTAGCTATCCATATCATTCTTCCAGTCTATGAAGTACCTGCAGATGTAGAAGGATGAGAGGGAAGGAAATAGAAGAAACAATAGAAGTTGACAGCCTCTAATCATTTACAATAATAGCATTTGGTGCATCTAAGTGGTTTTCTTATTCTACTCTTCAGAAGTTGTTTCTCTGCTTTGTAATAAAGAAGCAACGATTGCTTTAGAAGGCTAAATGGAAAACAATGAAAGATAGACTTGAGGGGGGAAAATTAACAGGGAATATGTAAACATTTTAATTGTATTTCCAATAAAAGCATTCAGAATTGTGTTCTGGAGTGCAGTTCCACAGCATTTCTCTTCGCCAGAGAGCCTCAAATTTTAGAACATTTTTTTTAATCTCGCAATAATTTGGTTACTGTTGCTTCTAAATCCAATTTAAACACTTTTGCTGGCTGTCTTTTTTCTAATCTAGCAGGAATGTGTCATTTTCCAGTATGCTTCCACTGTTCGTTGTTTTTTGTTATTATTTTGTAGGTTTCCATCTACTTTGTTTGTTTTATCGATTGGAAGTGATTTTAATGGAATATAACAAAAATATTGACTACTCTTGCACCTAAATTGAGTTTTCATATTATTATTATTCAGAAATCTGAGGATTGGCATAGACAGGAAACGAATTACTAAATAAACTCTTGAAAAAACAAATAAGTCAATCTAATCTCAAGCACGATTAACCCATACGATTTTTATTTGGGGAAGTATTTTAAATGTGTCATAATAAAGGCTGCCTGAAAAGGCAGGGGATTTGTGCACTGGGCAAACCTGGTAAGAATAGTATTACTATAAAAAAAAACAGGTACCACGGATGTTGCTGAAAGATTAATGGCTGATGTTAGCAAAGGACTACTTCTAATGGTGTTGAATGTAATACAAGGAAAAACAACAACTACTAAGGATAATAGGTGAAAGGCAAACATGCAGAGAATTGCAACACATTGTATTACCATTATTTAACATAATAGTGTTTAAATCAGGCCCAGGATTAGTGAGGGATAATTCAGGAACGGAATCAGAATTTATTAACCATTTTTATTAAAGAATAGCTCTTTGTGCTAGAGCAAGTCGTTAAATTTGTGTGCATAGAAGACGGCAGTCTACAGTTTACACACCACCTCTTAAATAACAATAATAAAATAAATATAGAGGTTTTATAGTTCAATGTATGTCATGTGAATTTTGTTTTGGTTTGTTCAGTTGGATGATTTACTATTTCTCATGAAAATTCAAATGTCCCTTCTGAATCCATTGAAATGTAATCTTAAATATGTGTTGATAGGAGTCAAGCTAATATCAGTGACAGCAAGCAAGTAAATAGATGTGTACCATGATCCGACAAATGTGCGCATGACAAAAGTGTGCTGACAAAACCGCGGTGAGAAAACCGTGACATCATAAATGCGCCCACAACATCACGCCGACAAAACCGTGCCCACAAAAGCACGATTTAAGTTAAGGTAAGGGTTAGGTTTAGGTTTAGGTTTAGGTTTAGGTTTAGGTTTAGGTTTAGGTTTAGGGTTAGGGTTAGGGTTAGGGTTAGGGTTAGGGTTATTAGGTTGTTATTAGTTGTTTGTTGAAGGTGCGCTTTTGTTGGCGCGCTGTTGTTGGCGTGCTTCTGCGCGTGCTTCGTCGATGCAATTTCGACCTCACAGTTTTCTCGCCGCAGTATCGTCGGTGCGCTTTTGTCATGCACGCATTTGTCGGTGAACCAATGTGTACCAATACAAAGTCATAGGTTATGAAGTGCTGGTGTTGCGGTGATATTATTACCGCAATAATATCGAAAATGAGTTAGGACTGTGTTCATGCTAATTGAAAGCAAACCAACCATACAACAGCTTAGCATAACTTCTGAACTGTGTTATATAAAAACTGGTATTCTTTCAAGATTCAATTACAAGAGCCCATGAACTTCAGATCAATTAACCCTGAGCTGCCAAAAGGTCTACCATCGAAAAGTCCCTCACTACAGGCATGCAAGAGCCGAGGTGGCGCAGTGGTTAGGGTGCAGTACTGCAGGCCACTTCAGCTGACTGTTATCTGCAGTTCAGCGGTTCTAATCTCACCGGCTCAAGGTTGACTCAGCCTTCCATCCTTCCGAGGTGGGTGAAATGAGGACCCAGGCTGTGGAGGTGATATGCTGACTCTGTAAACCGCTTAGAGAGGGCTGAAAGCCCTATGAAGCGGATATAAGTCTAACTGCTATTGCTATGGTTTCGCTGCAAACTGGAAATAAATGCAAACAATGTAAATGCAGTTTAGTTGACAAGTGCCTAAAGTATGACAATGAGCAGGCAACTCTTGCATCTTGATTATAATTATCCCCAGGGAGATCCATTGTAGTTTCAAATGGTTACTAAGCAATCTCTCATAAGCCAAGGACTATCTGTATTCAGTATATATGCCCTATTGTTAGTTGTGGATCCAAATGATTTGCTGCAAATGTTAGATTGAATAATGTAACAAGGAGCCATGGATTTAAAAAATTAATACACCAAAGACCAAGGCAAAAGCATTTGACAGGAAAAATAGAATTAACGATTTTAAGTTATTCTTAACTGGCAAAAAAAAAGAGAGCAGATAATGTACTTTCATAGAACTTGGCTAAAGGTCGAGAAATGGATGGAGGAATGAATTGTAACTTTTGGCAGAAACATAGTGAATATCTTATTGTCTTTTTTACGTGCAAAAAGGAAGGACAAATGTTAAAGGGAAGGGACAATTGCTTTCTGTTTGATTTGATAAATGGAAATGAGAATTGGGGATGGCAAGCGAAACATAAAATTAAGTGGAATTCGGTGGGAATGTAACAGTTCAGAATTGTGTATGGTAAAATACAAAGAAATAACCGAAGAATGGATAAGTCCTGAATTAATATAGACTGAATACAAGAGTGACTTATCAGCATGGAACAAATACATGGAAATAAATTGGCTAAATAGAAAGAGTAAATTATTGAATCACAAAATAAATATATGAAGGAAGAAATGACATCCTTTTCTCACTAGCATATTGTACTATAGACGCAATGAAAATGGGAGAGGAATAATGTTACGTTTCCATGCAGCCAGCTCACTCCTAGGATTTAGCAAGTTCAAGACCAGAGGGTCCAACTTGCATTGAGGGATGAAAGGCTGTGGAAACCAGGCAGAGGACAAAGAAAAGGAAATAGAACAAAATGATTCAAAGGGACTCTGTCTTAATTGGCTTACCATAAGTCAACCTGGGAACTTACCATTAGTTTTCAAGATCAAGTTCTTTTCCTGATTAGCATTTAGAGTCCTCATAAAATCTACACTATTCTCACTTTTTGTTAGCTGCAAACAGCTTACAGGCCACTTTCCTCCTAAGTGAGTTCTCATTTATATTATATTGCATTATATTTTTATACCACTACAATTCATCTGACTCAAAGTGGGTTACAAGTCAGTAAATAACTATAGTAGTAATCAAAGAATACAAAGCAAAATGATATGTAAATTCTTCCATAGGAAATGCATCATCCCACAATATAATCAAAGGGGGTTGATCCTGGTTCGGCCCGGATTGGGTGAACCTGTAGTCGTGGTGGTGGGAGGCTCCGCCCACCTGCCTGGACACTTCTGCGCATGTGCAGAAGCATCTCACGCGCTCCGGAATGAACCAGTAGTAAAAAAATGGAAACGCACCACTGAATATAACATACAAGATTCAATATTCATGGTGCTGCAATTCACTTAGGACAAGAAAATTATTAGTTTTTGGAGGCTTTCTGAAATAGCTGGATGGTAACAAATTTCTGGAAAAAATTGGAGAAAATGATCTCTTTTCCCTCAGCACTCTTGTCTCTTCTCAGAAACCTACGTGATGAGGTCCAGGTCTGTTCCTCTGCTTAATGAGGATGCAATTTGGTGAATTCTCCAGTACCCTTATTAAGAGACTGCAGATTTTGGGCAACCACACAAGGAACACATTTAGCAATGTTTCCTTGGGAAATATTCCAAGCACAGAGACAAGTAATCTTATGTACATGGTCGAGATTCAAGGAAATGCAGAAAAAGAAATTGCAATGGCTACTATCAAGATATAGTCAATTTAATTTACTAAGAAAGCCTGGAAATCTTCTATGCAGTTAGTTAGAGCTTTCAAGATTTTTTTTTCCACCTGCAGTAGCAGTAGCTAATGCTTGACTCTGACACTGGCCACATTCTGGTACTTGCATGGATATCATCTTCTTCATGTGAGCTATAAATGTCCCTATTTAAAAAGGAAATACTGTACATTTAATACAGCTAATTCAGAGGTGGGTTCCTACCAGTTTGGTTATAAGCCGAGGACCACCTGTACAATGAAAGTTCTGTAGCTGGCTCTAATTTTGCCCTTAGGCTATTATATGTATATATGTTCTTAGAAGGACTATTTAAGAGTGAAGACACCCTCCAGCAGAGGTGGGTTCCTACCAGTTCGCACCTATTCGGTAGAACCGGTTCGTTAAATCTACCGAACTGGTTAGAAGAGGTTCCACCAGTGGACCCGGAAAGCAGGCCACACCTACAGAAGAGCTTCCAAAAAATTTTGAAACCCACCACTGCCACACACACACACACACACACACACACACACACACACACAGACTGACACAGAGAGAGAGAGAGAAAGAGAAAGAAAGGAAGAAACAAATAAATAAAAAAGAAAAAGAGTGAGAGAGAGATGAAAGAAAAAAAGAAAAAAGGGACAGAGAGACAAAAGAAATGAAAGAGAGAGAGAGAGAGAGAGAGAGAGAGAGAGAGAGAGAGAGAACACATGACCAGCAAGCCACTCCCACCAGGTCACATGGCCAGCAAGCCACTCCCACAAATGAGGCCACACCCAAAGAGTAGGTTCCAAAAAATTTTCAAACCCACCACTGAGCTAATTCTATTCCAAGTACAATCTTGGCTATCCATTTTTCATGTAGTCTATGTAGGAAGGAGCCATACTCAATACCACAAGGGCAACCTCCCATATATGATAAAGGGAGCCCCTCCCTTGAAAATAATTTGATTAGCTAATTTTATCTAATATTTGCCTATGAAAACTGTGGGTTCAATATATTTTGGTATTAAATTGCTATTTAAATTGCTAAACAGTCTGTGCTCACAAAGGTCTGTGTTTGTACCTAAAAGGGCCTTTTAGAATACAGGCTGACCTAGAATCTGTGAATAATGAAATCCTTTAAAGTTTGAACTCAATTCTTTCTCTTTTGTTTGTTTGTCTTTCCTCTGGCTGCTTGTCTGACAGCAGGTATGATGTGAGTTACTCTGACCTGAGCAAGCACGGTTTTGCTGCAAATGCCCAAGATGCGAAGGGCTCATTTGATTTGACAGGATGCAAAAACTAATTTGCACAGATAACCCTAGAGGTTCAAAGAGTCAAATGAAGCAGAGTGAGGGGAGAAAGAGTTGCTAATGTTTCCCCCGAGAAGAAGACAAACAAATTTGTCTGTGCACAAGAGGAGGTGAAAAAGTGACTACGTTGCAGTCATCAACACATCCTAATTGCTGTCTAAACATTTCATCACTCACCGCCCTGTTTTTCTTAGATGAATTGTGCATTTATTAAACAAATTGTCTTGCCAAATTTGTTGTCATCTCTTTATTTGACTCAGGTTGACTCAGCCTTCCATCCTTCCGAGGTGGGTGAAATGAGGACCCAGACTGTGGGGGCGATATGCTGACTCTGTAAACCGCTTAGAGAGGGCTGAAAGCCCTACGAAGCGGTATATAAGTCTAATTGCTATTGCTAACTGCTATTGCTATTTCTCATAATGAATTCAACAATGCATCAATATATTTTCCTTCCTTCCCTCCCTCTCTTCCTCCCTTCTTTTTAAACCATATTAGATTATGATGATTTTCAGGCTATGATAACGGAACAAAAAACAGAAGGGAGAAAGTCAGCCCTCCACCTCAATGTCACAGAGATTTCTCAGCAGACGTTTTACTCATAATATGTGGAACCATTTTAGTACAGAAAAATAATTAGAATGAATGTCAACAAGAGAAAAAAAAATATTAGAATGTATACCAACGAGAGAAGATGTAGGAGAGAATTTGCCATTACACCGTATTGGTCCAGAATGTTTTCCAGTGTCAATATAGGATAAATCTATGAAAAATGTATCATATATATTTCCCTATATACAAAATTCTGAGTATTTCTGAAGCCCTGTTACACTTTTAGGCACTTTTTTAAAAATAATACAAATAGTTTTACTTTCCTCATACAATTTAGAGTCCTCACGACGCCTCATACAATTATGCGTATACCAGAAATCAGATTCAACCCAAAGGAGACTTTTAAGATGAAAAAATAAATTTAAAAAATGTTTTTCTTGGCAAATGGATCCTAAATCTGACATAGTGGAGAACACTACCCTAAAGTCTAAAAATATGTAACAATCTTGTTCCGTTCATTTTGCAATTATATCTATCCAATTTGCTCTTCTTCCAGTGTATGATTTTTCTCTTTCCACAATCCTGATGAAAATCAACAGTTAACACTTGCTTTTTTTAAAAAAAAAAAAAAAAACCTGTTTTGGTTTTGTCCAAACAAGAAAATAAACTCAGCATTATCAATCATCTTTTGAAAATATTCTCCTTTTTTCCCCCCTATTCTTTAAATCAGTGGATTTCCTTTCCACTGTAGCTATTATCTTCTGATTCCCATATGTCAAATCTAACAGATTTGGAAGTCTTTGTCCATTATAGAATATGGACTTAGTGTTTCTGCTGCCAACATGAAAGGTTTTGGATTGTTTTGCGTTCTGGAGTTATGCCACTTGTTGTACAAAGCACAGATCTATTGTCTTGTTTCTTTGTCTGTGTTTTGCAGATTATAGATGAGTGTAATAGGCAGTGTGAAGGCTAAAGCTGTGTCTGGGAAGTATCTGAGAGAAAATGAATTAATTTGCAATGAAATGGCACACCACATTTATATTGGTGATTGCATAGAGAAAAGCATATCATCTTCCTAAAGACCTGTTTCTTTTCTACTTCTTTCTCCTAATTCCAACTTTGCAAGTTTCTCTTTTACAATATTTCGAAACTGACATAACAGATTATTCACCCCGACAAGGAGAACTCGATCTTTAAAAGCTAACACAGCAAGACACACTCAGAAGTTGTAATCACACAAAAATTGTCTGGAAGTAATTTACGATTTTACTAACATCTATTTATTGACTTTCAATTTAAATTAGGGACATAAACCTTATGTAGTAGTGAAGGGTAACACATAATTAACTAAGACCTACATATATTTTCTGCCACTCGGTTATACCAGGGAATAAATAAGCAAAACCAGGTTAATACACTGGCTGCTACTAAAAAAATCTCAAAAAGTACAATCCTTTTATTTTTTTTTAAAAAAAAATCATTTAAGTACTAGTACATCTTGTACATAAGTGTAAATGTGAGGGTACAACTAAAGTATTTTTATTCACGTAAATAGAACCATCTAGTTGTGCTTATGTGAAAATAGGAAGTCCTCACTCCCTGACCACAAATGGGACCAGTAATATCGATGCTGAGAATAGCAATAGCAATAGCAGTTAGACTTATATACCGCTTCATAGGGCTTTCAGCCCTCTCTAAGCGGTTTACAGAGTCAGCATATTGCCCCCACAGTCTGGGTCCTCATTTCACCCACCTCGGAAGGATGGAAGGCTGAGTCAACCTTGAGCCGGTGAGATTTCAACCGCTGAACTGCAGATAACAGTCAGCTGAAGTGGCCTGCAGTACTGCACCCTAACCACTGCACCACCTCGGCTCTAAACCTTGACACTAAGCAAAATATGTGACTAAGGCAGACTTACGACTTCACTTCTGCTTCCATGGCTCAGCAAATCACAATGGTTATTATGTGAGACATCACACGATTGTAACTTGTGTTTTTATTGTCAGCTTCTCTATTGATTCCGCTTATCAGAAAGTGGTCTAAATCACACAAATGCCAATGACGTGACTGTGGAACACTGCAACACACTTGTAAATACTCCCAGTTAGGAAATGCCTGAATATCAATTATGTGGCATATATGACAGTTGCAGCAGTTATAAATGTGAGGATTTGTTGCACTTAGCTGAGTGTCAGAAGGGCTCCTCTGAACCCATGGCTCCCCAAAACTGAAGCATGTTCTCTTGAAAGCTCAACGCAGTTGCGTCAAAAGGCTATTGTGTGTTTCATTGGCAATACTGACAGGGACAAAACAAATTAAGCAAACTTTTGGAAAGCCTATGCAGAAAAGTCAGCAGACAGTGTGATAGTTCTGTATAGGATTTCCATCTATCTCTATCGCTATCCCTATCTGTATCATCTCTGCCCCCTCTGTACATATCTGTCTGTCTGTCTGTCTAGCTGTCTGTCTAGCTCTCTAGTTATCACCTGGAAATTTTATTAGATTTATATCAGAGGTGGGTTCCTACCAGTTCACACCTATTCAGTAGAACCAGTTTGTCAAATCTACTGAACCGGTTAGAAGAGGCTCCACCAGTGGACCCGGAAAGCAGGCCACACCTACAGAAGAGGTTCCAAACTTTTTTGAAACCCACCACTGGTCCTTGGATATGATTATTCTACACTATCATGCTCATATTTATAAAACTCAGTGCCTCTTTGAAAGGTAAGGATGACTACTGCGTTTGTGGTGCAATCAGAACATTGCGTGTGTTGAAGTTGTTTTAACGCAAACCAAAGATGCCTTTTAAAAAACAAGTTTACATCCTATTCTTATGGATGCCAGTGCTGTGTGTGAGTTAATTCAAGGTGGTTCTGACAAGTGTCGTCGGCATCTTCATATCCGGTCACATGGGCGGCAAGCCACTCCCACAAAGGAGGCCACACCCACAGAGTAGGTTCGAACAATTTTTGAAACCCACCACTGATACATACATACATACATACATACATACATACATACACACATACATACATACATACATACATACATACATACATACATACTTGCAGCAGGATTACCCAACATCTTTCCACTTGTCTAGTGTAGCTCTTCCCACAAAAGAACCACTGGCAATCTGGCCTTCTCTTCTATCTCTTCCTCACGTGACCAGCCCAACCTGTCCTGGCCCAGGCCTTGGGACCTCTTCCACCATCTCACCAATACTGTTGCTTCATCAACATGTCTTCTAAAACCCAGTGAGAGGTCTATCCAGTCTTTCTCTTGTGGCAGCCAGGATGCAATCTCTAAGCCAATAGCAGCCATCCTCTCTTCCATGGGGTGGCAATCTCGTAATCTCTATTTTTTTTCCCTGAAGGAGCACAGCCTCTTTCCCTTGTAGCAGTGTTGTTCTTTCTGCTTCCCCTCACTCCTCTTTTTCCTCAGCTTCCTCTAAGTTCTGCTTTACTCCAACTCCTTCAAGCTGTCCTCTTTTTAAAAAACTCAGTTCCCGGAAGCTGTCCTCTTACTCTTCCTGCTGCGGACTATCTTGCCCGGGGGGGGGGGGGGGATGTCCCTCAGGATCTCTTCCGGTCTCCATTCCAGGGTCCCAACCAGCTAGGCAATCAGGGAAATTGAAAATAGAGCATGCTCCACTAGCAGGCAACTACATCAGGCAGTAATAATACAGAAAGATGAAGAAGGTAGATGACCCTTTGATGCCATTGGCAAAGGCATCCATTCATACTGTTTAGGATAAAGCAATGGCAAATAGCAGTTAGACTTATATACCGCTTCATAGGGCTTTCAGCCCTCTCTAAGCGGTTTACAGAGTCAGCATATCGCCCCCACACTCTGGGTCCTCATTTCACCCACCTCGGAAGGATGGAAGGCTGGAAGGCTGAGTCAACCTTGAGCCGGTGAGATTAGAACCGCTGAACTGCAGATAGCAGTCAGCTGAAGTGGCCTGCAGTACTGCACCCTAACCACTGCACCACCTCGGCTCTTACTAAACTACTGGGGGTTTTTAAACAAGAAAATGACATGGATAGAATAAGAAAAATATTGAGAATATTGTACTAGATTATGAGACACTCAGATCAGATGGCACTTTTAGAATACAAAGATGTTTATGATGTTACTAGATTAAAAGGCCTCTGGGTTTTCTAACTGCTGATGTTACCACACCAGAAGTGAAAATCCAGAGCTGCAAAGACTGAATTATAGTGGGAATAGCTAATGTGAAAGCATGAACATAGGAACGCTCAACACAGTGAAGATGAAACAACTTCACATTGACATCTTAAGCATCAGTGAATTGAGGACCAATGGGAATTCACATTTTCAGTCCGAAAAATCAGCTGTTCACTGTGCAGGACATTGAAAACAAAAAAAGCAACTATGTTACTTTTGTAGTTAGGAAGGGTATAGCAAGAACAGAATTTGAATACAATGCAATAGTGATTGAATAATATCAATTTGTGGACAGTTCTTCACTATAACAATTGTCCACATTTATAATCCAATCACTGTTGCAGAAGATAATGTTTGTCAAAACATTGAAATAAGGTATGCCTTATGGAATGCCAAAGTTGGAAATATTGAAGAAAATGTAGTTGCATTCTATGGTTTAAAAAGCCAAAATGAAGCAGGATAACAATTGATCAAACTCTGCCAAATCAATTATTTCTTCGTTGCTAACGCTATCATCAAACAAACCAAACAATGCCTCTGAACATGGAAATGATGAACATGGAGTACATGGGAATAAAATTGACTATACTAGCAATAGCAATAGCAATAGTAGTTAGACTTATATACCGCTTCATAGGGCTTTCAGCCCTCTCTAAGCGGTTTACAGAGTCAGCATATTGCCCCCAACAACAATCCGGGTCCTCATTTCACCCACCTCGGAAGGATGGAAGGCTGAGTCAACCCTGAGCTGGTGAGATTTGAACCGCCGAACTGCAGATAGCAGTCAGCTGAAGTGGCCTGCAGTACTGCACCCTAACCACTGCGCCACCTCGGCTCAAGCTAAAGAAGAAGAAGAAAAGGCCACCTTGGGCATATACAACTCTTTAAAGGAGAACATCAGGAATTTTTTTGAAGTCCTGAACTTATTGAAAAAGAGCTAGAGGAAATGGGGAATGAACTTTAAGACGTTATGGATGAATGTGAAAATATGAAGAAACAATGTTTGAATAAACCAGGGGAATTCACAAGAAGAGAAGCCAACGCCAAAAAAAAGTGAAAAATCTTGGGGAGGGATTGAATCAAAGTTCAGTTCCTTCCCAACACAGAGCTGTTGAAAATGAAAATACCTGGATTTGATGACATGAACAAATGACATATGAAGAGGTATACAGACACGCAAAAGAAAGTAATTTTTTTCCTAAAGATCTGTAAACTTAAAATGAAGTCCCAATCTTGCAGTGATATGCTAAAAGATACTAATGGACCGAAAGAAACAAATTCAGAGAAGAATCAAAATGCAAGATACCCCACAAAACCTTCCTTGCTTACAAGAATCTCAAGTGCTAGGTAAGCATGAGTGGAATATTCATGAAAATATGGTAGGAGAATCCAAGAAGACAATTTGATGACAATAGATATCACAGAATTCACAATTAACATGCTTCCCTTAAGGCACAAATGACCAGATTCAAATTATTATATTTCAAACACTATGTGAGAACCGAGTGTTCTGAAGAAGGCTCTGATGCTGGGAAAATGGCGCAGTGGTTAGAGTGCAGCACTGCAGGCTACTTCAGCTGACTGCAGTTCTGCAGTTCGGCGGTTCAAATCTCACCGGCTCAAGGTTGACTCAGCCTTCCATCCTTCCGAGGTGGGTGAAATGAGGACCCGGATTGTTGGGGGCAATATGTTGACTCTGTAAACCGCTTAGAGTGGGCTGAAAGCTCTATGAAGTATATAAGTCTAACTGCTATTGCTATTGCTATTGCTATTGCTAAAAGTACAAGGGAAGATCAAAAGAGGGAGAACAGCCACAGGCTGGATTGGCTCAATTAGATAACAGTTGGAAGATCTGAAGGATCACTATAGAGACATGTCATCATGCAGAATATTTAAATCAACCAACCAATCAATCAATCAATCAATTGAGCAAGGAGAACAATCCTGGTGCACTTAGATTGTTTTGTATTGTACCTGTATTGAGCCCCAACAAGTAAATAACCTAAATATCTGGAAAACAATATATTGCTTCAGGTGATGGCTTTCTATTTTTTAGTGGGTGAGAATAAGGGCATGACTATGGCTACGCAGGTTGCAGGTTACAGAAATAAGATGAATTTGTAAGCTCAGGGCTTGCAAAGTATATACAGGAACGATGTAGGATATGGAATAAAATTCAGAATATATAAAAGGGAACCAGAAGATGCTGCCTGGCTGAAAATGACGTGGCTTCACCAACCTACTTATTGATCTCAGGTTTTAAATGCAGAATAAAGGGCTTTATTATCTTGAACTTCATCTTCTGTGATGGAATTCCAAAGTGACCTTGAGAACCCAGAAAGAGGCAGCAAGAAAAGTTAAGGAAGGAAATGAGAAATTCAGGGCTGTCTTGTCACTTTTGTCAACCGTACATATCTTTGTCTTCCTCCCTTAAAAAGGTAGTACTGAAATTACATGTCACATGATTTTCAACATTGTATTTGCATTTTTACAGAGAGCTAAGGAATAGTAATTATACATAGCTTGTACTTCACACTCAAACATATACATGCATGTATCTCTTTGTGCATGCAGGTAAAACCAGATGCTGCCAATTATATATCTGTTGCTTATAATCAAAGTTATTGCATTTTAGTATTTATGCTATGTTATTCATTTCTAGGACCATCAATTTGATGTGCAAATGTGCATTTCTGTTTTTATTGAAAGGAACTTCTATTTCATCGTCATTCTTCCTGATTAAAACTGTGCTTGTTGTGCCTAATAGATAAAATTGATCCTGGGGTCATTATAGATGAGATTCCTGGGAAAGAGTGAACAAGACCGTGGCACGACAAAACCGCGCTCGACTAAAGCGCGCCCGATTAAACCGCATTGCTGACGTCATCAACAGGGCGACAACAGCAAGCGCGGAGAAAGAAGGGCGCTTTAAATAGCGCTTTGAAAGCAAGCCGATTCAAGTTAAGGTAAGAGTTAGGTTTAGGGTTAGGTTTAGGGTTAGGTTTAGGGTTAGGTTTAGGGTTAGGTTAAGGGTTAGGGTTAGGTTTAGGGTTAGGTTAAGGGTTAGGTTTAGGGTTAGGTTTAGGGTTAGGTTTAGGGTTAGGTTAAGGGTTAGGGTTAGGTTTAGGGTTAGGTTAAGGGTTAGGATTAGGTTTAGCGTTAGGTTAAGGGTTAGGTTTAGGGTTAGGTTTAGGGTTAGGTTAAGGGTTAGGTTTAGGGTTAGGTTTAGGATTAGGTTTAGGGGGGTTAGGTTTAGGTTTAGGGGTTAATTTTAGGTTTAGCGTTTACAGCGTGCTTTTTTCTCTGCGCTGTTGTCGCGCTGTGATGACGTCAGCTACGCGGTTTCGTCGAGCGCCCTTTAGTCGAACGCGGTTTTGTGGTGGAACCGAACAAGACACACAGAATAATTCTGCCTAAATTATACAAGGTGGAAGCTTTTCAGGAGAATTATGTCAAAATTTGATTGCATTGTCCTACTAAAAATAAAGATCTTTCCAGAAAGCCAAGGGACTGTTTCATAAACAATCTTTACGATTATTTTTACTGCTCCCAATTCATTCATGAGTCTGAGTTCGTGAGCTGTGGGACATTTCCTTACCTGACAGCACTGCTTCCAATGTCCAAGTCCTGAGCAGTCACGGCTCCTATAATGGTCCCAACCGGAGTATCTTCATATACCTCCATGGTATAAAATGGTTTGCTGAAAACCGGAGGCTCGTCCACATCCAGGACATTGATCTTCACAGTTGCTGTGTCTTTGAATGGACCCACAGAATGAAAGCGATGGTCAAGGTGCACGTTTGAGGCTTCTACTTTGAAAGTGTATGCCTTTTTTGTTTCAAAATCCAGTGGCTGCAATGTAGACAAATAATTCAGATTGATTATTTCTCTCTCTCAGATCTTTGGACAGGATGAAAATGTTGCCTCTGTGCATATTTTCATTTAGAATGTTAACTTTTGAATCAGAATATTAACTTTTGAATCAGAATATTAACTTTTGAATCAGAATATTAACTTTTGAATCAGAATATTAACTTTTGAATTAGAATATTAACTTTTGAATCAGAATATTAACTTTTGAATCAGAATATTAACTTTTGAATCAGAATATTAACTTTTGAATCAGAATATTAACTTTTGAATCAGAATGTTAACTTTTGCTACTGTTTATTATACAAACACAATTTTGATGGGGCTGAAGTGAAGACAACACATTATGCAACACTAACACACTGTAGCACAAAATACAGGGTCCTGCTAGAGAGATGTTGTAAAAAAAAATCAGGGAACATTTTTGTTATTATGTCACTAAAATGTGCACAGTTGGCTTCTTGGTGTCACTAAGAGCCAAGGTGGCGCAGTGGTTAAATGCAGCACTGCAGGCTACTGCTAGATCAGCAGGTCAGCGGTTCAAATCTCACCGGCTCAGGGTTGACTCAGCCTTCCATCCTTCCGAGGTGGGTAAAATGAGGACCCAGATTGTTGGGGGCAATATGCTGACTCTCTGTAAACCGCTTAGAGAGGCCTGAAAGGCCTATGAAGCGGTATATAAGTCCACTGCTATTGCTATTACTTGATGCCTTCTCAAAAGAAACAAAAGCTGTAAAATCTTTAAAAGAATTTAAGTGGATTTAGTATTTAGCATTTATTGGCTATTTTTGGTGGATTCCTGGCAAACACTGACATCTTGTGGTCAGTATTATAACAACCTCATTTTGTTATCCGAAAATGCAAAAATGAAAGTATCAGAAAGGATATCGGAAAATCTCTGTCTGAATTTTTTTCAGTTAAAATATAATTTATAATATTTTTTATTTCAAAACAATTTGCAGTAAATTCTAAAATTCCAATGGGAGGTTAAAATCATTGAAAAAAACCCCGATATCATTACATTGTATAAAATATGCAAGACCCAATAAACAATAACATGCTGCAAAAAACACAATAACAAAGAGTAAAAATGGTAATAAATGTTTAAATCTATCACAAATAACGAATCACTAAAATCTCTGGGAGAAATAAAGTGCTATTGTCTGGAATAGAAAATGCAGATAAGATGGGTTATACTAGTTATGAAATGCATTTCTACAGCATTTTATAGAGCTTTCTCTGTATCTTCCTATTAGAATTTCCTTCATTGTGTTCTGTAGACTAAATCTGATAACAAGTTTATATTCCAAGTACTGAAGACAAACTTTCTATGACCCCGTTCTTCATATGGGTTTATTATTTTAATTGTCAATGGACTGCCATGTCTTGCCATGACTGCTGTGTTAATTTCATTTGCAAAGCATGGGTTAAACCATAGGCCGATTACTATATCCTCAACCTGTTCTAGAAGCAAGATGATTTATTTGCCTCAAATAGGGAGCCATTGAGAGTCAAGAAGAACCAACTTTTCAAGATTATGGTAGATTACAAAATATTCAGGGTAAACTGACGCGTAAACCAGAATTAAAACTGCAAACTTGCCTATTCCTAAATTGCTATTATTTAGTAGGGCATAAATGCAGGATAGCAGAATCCTGATCTGGATCATTGCTATGATGTGAATGTTCATGTAGAACAGGGGTGTTAAACACAAGGCCCGTGGGCTGGATCTAGCCTGAGGTTGTGGTCAGATCCATCCCACGGGGCCGTCCTGGAAAATGTAAGGGGCTTGCATGTGTGACTTAGGCCTGGTCTACACAATGCAAAGAGGAAACATGCCAGCAGTTTGGGGAGTGACCTCAAGCTGGCCACGCCCACCCAGATGGCCACACCCACCCAGTCGGCCATGCCCAGTGAGTGGCATCAAGCTGACCACACACACACACACACACACACACACACACACACAATTGGCCACACACACAGAGTTTGTTATGCCCACCTGGCCCACCCAAGGTCACCCACAGCCCTGATGCAGTCCTCAAGTTTGACATTCCTGATGTAGAACAACCAATTTTCTTGTCAGTAAATAGCAATAGCAGTTAGACTTATATACCGCTTCATAGGGCTTTCAGCCCTCTAAGCGGTTCACAGAGTCAGCATATTGCCCCCAACAATCCGGGTCCTCACTTTACCTACCTCGGAAGGATGGAAGGCTGAGTCAACCCTGAGCCGGTGAGATTTGAACAGCCGAACTGCGGAACTGCAGTCAGCTGAAGTAGCCTGCAGTGCTGCATTTAACCACTGCGCCACCTCGGCTCCTTAAAAACACATTTATTTGCCAAACTATTGGATGCAAAAGTAAAAATGTTCTATATTCAAAACTAAAACATCTATTAATATTCTAATGTCAGTAAAGTAGCTCTAATTATGGTGAGAAAGAACTAAATATACAAACACAAATGCAGGCATTAAAAAAAAGACATCAGGGGATAGGCATATGTATATATGTGCATGTATGTATATGTATGTACCATGTTTTCCCCAAAATAAGGCAGGGTCTTATTTCTTTTGACTCTCCAAATAAGGGATTGGCCTTATTTTCGGGGAGGTCTTATTATTTTCAGGTGCAGGAGGCAGCAAGATCACCAGCCTCACCCTCTCCGTCCCACCACCAGCTTGCCTGCAGCCACAATGACCCAAGTTCTCCTTGCATCCTGGCCTTCTCCTACCCTGCTTGCTGGCCACCGAACAGCTGACTGTGCTGCTCTGGCCTCACCGGGGGGGGGGGTGCTCTTCCTGGCAGAACACACACACACACACACACACACACACACACCCTTCAAGGCAGCCACATCCCTTCACTAACTTGCTTTTCAGCTCCATTCAGCTCTTGTCCACGTGCGGGACAAGAAAAAGTAGAAATATCTTCCAAGTTCTCACACACACACAAAAGATCTTGTGAATAGCAATAGCAATAGCAGTTAGACTTATATACCGCTTCATAGAGCTTTCAGCCCTCTCTAAGCAGTTTACAGATTTTTAGCAAATTGAGTCAGCAAATCGCCCCCACAGTCTGGGTCCTCATTTCACCCACCTCGGAAGGATGGAAGGCTGAGTCAACCTTGAGCCGGTGAGATTAGAACCGCTGAACTGCAGATAACAGTCAGCTGAAGTGGCCTGCAGTACTGCACCCTAACCCCTGCGCCACCTCGGCTCTTGGAAGTTGGAAGTAGTCCCACAAACTACTTTTTTTGCCCTGCACATGGCAGTGGAGAATGGAGAAGGAAAGCAGGTTAGTGGAGGAATGTGGCTGCCTTGGGGTGGGGGGGAGTTAGGGATCTCTCTCACGCACACCCACACACCATCCTTTTCTTGGGAACTCTGCACAGATGCAGAGAAGGCTTCGGATAGAGCATTTTGGGGATGTGCGTCTCCGCTGAAATCCCAAGGAAAGAACGATTGCCAGGGGGGGGAAAGGGGGAGGGGATTTTGCCCCTTATCCTGTTCTGAGTCTGTGCTGAGCCTCAGAACCAGGTAAGAGGAAGGAAAACCTCCCCTCCCCATTTTCAAGCCATTTGCAGAAATGCCCCATTCCGAGCCTTCAATCCTGCAATCCTGGAATACGCTGAAGGCTTGAAACGGGGCGTTTTTGCAAATGGCTTGAAAATGGGCAGGGGGATATTTCTGCCTCTTACCCTGTTCTGGAGTGGCTCAGCTGATCCGATTAAGGAGCCGAGAAGCCCTGAGGTGAGCAGGGAAGGTAAGGGCAGCCCCCTATTCTGGTTAAACCCACCACTTCACTAGGGCTTATTTTGGGGTAGGGCTTATATTTTTGCCCACCCCGAAAATCTGGCATGGCCTTATTTTCAGGACATGTCTTATTTTCAGGGAAACACAGTCCGTATACACATAGACACACACACGTACAGATGTTTAAACATGAATGGATCCAAGGGGAAATATTTACTGTAATTAACTCTGCCACTTCCCAATTTATTTCCTCTCCATTTAAACCTCAGGTGGAATCTGAATTCTTTCCACTTTGGAGCAAAGATACCCCCTAAAATCTCAGCTCAGCTTTCGTACCAATTCAGAATACGAAGAACGGATTAACAGAATGCAGAAACAGAAGAACACAATATAAGCAAACTGATTGACTAGACAGTTGCTATAAAGAAATCAGAAGCACAAAAATAAAGGCACATATTTAGGTTCATTCATAGACTTTGCACAGTAACGGGAAACAAAACAGTGCTGTCTAACCGTCTGTAAAGACTAGCACAGCTAAACAGGTTCTATATTTACCCACTGATTGGCATTGCATGCAGAGCCGAGGTGGCGCAGTGGTTAAATGCAGCACTGCAGGCTACTTCAGCTGACTGCAGTTCTGCAGTTCGGCTGTTCAAATCTCACCGGCTCAGGGTTGACTCAGCCTTCCATCCTTCCGAGGTGGGTAAAATGAGGAGCTGGATTGTTGTTGGGGGCGATATGCTGACTCTGTAAACCGCTTAGAGAGGGCTGAAAGCCCTATGAAGCGGTATATAAGTCTCACTGCTATTGCTATTGCTAACAGAATTAGGGAAGAGTCCCTACACAGAATTAGGAATGCTGTTCAGTCTTAGTTTAAGAGAATAGGCTCTAGTAAGCTCTCTTTAATTTGAGCATGCAGATAGTGACACACTAGTCAAAGGCTATAACTTTTGGTATTTGGGATTCCCGTTCAACCTACTTTCAGGAAGGAAAACATAAATGCAACAATCCCAAAGGTGCTTTTTCAGGAGGCTATATAACTCTTGTTCTTGTCCTTTGAAAGCATCATGTTTAATGGCTATCACTACATCTTGTTGAAATAATGCAGAAATAATAGAACTAAATAGACTACTTTGTTTTCAATTGCTTTTCAGATTATTCTTACTATGGGATCTACTTTCATAGCTGCCATAGAGTGGTACATTGATTCAACTATCACAATTACCTTCATTCCCCCTCCCCCCCCCCAAAAAAAAACTTTGGCTGAGTTGTTAGCTGAGGAGTTGATTCACCTACTGCATAATTTCTTGATCATTGAGTCAGATGGAATTGAAATCCCCTCTAATGGTGTGCTCATCAGAAACAGAGCAAAGCAAAACAAAACTTCTTCCTTAGTCAAACCTTTCTTAAATACATATGATCAATGACATAAATTTAATAATTCATTTGCAAAAATCTTGTGTTTCCTTTTCTTACTTATCAGCTCTCTGCCACTGTCCTTCTAATGATTCCTGGCACAGAGTGAACTATTGAAAGTATTAACAGCATGCCAAACTCACAGAGCCCCCAAAGGAAATCAGGACAATCCTTTGTGGATTTCTAGGAAAGGCTGTTTCTCAGTTGTCGGGCCACCATCTAACTCTGCTACAGACTTTACTCTGCTTTTCTTGTTGCACAAACTTGATAAATATAGATAGACTGTGGGCAACATGGGATATGAAATGAATGTGAGTCAGGTTCTCTTTCAACCAGAATTCTATATGTTGAAGTGGTGCAGAAATACTATAAATAAATAGACAGCTTTGTTTTCAATTGCTTTTGAAATTATAAACATTATTTTGCTGTCCAATTTCCACGTGTCTAAAATAATGTTATACTGAGAAAGAGAAGAACCAACATAATATACTCCATAGTATCACAGGGAACCTTATAAAATGTGCTTCTTTTTCAAGTCATCTTTAGGATCATAATAGGAGACAATAAACAATTTATCTCTACTATGTACAGTGCAGTGGTGGGATAATAATTTAACAACCGGTCCTCTGCCCTAATGACCATCTTGGAAGGTGGGGCTTGGTGGTCATGTGACTGGGTGGGTGTGGCCAACTCAACATCACTCACGTTGATGGGCGCTTCACCTTAGTTGTTACAATGTAATAAGGGTTAACCGGAGAGGCAGTTTCTGTAAGCAGGGCAATAGAGATTAGGCTAGAAACAACACCAGAATGTGTCCTTCCTGCCTTCCTTACAGGATTAGCCCTGTAAAGTGGAAAGAACCAAAAAGAGATTTCTTCCAACAATTGGTTCTCCGAACTACTTAGAAAGTTACCAACCGGTTCTCCCGAATAGGTGCGAACTGGCTGAATCCCACCACTGGTACAGTGCCACAGTTTTAAAACTAAATAATGTTAATTTCTTGACTTCAGTTTTCCAAAGGCAATAGACTGTGGCAATCACTGCAGCCTGAAACAGCTGATGGTCAGGAGGCCAATCCAACCAACAATCAGCTGCTTGCGCTAATCAAGCTGTGCTGAAGCTGAAACAGAAACACACTATTTGCTGCAAGGAGGCAAATTGCTGGGAGGCAGAGGCAATTTTTCCCCCTTGTGCTAATCAGGCTAAACTGAAACTGAAACAGGCTGTTTGCTGTTTGCTGCAAGGAGGCAAATTGCTGGGAGGCAGAGGCAATTTTTCCCCCTTGTGCTAATCAGGCTAAACTGAAACTGAAACAGGCTGTTTGCTGCAAATTGGCAAATTGCTGGCAGAGGCAGAGTTAGATTTTTTTCTTTCTTTCCTCCCCAAAAGCTAGGTGCGTCTTATACTTCTGAGTGTCTTATACTCCAAAAAATATGATATTTATTTTTTTCCCCAATAGAAGGGTAGAAAAATAGAAATAACAAAACGTTCTCCATTCCTATTCCTATCTTGCAAACTGCAGCTGACAGAACATCAAGAATTTTGAATTACTCCAAATTAGAATCCCCTAAATAAACAATACAATTATCTGCTAGAGACCCTACCAATACCTTTCAGCTATAATATTAATGCATTAAACTTAGTTTTATTTGGCTGCTATTTTTACACAAACCACTATGTGGCGGCGGAAGACATAAGATTATCAGCAAAGTACTAGACATTCTAGGGAAATAGCAGAGTTGTATTGTGTTAAAGTCAGAGAGTGAGCAACTGCAGCTTTGAGATACAAGATGAACTACACATATCTACTCTGCCCTTTCCCCATAAATTCCGTGTTACAGAAGTAATTGAAAATAATTAGAAATAGAATCCAATATATATTCTTCCAGCCAACAAATTTGTTATCATTTTCCCCTTAGGCAATACAAAAAAGCTTTTGACACAAATTCAAGCATACATTAATAACAAGTACTGGAATATATCTTATTTAACTTCACTGCAGTCATTAACCAGCACAAGAGAATTGGTATTCAAATATTGAAAATATCCAAAACTAAATTCACAACGCCAAGGTAGTTAAGGAAAGTACATATAGACCCTCCTCCACAAAACAAAATGTTTAAGACACAATCTGAAAACCAATATTCTAAAAAGCTTATTCAACTTACACATATACAAGAAGAAGAAACTAAAATTAGTAATCTGAATAATATAAACTTAGAACAGCAGTATAAAATACAAGTACTACAGAAATATACATGAGCACAAAGACAAACACACAAACACACTTGCATACATACATGCACACGCATATAAGTCTACATTATTTCTGTAATGCCATATACTTCTAATCATCAAATCCCCAAATCAACATTTCACTATTTTCGGATCGCCAGAGCCGTGGTGGTGGTGCAGCAGGTAGAATGAAGTATTGCAAGCTAATTCTGCTGACTGCCAGCAGTTCAATTCTCACTGCCTCACCCTTACAAGATCAGTAAAATGAGGACCCAGATTGTTGGGGGAAATATGCTGACTTTGTAAACAGCTCAGAGATGGCTGTAAAGCACTATCAAGCCGTATATAAACTTAAGTGCTATTATTGCTGTTCTCGCAAAATAATCTGAAAGTGATTTCCAAGTAGAAACACAATTATTCAAGGTGTTTTCTTTAAACAAAGCTGTCTATTTCACCATTTCTGCCAATTCCATTAGCTACACCATCCATTTTTCCATTGCAGGTATTTGAAGATCCTTCTATCTATGTGCATGTAAAAATTGTGCTGCTGTTATCAAATATATAAACAAAGTTCCATAAGACATTTACATTTCTTTATCTATTAAATCCAAAAGAAAAGTCTTTGGTTTCAATTGTACATTCACTTTTAAAATTTCCTGGATCAGAATACATATCTGCTCTCGGTATTTTCTAGCTTTCTTGTATGTCCACCAGAGGGGAAAGAAATGTACCTTTTTTTTTTAAAGATTTCCAACAAATATTTGAAATCCCTTTTACATTTTTTTTTACATTTATCCAGTGTTGTATGACAGTATCCCATCATTTTATAAAAATTCTCTTTAAGACTATGATTCAATGTAGTGACAGTACTGATGATCTGAATTCAATTGCTACTTGGTTTTGCGAATCTGGCTCAGTCAGAAGCAGTTCGGATAGATTTTGCTGATGACAAATACTAAATTGATAATAGCTAATGATTGGAGGAAGATATGAACAACAACATTGAGATCAAAAGAGGAATTCAAAGCGGATTTTATGGAAAACTAGAAGCAGACTAAGGACTCGCTCATACACATGGTTGGCTAATGTACGAACATAAGCAGGAGTAGATGAAGCATATTTCATGAAATATTCTCAGTAGAAAATGTAACGTTTACATTTTTTTCAATCTTTTCTTCCCCAGTGGAAAAATGGATGTTGTAGCTATGCAGGGAAAGCACAGGAAAGCTATTTTTAATATTAGTGCCTTTCTTCATCTAAAACCCCTCACATTTACTTTTACTCAAACTAGCTGCAAAGAAGCCCTGGGGTGCAATTACTTTTCGCAGATTTACAGAGAACTGAAAGTTTATTGAAGTAGTTGTACAATTAAACCAACTATGTAGCAATCATTCAGATTAGCCTTAGATTTGGGTTATGCATGGGTTCAGCTGCCTGAGCTTATGCTACAACAAACTGCAATTAGAAAAATCTGTTTCTGAAGGTTCTAGACATATACAATCTAGTGCCCATAATAATGGGTCCCCCCCCCTATTTCATTTTCTTGCCCTGATAAACTTGAGTTGCAGCTTCAAAACGTTTTGATTGTACAAAGAAAAGGTTTGTGACACGATGCTAGATGGTGTCACGCCATCTAGGGCTTCAACGTAATCAGCAACTCTTTAAAAATATAAAAAACTCTTTGTGAAATGAAAGAAGCAAAGAAACAGAGCAAAAATTCCCAAATAAAACATGTGCTGACTAAATTGAGGTTGTATAACAAGCCTTAGTTATGGTCTTCCATTTCACTTTGAATTGGGTCAATCCAGGGGTGGGTTTCTCGCCCCGTTCCAACCGATTCGGTTGGAACGGGGCCGGCAGTGTCGTCATGCATGCGCGCGGTGCACGCATGTGTACTAGCGTCTGTGCGATGCTCCAGCTGCTCCTGGAGGATCGCGCAGGCGCTATATGCGTCCTGCGCATGCGTGGAAGTGCAGAACTCGTCAAAACCGGGTAAGGAGCGCGGGCACGCGAGTGGGCTCTTCACCATTCCCGGAAGTTACTTACCAACCAACCGGTTAGTTGCCGATCAACCGGTTCACAGGGACCCCCGTGAACTGGTTGAAACCCACCCCTGGGTCAATCTCTACTTAAAGAAGAAGCCAGGATTTTAAACCATGATTTGAAGTATCGTTTACTATCCTGACATTTTCAGAGGAGTACAAGCATACTGCCTGAGCTTATGCTACAAAAAACTGCAATTAGAAAAATCTGTTGCTGAAGGTTCTAGACATATACAATCTGGTGTCCATAATAATGGTTTCCTTTCCCTATTTAATTTTCTTGTCCTGATAAACTTGAGTTTGCAGCTTCAAAATGTTTTGATTGGGAATAGGGCGGCATATAAATAAAATAAAACTTAAACTTAAACTACAAGAAAAGGTTTCCCATCTTGAATGAAATTACAAAGTACCATAAATCACTTTTATTCTCATGCCAATTTTTTTTTAAAAAAAAGTTTACACTTGGACAAAAATCATAATTACCTAAATATGAACATGTGAATCATACATCAGGGTCGTTTCCGATCCAGGCATATATGCCAGGTAAGCCTGGTATCTTATCAGTTTATCTGAGTAGATTAAATTGACAGTTATCCTGTATCTTTGCTAAATACCTTTTTCAGTTTGATGATTCCTTCTTGTGTGTTCTCATCTGTGCTAATGTCAAACAAATTGCCCCCATCTCCTGGAACAATGGTATATCCAATTTCAGCATTTTTCCCAAAGTCAGGATCCACTGCTCTGATTCTTCCAACAGCTGAACCAACAAGAGATGACTCTGGTACTTTTAAGTGGAAGATACCTAAGATGAAGTGACAATTAATTGGATCATCCCTTGACCAGTTACAAAGGATTTATCAGAGAACAAATATATCCTACATTATCATTGTTAACACAGTACACCACATGGACTATATAATCTTTATTATTAATACAGAGAGAAATCTTCTGCTATGTGTGAGAGCTAGCAAATCTCAATTCTTACATAAAACATTACCACACTATCACATGCAGATATCACACAACCTGAGAGCACAAATCTTCTTTAATTTGCAATGAGTAGAGATAGACTTACAACTTAGAGTAACTTTATTGTCACTTTGTACATGAATTGGCAAAAATTTAAGTGAAATTTTGCTGCATACAGCTCTCCAAAGGTGACCACTTTCAATGAACACTACATAAACATAACTAACTAACTAACTAACTAACTAACTAACTAACTAACTAAATAATGCAAAATTATGCATATAACCACATACACACACATATTATATGACACAGAGAAACAACACAGCCTAGTTTGGATGTCTTCGTATATATGGCAAGAAAAGTGAATCTTGCCAGTTTAGCAGATGGAAGGCACAGGGAACAAAGCTGTTACAGAATTTGGTAGTCCTGCTAGAAATACTTCCTCCAGAAGGCAGCATCAGAAACAGACCGTAAACTGGGTGTGTGGGATCTCTAACAATGCTTTGAGCTCTAAGCACATAGCGCTTATAAGCAGTATCCTGAATAACAGGAAGTGAGCTTCCTATAATCGTCTCGGCTGTCCTTACCACTCTCTGTATGGACTTTCTATCTGAGGCACTGCTCCTACCAAAGCAAACAGTGATGCAGCTTGTTAAAACGCTTTCAATCATGTCTCTTTAAAAAGTGGCTAGGATAGAAAGGGAAAGACAAAGGAAATGTAGACGCTGGTTTGCATGCTTCACTAAGGATGATGTGTGGAGAGACCAGTTCAGATTGTTAGTTATCTGCACCCCAGATACTTAAGACTGTTGACCACCTCTACAGCTGCATCCTTGATACTGAGTGGAATATGACTATGCCGGCTCTTTCTAGAAGCTACAATGATCTCCTTTATAAGCCCTTCATGGTATTAGACCTGGGTACTTGAGAGACCGCCTGCTGCCAATTACCTCCCAAAGACCCGTTAGATCTCACAGGGTCGGCCTCCTCCGGTTCCGTCCACCAGCCAATGCCATCTGGCTACTACCCGGGGGAGGGCCTTCTCTGTGGCAGCTCCGGCCCTTTGGAACGAACTCCCCGCAGGGATTCGGACCCTCACCTCTCTCCAGGCCTTCCGGAAAGCCGTCAAAACCTGGCTGTGAACAACCGGTTCTCCCGAATAGGTGCGGACTGGCTGAATCCCACCACTGATATCATTAAAAATTATCCATTAACATTTCCTTGTTATTGTTGTAGTTAGCTAAAAATTATTTACTATTTATATCACATCTCATCTCATCAGACCTAAAAGAAATTACATCTTTATAACAAGATCTAGTTCAAACTTTTTTGACAGAATATCTCCACTCAGTGGCAGATTAAGGCTCACTGGTGCTCTAAGCACTGATAAATCTGGTGCCCCTCCTTTGTACATACTCTACAAATCTTCATTTTTTTTTTCTTTCTCAAATTTTTGGTGCCTGTTTGGGCCTGGTGCCCTAAGCGTGTGTTTAGTCTGCTTAATAGTTAATACACCACTGTCTCCACTGTTACAATATTCTCCTATTCCAAAAAGGAAGGATAATGCCTAACCTTTGGATAATTATTTGATTATTTGATAATTATTCCATCAAAACTAAAAGTCTGGGCTTTTGTGCTGATGGCTGATATGGTATCATCCCCTACCTATTAATAAATAGGGCATCAGAAGAAGATCAGCTCCTGTAAAATTAGTTTCTCCAGGTTGCAAGCTATAATTTAAACCTATGAATTTGATTTTATTTATACAGAAAAAAACAGATTATACAAAAAGGCTTTGTCAGTTAAGTTGAAATGAAATCCCATGGTTGCTGAGTCCTTAAGAGGAAACATATAACATTAATTCTTGCATGTGTGAGGCTCCCAACAGATGCACAAAACTTAACCAATGAAGAGTTTGGCCATATTTTCACATGTCAGAATATTCCTATAGCACTTAATGCCTCTAAAGCTTAGTATTGTGCCTATGATATTATCCTTCTATTGTTCCTTTTGAAATTGTACAGAAAAAAATGAATGCAGAGGATAACAAAGATTAAGCAGTTGAATATAGCAGGATTTTTTTAGCATTCAGAACTATATGTTCTTTTAAAAAACACTAAAAGGATGTGGGTGGATCAGTTAAAATGGGGGATTCATAAGAATAAGTGAAGGGTACGTTTTATGAGGAATTGGATATGGTATTCAGTTGTATGGATGTGTAAACTTAAATGGATGTTATATCACTTATCTTTTTCCCAG
The DNA here is from genome assembly GCF_009769535.1 of Thamnophis elegans. Classification (NCBI taxonomy): domain Eukaryota; kingdom Metazoa; phylum Chordata; class Lepidosauria; order Squamata; family Natricidae; genus Thamnophis; species Thamnophis elegans. Next base: position 84,344,649 of record NC_045546.1, read on the forward strand.
AAATACATCAAGGAATCATAATGCTGGGCAGAACAGCATGATACTAAAATTCAGAGACTGAAAAAAAGAGGAGCTAGGAGGCATATATGTTCCACTTCTGAGCAAAAGCTTTATTTAGTTAAGCTGTCATTTAAACTGACTGCGATTTGGCACGTCAATTCCTAAGTGTGCCATCGGTTCAAGAAAATCTCTACTATTTGTGTTTAACATTGGATCATCTAAGAATTGCTAGACACATTGAAATTCCATGCATGCTGAACCTTCAAAATAATTCTGTTAGATATAGAAGGATTTACTTCTAAATAAATATGACTGAGGTTATCAGCACTTAGTAAAAAGTACAAAAGTCTCAGGACAGAGAAGTTTTTTAAGTCTGGCTATGAATTTCAGCCCCTAACATATATATTTTTTGCGAGGTCTCACTCGCCATCTTCTGGCTGGGTTTTGGCTTAAAGTGTGATCGGAGCTGCCGTCTTTGTATAAATCTTGGGGGGTAGGGGTGGAGTGCTGGCTTTGTTTCAGTAAGTGGAATGATTGGTTGTGTGGTTGTATCATGATTGGTAAATTGGTGCTGATTGGTGCTGGCTGTGTGTCCATTGTTGTTTCATGTTGCAAATCTATTATCTTTCAAAATATCATAAAACAATAGAACAACATATCTAAGGGTAAGTTTTATGTAGCTGCTTAGTATTGATATTTGACCACCCAAAAGTTGTGTTAACATTCCTTTAAAAAAATGAACACATTTTTTCCTGTGTCATATTAGTCCCAATTGGACATAATTGACAAGAGCAATGCATATTTCAAGTTATTATACATAGATAGTCCTTGCTTATTAATCATTTATTCCATAACCATTCAAATTTATGACGGTATGGAAAAACAGCTTTACAATCCATTTACAAACATTCACAACCTTCACAATATTCTCATCTCTCTCTATATATATATATAATCTTTTCTTGCAATAAGGTGTCTGCTCTTCTACAAATCAAAAGGAATATGATTGCGCTGGCAGCCTGAGATTGGAAACTGTAGGCACAAGTATCCTAAAGTACTCTCCTGAAATTTCTTTCTCTTCAGTCTCTCTGCTTTGGGGATTGGAGGGGAGAGAAAAAAGCTAGCAATTTTTGCACATAATTCCTTCCTTTGCCTGACCTTTTATGTATGTCAGATGTCACATGTTCTTGATGTGTAGAAAAGTAAGCAGTTTACTCTCCAATCTGTTGCTTGGGGAGGCGGGTGGAGAGGGGAATGATCAGTGGTGGGATTCAGCCGGTTCGCACCTATTCAGGAGAACCGGTTGGTAACTTTCTAAGCAGTTCAGAGAACCAATTGTTGGAAGAAATCTTTGTTTTTTTCCCCCCTTACAGGGCTAATCCTGTAAGGAAGGCAGGAAGAAAACATTCTGGTGTTGTTTCTAGCCTAATCTTTATTTCCCTGCTTACAGAAACTCCGGTTAACCCTTATTACATTGTAACAGCTAAGGCGAAGTGCCCATCGACCTGAGTGACATTGAGATGGCCACACCCACCCAGTCACATGGCCACTGAACCCCACCTACCCAGATGGTCATTATGGAAGAGGACCGGTTGTTAAATTATTTGAATCCCACCACTGGGAATGATCATATAAAGCAGTGATTGCTTACAGAATCTATTTGCTTTCCCCCATCCCTCATAGAGTAGAGAGACTGAAGAGAAAGAGATTTCAAGACAGTAATCTCTTCGTTCTTTTACACATTGAAAGCAAATGCAGCCACGAAACAGTCAAGCAAAGGAAAGGTTGCCTACAAAACAGAGGTGGGTTCCTACCAGTTCGCACCTATTCGGTAGAACCGGTTCGTCAAATCTACCGAACCGGTTAGAAGAGGTTCCACCAGTGGACCCGGAAAGCAGGCCACACCTACAGAAGAGGTTCCAAAAGTTTTTTGAAACCCACCACTGACACACACACACACACACACACACACACACACTCACTCACTCACACAGAGAGAGAAAGAGGAAAGAAAGGAAGAAAGAAATAAAGAAAAAAGAAAGAAAAAGTGAGAGAGAAATGAAAGAAAAAAAGAAAAAAGGGACAGAGAGACAAAAGGAAGGAAAGAGATAGATAGATAGATAGATAGATAGATAGATAGAAAGAAAGAAAGAAAGAAAGAAAGAAAGAAGAAAGAAAGAAGAAAGAAAGAAAGAAAGAAAACACATGCCCGGCAAGCCACTCCCCACCAGGTCACATGGCTAGCAAGCCACTCCCACAAAGGAGGCCACACCCACAGAGTAGGTTCCAAAAATTTTTGAAACCCACCACTGCTACAAAACCACTTGCATTCATGTGTGCATGACAGCAAGCAGGAATTTAAACATTACCATTTAGCAACCACATTGTTTAATTTCAGAGTTACTTATCCCGAAGAGCAGTTAGTTGAGGACTATCTGTAAGAAAACCATAGGAAGATGTGGGCGAGAGTTTCCACTTCCTTAAAGGTAATAAAATCATGCCTTATACGTTACAATTAAACAGAAAATACAGCAGACTGAATCATTCCAGACACATTATGATAGTTATACTTCAGGAGTTTTTAGATACAGCTAATGCTCTGGAGCACACTGCAAAATCAATATGTTTTAACGGAATGTGCTGTCATTTTACAATCCGCACTTCTCTGGCCATAATTCAAACAGTTAAAAACCTGCCTAGCAATAAGCTGATTTAAAGTATTATATTAATAACCTATATGGCCATGACTTCGGCAGGAGAAGGAGGTGATTTATGTGCAATTTTGAATTAGGATTATACCCAGGGTGTACATTGTCATATGAATAAGGATCACAATTATACTTCCCTTCCAAGTTTGGCAAATATACGCAGCCTTTAATAGAGAAAGTACAATACAGTTGATGTTGAAAATGGAGCCAAACCCACTCAGGACCCTGGCAAATGGGTCATACCAGAGGTGGGTTTCCTACCAGTTCGCACCAGTTCGGTAGAAACCGGTTCGTAAATCTACCGAACCGGTTAGAAGAGATTCCACCAGTGGACCCGGAAAGCAGGCCAACACCTACAGAAGAGGTTCCAAAAATTTTGAAACCCACACACACACACACACAACAGACAGACAGACAGACACACACAGAGAGAGAAAGAGAAAGAAACGAAGAAATAAATAAATAAAGAAAAAAGAAAGAAAAAGTGAGAGAGAGAGAAAAGAAAAAAAAGGAAAAGGGACAGAGAGACAAAAGGAAGGAGAGAGAGAGAGAGAGAGAAAAAAGAGAAAGAGAAAGAAAGGAAGAAAAATAAAGAAAAAAGAAAAAAGAAAGAAAAAGTGAGAGATGAAAGAAAAAAGGAAAAGGGACAGAGAGACAAAAGGAAAGAGAGAGAGAGAGAGAGAGAGAGAAAGAAAGAAAAGAAGAAAGAAAGAAGAAAGAAAGAAAGAAAGAAAGAAAGAAAGAAAAAAGAAAGAAACACATGGCTGGCAAGCCACTCCCACCAGTCACATGGCCATAAGCCACTCCCACAAAGGAGGGGCCACACCCAAAGAGTAGGTTTGAAAATTTTTTTGAAACCCCCACTGAGTCATACAGATATATTACTTTTCTATTCTTCATTAATGAGCACACTTATGCCTCCATCTTCAAAGGAGGATAACCAGCTGTGGGATTTCTATCACCATTTTCTTTTTAGAGAACAACAGAGCATTACAGGCCATTAAGAAAGAGGTTTCTGTCTTAAAAAATAAAAAGGCATGATTGACTCACTCTCAGGATCACAACAAAGAAGTGGCACGCTGCTATTTCAACACTGCTTGGGCTACAAGAGTCTATTTGCAACAATCTGACATTCTAGTGTTTTCCAGAAATTCAACAACAATGAACACTGAGGTCATTCAAATTAATCCGAAATTCTGGATGGATTCTTCAATCCTGCCAAACTCATATTTCTGATGATTACTGGGTAATTATGCTGCATCATCCACCAGTAATAGCACCTTAGTAGCACATGGAACATCTTAAGGCTCTTACCCTTGGCAGCATACTGTTAGGGGGAATATGAAAACAAACAACTGAGCGATAAAATGTTAGATCACTTTGCCATTTCCTTTGACTAATTACAGGGAAGAGAGACTGTATAAGGAGAAAGAATTAAGAAGCATGCAGTTTGCCTGACAGCCTTGTGAGGCTATTTCTCTTTCTCTGTTCAGAGTTACTGGCCTGTATCTAAACGAAGCCATGCACAAAGTAATGCACTGAAATCAGCAGGTCCCATTGATTTCAGCGAATCACTAAAATTATCTTTCCATATTCTACTTGTCCAAGTGAAGGAATACTTAGTTTCATAAGGGAGCCATGTATTGTATTTAAAATGGTAAAAAGGCAACACATATATTAGGAAAAGAATGGGCAGAAAATGCACATTTGTGGGCATAAGAGAAAATGAATTGAAATATGCAGACTGAGGGGAAAAAAACATCCACAATGTTCACGGTGGGTTTAATAAAATGTGCAAATGGATTCAGGAATGAGACAGGATAAACGTAAGGTTAAAAATGAGAACTGAAGCTTGAACTTGATGGATTCATTCATCCATACTGGTGACCTACCAAGCTGAACACTACACATCAGCCATATACTATTACAGTGTTTCTCAACCTTGGCAACTTGAAGATGTCCGGACTTCAACTCCCAGAATTCCCCAGCCAGCATTCGCTGGGGAATTCTGGGAGTTGAAGTCCAGACATCTTCAAGTTGCCAAGGTTGAGAAACTGTACTATTATGTATCAAGGATCTTACAGCATATCTGTTTTTGCAGGCCACATATGGTCTACCAGTGACTTGTGTTCAGTTCTGATATGGACAGATAATAGTTTTAAAACACAATAAAATAATAGAAAGGAAGGAAGGAAGGAAGGAGGAGGGAGGGAGGATACTGGATTTTCCGTGGTTAAAAAAAGTGAGCTAGAGTAAAGAAAAGAGAGAGAGAATTGTGTTTTGTTAGGTGAAGCAGTGGTGGGATTCAGCCAGTTCGCACCCCTTCGGGAGAACCGGTTTGTAACTTTCTAAGCAGAACCGGTTGTTGGAAGAAATCTCATTTTGTTTTTCCCCACTTTACAGGGCTAATCCTGTAAGGAAGGCAAGAAAGAAACATTTCTGGGTTGTTTCTAGCCTAATCTTTATGCCCTGCTTACAGAAACTGCCTCTCCAATAACCCTATATTACCATTGGAACAACTAAGGTGAAGTGCCCATCGACTAAATGACATTGACTTGGCCATGCCCACATGATCACCAAGCCCCGCCTACCCAGCTGGTCATTAGGGCAGAGAACTGGTTGGTAAATTTGTGAATCCCACCACTGAGGTTGCAGGTATTAAATATGAGGAATGTAGTTTCTGATATGGGAAATATTGAGCTGGAAAGAGAAAAGAGAGGGAAAAAAGACAAATGGAGAGACAATGGAACTCTCTGGTGGATGAGAACAACAAAGTCGAAAAAAGGGGATCGAGGATCTAGCTTGAAAGAGAAAGCTGGAAAGAACAGTGGCCAGTAGGAACTCAACTTAGATGGTGTAGAAAGAGGTAGCTGGTGATTGGCAAGCTGATGGTGCCTGCAGGAGTCAAAAAAATATTTTTTTCTGGATAGTGCCCTGTTGTGACTCAGCAGAAGTTTGCTGTGAGTTGAGTTGCAATGCAAGATTAACAATGCAGCTGGGGCTCGTTAGTGTCATCTTCTGGAGATAAAAGGACGGATGGTGCCACACTCTGGTTGCAGGAGTCAACATTCATTCAATGTTCATTGATCATTGGTCGTGGTTTGTTTGTGAGAGACACTTGGAGAAGTGATTTGCTTTCTTTCTGTACACCAGGATTGGCCATAAGAGATCTTTGTTTTTGAATTCTGTTATCTTCTTGCCAGAGACTTTATTTATGTTCATTTTACGCTCACAGCCAGTCTGAGCCAAGGACTGATAAAGTTATTTCCTTTTAAGTCTCTCTGACTGTCGTCTGTGAACGAGCGAAGAAGGGGGGGTCAGAACAGTGTCCCCCCCCAGCTCCCAAATAATCCATCATAATATGTTTAACGTGGCAAGATGTAATTTGTCCAAGTCTGCTGTAAAAATTGTGAAACTTGACAGTACAGAATATGTTCCTGGGCTAGACTTTAACATTTTATCAAGTTTTGTGCTGTGTTGGTTAGTTGTATGAAATATGAGGGAGATACAGGAAGAAAAACTACGGGAGAAAAAGACCCCTTTTCTACTTGATATTATTGCTAAAGGGACAATAATGGAAATAGAATAATCCTGTAAATTTTAGATCCAAAAGAATGGTCACATAGTAGGAGCCAGTGCGAGACTCCTGCAAAGGGCAAGCTGATTCCAAATGCCACGCAATCTTGATTTATTTAAAGGCAACACACTGTAATTTACACATGAGCAAATTGCCTTTGCTCAGCTGAAGTTACCCAAATGGCAACAGCAGCTATCGGAAAATGTCACATTGTATTAAGTTCACTGCTTCCCTTCTTACTTCCCCTGTGAAACATTTAATGTTTACAATATAATTGAATTCACGGATATTGTGTGAGGTCTGTCTGCACAACACTGCCCCCCCACCACCACAACTGCCCCCTGAATTGATATATCAGAGCTGATTCACACAACCAAGTGTTCATGAAATTATACGGGTAGGTAATTTGATCTCCCTTTTTGCATTTTGGTTTAGACTTACAGTTCGATGGCGTTATTTACTAAATTCTCAATTGGAGTTGTGTTTTTCTAAATACGTTATGAATTGTTAAAGCTGCCTTGTGATGCTCTGCTGAGCTTCTATAAAAATAAATATAAATGTAAGTTCATCGTTCAGGGTTGCATAACAGATTATGTCTCATTTCAAATTCACATAAAGCTGGGAAGAGTATTAAATAAAGAAGGTACGGGTCCTAAAACTATAAATGATTTGTACATTTCCTTTGAACTAGTTATGGACAGTGACAAATTCTGAGCAATCATATCATCCTTTTTGCCTGGGATTTCTCAGTTTAAATAACTTCTCCCTTCCTTGGTTGAAATATTCCAACAGATAGGATAAACATCTTATCTTAAATTCTTAATATAACCTCTTAAATTCAAGGCACTGAAGACTGATTAGAACAGTGTTTCTCAACCTTGGCAACTTGAAGATGTCTGGACTTCAAATCCCAGAATTCTGTAAACCGCTTAGAGAGGGCTGAAAGCCCTATGAAGCGGTATATAAGTCTAACTGCTATTGCTATTGCTAACAACAACTGTTTTTAACTGCTTTAAAATCTTTTCCCTCCTCTAGCAGAGATCGAGGTGAGTTTAACCCTAACCATCACATTCTTAATTCAGTTTTCTTTTTGCAAACAATTAAGCTAGCTGTCTTACTTTTTTTAAATGAATTAAAGTCATGGCAATTTTTCAATTATCATCTAGAAATTTCTGATGTGTGACAATTAAAGTGAAAACTAGGTGCAGTTTACTTTGTTAGTAATTGCTTTACCTTTTGTGAGCATTATGTATATCAGTAAGATACTATTTAGTATTAAAATAAATATAGAGTATATTCAAACTAAAGCATTCCTATGGGAGCCCACTGCTATGTATTATACATCTAATTGCTTTTGCATTCTTTCCTCCCAATAAGAAGCAATAAAGAAGCAAGGACTGAAATGCTATAAAATATGAATTATCCACTCCACTTAATTGGCTTGATTCTATAATGTAAAATTTGTCAGAGATAATTATTTAGCTTCTATGGCTTAAACAAGTAAATAACACCATTTTACACTGAAGAGAATGGAAGAAAAGATTTTAATAGAACTACCTCTTGTAAACATCAAAGGAAAAGCGTTATGCCTCCTAGTCTGTGGTTTATGCTATACCTTAACTGTAATGAAGATTAGTCCTCAAGTTGCAACTATTCCTTCAACAACTGCTCAAACTAAAAGCAGCACTGAACAAATAGTAGTTATGCCCAGTGCCACTACGTACACAGGATCAAAATTTGGCCTCTTAACAGCCTGCCCATACTTACAACATCAGCCACCTCTAGAGAGCTGAGGTGGTGCAGTGGTTAGGGTGCAGTACTGCAGGCCACTTCAGCTGACTGTTATCTGCAGTTCAGCGGTTCTAATCTCACCGGCTCAAGGTTGACTCAGCCTTCCATCCTTCCGAGGTGGGTGAAATGAGGACCCAGACTGTGGGGGCAATACGCTGACTCTGTAAACCGCTTAGAGAGGGCTGAAAGCCCTATGAAGTGGTATATAAGTCTAACTGCTATTGCTATTGCTAATGGTTTTTGCAGTTTTCTTTGCAAGGAAGCTGCTGGCTGCCAGTCCTCCTTCCCAAGGTTGCACCCACCTGTTGTAAAAATTGCATATGACTTCTTTGAGGTTTTGGAAGCCTCAGAATCAGGGCAGCAAGTGTAGGGCATCAGGTAGCAAGGCCAACAGAGTGGCAGAACCTGGGAACTCTAGGTGGCAAGGGGGAAGAGTAGTAATTCTGACAACTACAGTCCCAGCATAAACTGGTCACAATCAAGTTGAGAAAGAATGCACTAGTCTCTTCTCGATCGTGTCATTCAGATAGTTGAATTATGGAAGCCATGTGGCGGGTGATGAAAAATTATGAATGATTGGGAAATCTGATTCCACTTAAACTCATAGACCCTTCAACCACTTCTTGTGCTGATTGCTGCACCTACAGGACTATCTTTGAGGCTGCAGGCAAAAGCCCCCATGTCACAGCCGACAAATGGTGTTCTAATGTCAGCTGCTCATGCGCATACGCTGAGTTCCCTAATAGACTGTTACCCTGCTACACAGGCTTCAAGACAAAATTCATTTACTTGTAATTAGAAATAAACAGTTAGCAATGTATAATTACATATTGTTTTGCGATTAATCACTATGCTTTAATTATGTTCAATTTATACATAAAAATACATCTGCATATCAATATTTACATTATGATGCATAACAGTAGCAAAAATTACAGGGTTATAGAATAGCAGCGAAAATAAGTTTATGGTTTGGGGGTCTCCACAACATGAGGAACTGTATTAAAGGTGTCGCGGCATTAGGAAGGTTGAGAACCGCTGCTTTATAGGGACAAATGCAGAGCTGTAATAATCATTCGCAGGAAGTGGAAACAGGCCTTAATCACACGTTGATTGAAAGAAAAGAAATAACTCTGAGTTGCGTGTTGCAAGGATTCTTTCTCTTTTGCTCTTGGAAATATCGTGTGCATTAAGCTGCAAAACCAAGTGATATCAGGGCCTAGACTTAGCAATAGTGGGAGACACTGCAAAAAAAACAACAACACTGCAGTTGTGAGAACTAGAGAGAGCCAGGTGGCACACTGTTAGAGTGCAGTACTGCAGGCCACTTCAGCTGACTGCTATCTGCAGTTTGGCGGGTCTAATCTCACCGGCTCAAGGTTGACTCAGCTTCCATCCTTCCGAGGTGGGGTGAAATGAGGACCCAGACCTGTGGGGGCGATATGCTGAACTCTGTAAACCGCTTAGAGAGGGCCTGAAAAGCCCTATGAAGCAGTATATAAGTCTAACTGCTATTGCTAACTACATGAAATCAAGCATCAGGCAAAATATAGACCTGAATTCTCAGGATGTCAAGATGTTGTACTTATCTTCTAACATGATACTTAAGGGAAACAATAGAACTGCTTAGGCTATGGAGGAAATATCAGAAACGTAGTCCATTCTGATTCTATTAGCATCCGAAGGGGGGGAAAAAGTTTAATGTCAGTTATAAGGCTGTTAAAACTAATTAATCTAACGATATGATCTGATTCACTCTTTGCATTAGGCCAACCATGCTATTGATTTTATTATTTAATTACATTTATTATAGCCACCCACTTCCATAGGCTTTGTGCAAATCAAATTTTGCACGCTTGCGTGCATAAACCTCATTCGTGCAATCTAGCTACTCCTCTTTATAGGCAAGGAACTCTATTAGAGGAGGCTACGTTTATATGCATAGAAGTCTCTAAATGTATCCCCTTTCAAGAAAATTCAGCAAACCAATATGCTTTTGTTCCTTAAACAACCGCCGGGCACCTTGGCTAAATGCTACAAAAATATAGCATTCACAAAACATAGCTGAACAAGGAAATAAAAAAAAAAAAACTTGAAGAATTAGGTCCCCAAAACGTGAATCATAGAACGTTAAAAAGCTCCCTCCTGACTGTAGCATTAGGAATCCCTTCAGTTCTAAAAGCAGTTTTGTCTCATCAGTTTCATGAGAGAGAAACAAAAATGCATCCTTAATGGTAAAAGTAGCCAGGGTAAACCCTTGTAAAATATCGTCTTGAGGGCATGAGGTGTGGAGGCCTGTGTTACAGAGTAGAGGAGGGGGGAATAAGAATTCTGTCTTTTAACATCCTTAATGCATAAAGTATTTTAATTATCCCCAAAAGGTTCTCAGAGTAGATTAAGGATTTGAAACAAGGCGTCAGTATTTTCAGTCTTACAGTCTGAAAGATATGATAGCACAAGGGTAGAAAGAGGAAAAAAACACCATCAAAGCAAGTGTAGACACTAAGTATGTAAGCATAATTCTGAATAGTTCTTATGAAATACTTCAGTAGCATAATGAAAGCTGCTGGCTAAATGAAAAATGGAGAGAACCCAAATTAGAATGTTCCTCATCAGAGAAATGGATGTAATGGTTGCTAATATGGTAACAAAGAGTTTGGGAAAAGATACAAAGCAGTGTCTATTAGTAGGAAGTTGGACTATACATACTCACAAACCAGTGGTTGGTTTAAAAAAAAAATAGAACCTCTTCTGTAGGTGTGGCCTGCTTTGTGGGACTGGCTTGCTGGCCATGTGACCGGGTGGGAGTGGCTTGCAGCCATGTGACTGGGTTGGGAGGGGCTTGGCAGCCATGTGACTGGGTGGGCATGGCCAACTTGTAAAATGTGGTGAAACTCACTTAACAACGCTCTTGCTTAGCAACCAAAATGTGGCTCAGAAACTCTGGCATTTGAAGCACCAACTCTTAAAGTTGTCAAGTCACAAGACCCTTGCACCCCTAACCCTTTAGAGAAATAAAACCCCAGGGGTGTTCAAACTTGACAGATTTAAGACTTGTGGACTTCAACTTCCAGAATTTTCCTCCAGTCATGTTGGCTCGGAACTCTGACATTGAAGCATGCAAGTCTTAAAGCTGTCAATTTACAAGACCCTTGCACCCCTAACCCTTTAGGAAAAAACCCCAGGGGTGTTGAAACTTGACAGCTTTAAGACTTGTGGACTTCAACTCCCAGAATTTCTCCTCTCGCTCTTCATCTTGATGATGTGAGGACGGACGGGGGAGGGAGCTGGAACCGGTTCTAAACGGCACTGTAGATTTGTGGAACCTCTTCTGTAGAAGAGGTTAGAACTGGCAGGAACCCACCCCTGTCACAAACATATAATATTGCTAACAGGTAGAGGTGGGGAATCTTACTTTTCCCCCCACAGTTCTTTTGTACATAATGCTTCATCCCAATGTTCTCAAATTCTCGTTTCTTTTCCTAATGTTCTGAGAAATTATAAGTTGTCTATGTACAGTTTAAATGATGACAAATAATGTACATTAAGTTCTGAGTTAAGAATGCCCTACGTTAAGGATGGCCCATAATTAAGACAGTCTGTGGTAGCAAAATTCGAGTTAAATATACAATGATTCAAGTTAAATACACAATGGTTTGAGTTCAATACACATACACAGTATTATGAGTAACATATTTGTACAGTTTCTGTACAATTCAGCTTAAGGACATCTCTAGGGAACAGGACTTGTTCTTAAACTGGGGACTGCTTGCAATGATAAATAATATTCCGATTTATCTGACAGGACAAATCTGACAGACAATATATGGCATCAAAAGACAAAACTGTAATATCTGTTTCTGTTAACAACTTTCATAGCAAGGTCTCTAGATTGCACAAAAAACAACAACAACAAATAACCCACTTGGTTTCTTGTCCCATTTAGCATACATCTCTTTCATTCTGAGTTTTGATGATAGACACTTACTCTTGGGAAATCTTGGTGGGTTGTCATTGGACATCCGTCAGAGTGATATTCACTGTTGTGGTTCCAGCCAGTCCGCCAAGCTGACCTCCCATGTCTTTGCTTGAATGAGAACTTGATATTGTTTCCTTAACTTCTCTGTCCATGTTTGGCAAGGCTGTTCTTATGACACCTTTAGGAAGGGAAAAAAATGCTGTCTTTGTTAGCTATTTATTCATGAAAAAAGAATTCAGAATAGTTCACAATGTGTCCCCTAGCACATATGTCATTTTTGCATTCATTCCTGTCCAGAGACAAGGAATTCTATACTATGATACTACAAGGCAATAAAATGATGCTCTGAATATGTTGCATCACATCATTTCCAATCTGCCCGTTTAAAAATAGTTTCTTGGTGAACAGAATAGATTTGGACACGTTGTTGAAATCCCTATATTGTCTTCTTTTGGGACCGAGGAATGAGCAAGGCAAATATTTCAACTATGGATATCAAGGTGTTCTGTCCCCCCTCCTTCGCTCGTTAACAGACGACAGGCAGACAAACTTAAAAGGAACTAACTTTATCAGTTCTCGGCTCAAACTGGCTGCGAGCCCAAAATAAACCTAAATAAAGTCTCTGCCTGAAGATAACAGAATGCAAAACAAATCTCTCTTACGGCAAAACAAGGTGTACAAAAAGAAAGCAAGCACTTCTCCAAGTCTCTCTTCGAATCAGGGTTACAGAAAGCAAATCACTTCTCCAAGTGTCTCTCACAAATAAACCACGACCGAGGATCAATGAACGTTGAATGAACGAATGAACGGTGACTCCTGCAACCAGGGAGTGGCACCATCCGTCCTTTTATTACCAAAAGACGCCACTAACGAGCCCCAGCTGCATTGTTAATCTTGCATCCCGACTCAACTCACAGCAAACTACTGCTGAGTCACAACACAAGGGAAGTCCTACATTAGGTAGAACGAAGCAGGTTTAAGTAAAAGACTGGAGCAGGGAATATATTGTGACCAAGTCTCCATCTGATATCTTCCCAATCAGCCACCTTTGTAATGTTTCAGGGACTCCAGAATACCATGCCATGTGTGTCCATACATTTCCTTAGGTCCCTGAATGTGGTTCAATGTGCTGGCTATCTTCTATGAAGCCTTACAGGGCATAGAGCCAAGCTATTTGTGGAACTGCTTCTCCTCCATTGTTTCTGGTCACCCCACTGGATGCAGCAGAGGGAACATCCTCCATGTGTCCTTCACCAAGCATACCATCCAATGATGCAGTCATTGAGAAGGAGTTATGCCTTCTCAATGACTGCATCTGCAATATGGAACAAAAGCCCTCCCTCATCCCCCTCAAAATCTGGATATGATCCTGTTACCCTTTCAAAAAGCTTCAAAAACCTGGTTGCCCCTCACATACATGGGCAATCTCTGTTGTGGGTGATGTGCTTTCTCTTTGTGATTGGACTTTATATTTTAACAGTATTTTAACCCCGTGTTTTGTTATTGTTTTATTCTCTGTACACACCCACGGTCGCTTTTGTGAGATGAATAGTCAGATGAATTATTTAACTAAAATAAATAAATCAAATCAATGGTCTTTTTAGGGAGTCTTGCGCATCCAGGGTGTTGTGGTATTGGCTAGTACAGAAGCATACGCAAGAGGAAACACGATGGAAGTAATGTGTTTTCCTTTAACCTCAGGCAATAGGCCCTGTTAAGATGTCCCAATGGGAACTTCCCTGACTGATAAATTTGGAACCAGGCTGAACTCGGGTAAACCCTGAGGCTGAAAGTATACTGGCATTTGCTGGTATACTGAGAGAGGAACTGGATTTATCTGGTGAAGGACACTGTTCCAGAGAAGAACAATATAATTATATTTATACATGTATGGAACAAATAATTCGAGACTTTCTAATAAATTCAGTGCAAGAACAACTGACTGTCATTCCACCAAAGAGCTACCTAATAAAATAATACATATCCCTGTCCAAATGTTATTGTGACATATCTTCTATTTAGAAATAAAAAGTGGAAATAATTGGCACGTTTATAAGTAATATTTCCTTCTTTTTCTTGATTTCTGCTCCAATTGTCAGTAAAAATTGAAACAGTCCTTTGAAAAGTAAGTATGTTTGTGTTGTGACATAAATCCTTAGCCAAAACAAATAACAAACATGTATTAACTTTTAAGATGAGAAATGTTAGGGATTCATTAACTATTTTCGTACTGCCATACTACAGAGAGAAACTCTATCATGTGTCCGGTCACAAAAGTTTTAGGACCACTATAACATTTTGAGGTTGTAAACTGAAATTACTAGCTCACCAGAAGGGGAATAAATATATATGTTATAGACATACAGTAGATAATAGTGACATCAGGGACATAGTTGAAAATAGATACACAGTTGTATAGCACTGCAATATAAACTAAATATCTGGTGTGGGAACAGAACATTGTTTCTAATGCATAGATTTCTTTTCACTTAGTTTTGTAATGTTGAAAAAAACAACAAAGATCAAAGGAACTAATGGTCAGAAAAAATGAGAAACCGAGGGAAAGCACAACTGATAGATATACCAACACTAATTTTCAAGGCTAATCTTTCTTCCTATCACCCAAGTGTAAATTGATAATTACAGCAATAAATAAACTCAAGGCCTCCAAAGGAAATAGAATTGGGCTGAGCAAGAACAAAGTTGATTTTCTTGATTGTCTTTTGCCAATGCTTAGCCATTCAAAAATGATTATAATCACTGAATTTGCCTCAAGGGGAATGATTTTTTTCCCCCTTTACATTAACATGCTTCTTTTTTTTCCTAAATAGCTTTAGGCTAGTTCCTCATCATTTAGATGTCTTGGGTATTTGCAATTATAGTTATGTCCTTAAGTGTTTAGTGCTGTTCAGTCATAATTGTACCTTTCAAGTAATACATTTTAAGCTGTGAAATGGTACAGTTCGTCCATTTTTCTGCTGACTGTTGAGGTTTGTCAGCTTTATTAGGAGAACAGAAATGGCTCCCCATTTCCAACATTAAAAAAAGAAAAAAGGTTTGTAGATTGATCTATTTTAGGATGAAGGCAAGAACGTGCTATTGTAGACTGGAGAAGTTCAGGGAATGGAGGAAAGAAATTCCAATAGCCAAAATCCACATCTAAAAACATTTACATAATTAGGTCAACCCTATTATTAGAATGCTATTTTGCCTAGGAAAACAGAAAAGGCATAAAACTCCATCTATTGCCTTCCCAATCTTCTACACCACAGGTGGGTTCCTACCAGTTCGCACCTATTCGGTAGAACCAGTTCGTCAAATATACCGAACCGGTTAGAAGAGGTTCCACCAGTGGACCCGGAAAGCAGGCCACACCTACAGAAGAGGTTCCAAATTTTTTTGAAACCCACCACTGGTCCTTGGATATGATTATTCTACACTATCATGCTCCTATTTATAAAACTCAGTGCCTCTGTGAAAGGTAAGGATGACTACTGCGTTTGTGGTGCAATCAGAACGTTGCGTGTGTTGAAGTTGTTTTAAAACGCAAACCAAAGATGCCTTTTGAAAAACAAGTTTACATCATATTCTTATGCATGCCAGTGCTGTGTGGGAGGTAATTTAAGGTGGTTCTGACAAGTGTCGTCGGCATCTTCATATCCGGTCACATGGGCGGCAAGCCACTCCCATCCAGTCACATGGGCAGCAAGCCACTCCCACAAAGGAGGCCACACCCACAGAGTAGGTTTGAACAATTTTTGAAACCCACCACAGTTCTAGACACATCTAAAGAAGTCGTTTTAACATTTCTCATGACAAAGATTTCCTAAGAACAATTCTGTGCAGCCATTGGCTGATTGGTGGTTCAGCATGAAGCTTATGTTGTGACAAAGAGTATGCTAATATGAGCATGGGGAAAAAAAGAACAATACCTAGGATATAGGAAGGCAAAATTTATTGACTCCAAATAAGAATTATTTCAACAGGGCTGCAATGGTTTTTGTTCCTACCTGGTGTGATAGGAACTAGCAGGTTTTATGCTGGAGAACATTGTTATGTCAACCACGATTTAAGTATCTCTAGGCCATATGAAAATGGCAAAGTATCCATTAATTCAGAAGGGTAGGATGAAAAAAGTATATAATTTAAACTACAGAGCACCGAGCTATATAGACTATGTTTTGTGACAGTGGTGGGTTTCAAAAAAAATTCGAACCTACTCTGTGGGTGTGGCCTCCTTTGTGGGAGTGGTTTGCTGGCCATGTGACCTGGTGGGAGTGGCTTGCTGGCCATGTGTTCTCTCTCTCTCTCTCTCGTCTCTCTCTCTCTCTCTCTCTCTCTCTCTCTCCTTCCTTTTGTCTCTCTGTCCCTTTTTCCTTTTTTTCTTTCATCTCTCTCTCACTTTTTCTTTCTTTTTTTATTTCTTTCCTCCTTCCTTTCTTCTGTAGGTGTGGCCTGCTTTCTGGGTCCACTGGTGGAACCTCTTCTAACCGGTTTGGTAGATTTGACGAACCGGTTCTACCGAATAGGTGCAAACTGGTAGGAACCCACCTCTGATGGGGGAATAAACAGTATATGGTATGTACAGATACTCCTTTGTCTGCAATAAAAAGATGAACCAGGTTATATCCGAGGGCCCACTGATCAGTAGATCAAATCCTAAATAACAAATTACGTGTCTGTAGCATTTACATTTTATAGTTGATCCTAGTAATTGAAGCCTGTGTCTTTTTTTTTTCATCCTATGACAAATAACCTTCATGTTTTTGCAATGCTAAGTATTTAAAACCGAAATTCACCTGCTCTTGCTTTGGTGGTTCCTTCAGCTATAATTAATGAAGAAGAAAGGAACAGCAGATATTCCTAAGGGTATCTCTGTATTGTCATTCACCTGATCCAGAAATGTTGTAAAAGACTTAGGAGTTTGGATTTTAAAACTTCTCTATTGCCAGTGAGATCTAATTAAGGGGAAAAAAACATTAGAAAGAGGTGATTTTTATTTCCTGGAGCAAGGGGAAGAGGGAGGTAGCTCATCCAAATTAAAATAAAATAAAGCTACTGATTCACTTTTCTGATATGTTCTTTTGTTAAAACAGAGTGTATCTGACAAGGAACATGACCTCTGGAGAGCTTGTGCTGTGTTATGCTGCTTCCATCTCCGCGCATTGATTAGCCAGGAAGCAAGGGTTTTTAATACTCCATTTGACATTCAAGTAGGGACTTATTGGGAAAACAAATTCCGTTTTTTTCAGAAAGGAGGCAGGCCAGCAGCCCTGTCTGCCTTGCATTCAAAGCACACAATTGGCAGCATTTAACGTGGAGCGTTTTGGTTAAGTCATTGAATTATTAAATACAGAAGCAGGAATGACATTTCAAAATATAGGACAAGATATGCAATTAACTGTCCTCCAATCCCATGAGCATTTCTGGCTGTTTATGCATCTATCCACCACATCCAATGACCTCCACACAACAAGGCTGACATTAACATCCATTTCCCATCCTCCACCTGCCAAAATCAGGCCTGCTGAGGGGGGAAAGGATAGATTTCCACTGAACACCAACCTTCATTAAAATAGCAGATTAATATATAATTATAAGAGCTTATCAGCATAGCACATGCTCCATTATATGTGGTTAACACAAGATTGCTGTAAATTTATGGAAGGAAAATACATAGCTATGCTTTGTTTTTTTCCATAGGGAGATTGTATTCTTGGAATAATTGATCAGCCAGGAAGCAAAGGGTTTTTAATATTCTATCTGTCAATCAAGTATACAGTCATTGGGAAAAAACAAAAACAAAAAATAAAACAATCCCAGCTATTCTAAGGGAAGTATGCATGATAAAACCAGAAGGTGCATCTCTTAAACAACTGTTTCCTCAGAGATAAACATTTCTTTAGGTAAAAGAAGACTATTAGGTTTAGGAGAGGGAGGTCATGGGAAGTTACTTTTTATATCAAAAATAGGCAGCATTTTTTTAAAAATCCATCTAAATATATTCAACAGCATTCATGGGATTCCTATTCTTTATGTTGTATATCACAGATGTCAAACTCGCCGCATCACGTTGCCATCACATTAAGTTTCACAATGTTTTTCCCCTTTGCAGAGCTGGGATGGGTGTGCCCTTGGCGTGATACATCTGGACTGCAAGCCACCAGTTTGACACCCCTGTAATCTATATCATTTGATGGCAACTAATAGTTACTACTACTGCACTGATGTGTGAAAAAAAAATGCTATGAATAAAATGATTCCCTTCTCTATTGTTATGCTAAATTATAAATGAGAACTGTAAAGCTGTGTATTTCCAGATAGTGCTGAACTAGAAATCTTAACAGTGGCCATAGTGGGGGATAAACCCAGATAATGGTTAAGGTGCTAGTCATTACTTTTAAAGCCCTACATGGTTTAGGACCTGGCTACCTGAGAGACCGCCTCCTGCCACTTACCTCCCAACAACCAATAAGATCGCACAGGTTGGGTCCTCCTCCGGGTGCCGTCAACCGGACAATGCCGGCTGGCAGCCCCCCGGGGGAGGGCCTTCTCTGTAGCTGCGCTGGCCCTGTGGAACGATCTACCCATAGAGATCCGGACCCTTACCACTCTCCCGGCTTTCCGTAAAGCCACCAAGACCTGGCTGTTCTGGCAGGCCTGGGGCTGTTGATCGATATCCAGCCCCACTTAGACAGAATGGATGGTGTGCAATTTTAATAACTGTATCTTTTATCTTTAAATTTTTTAAAATGTTTTTATCTTGCCTGTAAGCCGCCCAGAGTCCCAAGGGAGTGGGCGGCATACAAATTTTATTAAATTGAAAAATTGAAATTGAAAAGTTCTGGAGATTCAAGGTTCAAGGTTCAAAGTTCATTTTATTTATATGCCGCCCTATTCCCGGCGGGACTCAGGGTGGCGCACAAACCCAAGGAGGGGAAGGGAAACACAAAAACTACAACAAAAAGTACAGGGCATATAAAAACAACCAACAGCCACACGATTCGAGAGGGGAAGGGAACTCATCGACCCCAGGCCTGCCGACACAGCCAGGTTTTAACGGCTTTTCGGAAGGCCTGGAGAGAGGTGAGGGTCCAAATCTCTGCGGGGAGCTCGTTCCAAAGGGACGAGTTTCCTTACAACTGCCCAAATTAATACTCTAAACTAGCTGCCTAATTTTGATTAGAAATAGAATGGCATGAATGCAGCTCAGATAAGAAAGTTTTTGGTTAAATTGCCAAGCTCATGGAAGTTTGAACTGCTCCAATGAGGTCCTGAATGCTACTCCCACTTCATATTATAGAACACCCAGTAAAATGAAAATAGTGACATCACACAATCACACAATTCTCCTTATGCAACAGGACCTGTACACAGTTCTTTAGCATCTGTTTAGTCCTTTTGTTCAGCAGTTGCTTCTGAAGTGGGAATTCAGTTGTATTATCAAAAGAAAGCAGTTGGCATTTTCCAGTGAGCATTAATGGCCTTTCTTTTCTTCCTTTGTAATTAGATAAAGAGTGCTGAGATACAGTAAGTGCCAAATCAGCCTGAAACATGGAAGAGAAAAGAAGAAAACACTCCAAAGGAATGAATGTCAATTACCTGTTTTGGGATCAATGGAGAAATATGGCTGTCCCTGAAGAATGCTATAAACCACTCTGGCACTGTTTCCATAGGTTGGGTCATCAGCATCAGTTGCTTTGACCTGCAGCACATATGCCCCTGTGAAAGGAACGACACATTTAGATTTAGATTTTTTAGATTTAGATTTAGCTTATTTGTATGCCGCCCTTCTCCGGGAGGGACTCAGGGCGGCGAACAACTCAAAAGGGGAAAAGGGGATACAAACACAATACACATAATTAAAATACACAAGAGTCATACATCCATACAAGTCGAGAGGGGAGGGGAACTCATCAACCCCAGGCCTGCCGGCACAGCCAGGTTTTGACGGCTTTCCGGAAGGCCTGGAGAAAGGTGAGGGTCCGAATCCCCACGGGGAGTTCATTCCAAAGGGCTGGAGCTGCTACAGAGAAGGCCCTCCCCCGGGTGGTAGCCAGATGGCACTGGCTGGTAGACGGAACCCGGAGGAGGCCGACCCTGTGAGATCTAACGGGTCTATGGGAGGTAATTGGCAGCAGGCGGTCTCTCAAGTACCCAGGTCCAATACCATGAAGGGCTTTATAAATTACGACTAGCACAAGCGTATCCAGAGACCGATCGGTAGCCAGTGCAGCTCGCGGAGGATAGGTGTAACGTGGGTGTACCGAGGTGCACCCACAATCGCTCGCGCGACTGCATTCTGGACGAGTTGTAGTCTCCGAATACTCTTCAAAGGCTGCCCCATGTAGAGTGCATTGCAGTAGCTAAAAAGCTAAACAGATAAAACAGTAAAACAACACTTTAAAAATAGCACCATTTTGGATAACTCTGTTGTGATGCAACATATGTTTATTATAACAATGTCCTAAAATTCTGGGTTTTGTAATCATAGAATTTCAAGGTGGCAAAACATACACAAATGGGATTTGGTTTAATTTGCTCAGTTTTTATTCTTTTCTAAGAAGAAGTAGAGTGCTTGGTCATTTGGGAATGTTAAGACTCTCATTTTGCCTTCAGCAACTGCTATCTTCATAGAGGCAACTCTATGAGACAAAGAATCTTTCTTAATTCTAAACCAATCCAAAGCCACATTTTTTTTTAAAAAAAAATCACATAAGCATTATTACGAAGGGAGGATTTGAAGCTATTTCAAATGTATTTACAAATGGGGAGATGTACATCAATCATTCAAGGCAGTAATTGTATGGTGATCAGATATAGAGCTAAAATGGGAAGATCCAAGTTCAAAAAACCATTCAGCTGTGAAGATTTTTTTGGATTATTTTGAATGAAATCACTTATTCCCAGCCTATTTCAAAGAACTGTTGTGAGGATGGAAGGACAAAACCATCAAATGTACATTGGTCACGTATAACAAAAAGTGAAATATAATAATTACACACCCCAAAGAAAAAAACTTAAATATGTAATCTATCTTTTTCTTGGTGGGGCAGAAACTCTGTAAAAGATTTCAAAGTCTCCATATCGCTGTTTTGTAGTAGAAAGATCTCTGTGGCTCAGGATATGCTTTTTCAACCAGGCACTGGAAGATTTAGTAAAGCTTTATAACTGTGAAAATATATGAAACAGCGATATGAAGAGCTGGTAAAAATAATCATACCATGTTGTGAAGATATATTCCTGCAGTCAATTCTAACATGAGTAATGATACAAGAAAGATCTGATCTAGGTCTAACTTTTTTTTTTCTTTTCAACTTGCAGTGTTTGTCCTATATATCTATATATTAAATAGGAGCTGCTGCCTTTATCAATATTCTAGATGCTAGAAACAAAGAACAATTCTCATCTGCTATTTTGATCCCTCAAAATGCTGTGAATATGTATTTCCTCCTCCTTTTTTCATTCCAGATGTAACAGCCTCCACATGAACAGCTCAGCCATTTCTGATTATAATTTATGAAAAGCTGTATACATGACTCACAGAGGTTGCAGAAAGAAGGAAGCATAGATTTACATTTAGTCTTGAAATGCATACTTGGACGTGCAAAACATCCGACACCATTTTGAAGATTACCATTAGACATCAGGATATTTTGAGCCAAACTACTGATTGTAATTTGAATAGACCTAATGGGCAGTTTTCTAACATTGTTACTTTTAACAGGAATTCTTGTATATGTTAAATACTGATTATGCTATATGATCTCTCAAATTCTCCCCCCCCCCCCACAAAAAAGACATACCCATTGCTATGGTCAGATACTAATGTATTTTCTGAGCACAGCTGAAATAAATCTTGGATCTGGCTACTATCTTTCCTCTGTACATAAAACCTACTTTAAAAAATGCCCAAATTGTTTACCACCATTCAGAAAAAAGTTGAAAACACTATTGGAACAACATATTTTGCAGATAAGGTAACCTATATACAATTATCAGCATGTCTTTCTGAAATCTTTTTCAGGATGAGCGCTGTATTTGACCTTTGAGTAGGGTTAGGGACTGTACATCCAAAAAAGGGGGAAAATGTGGATAATAAAGAACCAAGACTAGGTAGGAAGGACAGAAATGATCCTGTATCATATGGAATGCATTTTATTTTATTGAAGCAATGAGCATGATTAATCCAAAAAAATATATAATAATCATCCGCTTGCTACATTAACAATTACTAGTATTAACGTCTGAAAGGCATTTAAAAATTGCTTGTGGCTTTTTAATGTTAGTGTTAGAACAAACCGAATATTGGAAGGTAATAGAAGTATACCGAAGGGAGGAGCTGAGTGAAAGAAGAAGGAGGGTGGAGAGGGGGAGAGAGAGGAGGAGGAGAAGGAAGGGAGGGAATGGATTAAGAGAGGGAGTGATAGGGTTAGGGTTAGATAGAGGGGGAGGGGAAGTAGGTGTAGAGGGGTATGTGAGAAGGAAGAATGAAAGTTGGAGGGGGTTGAAAGAGGGTGTATGGTGGGTCAAGGTGCTATACTCGGTTTGTATTGCAGGGGGCATTTTCTATATAAGTGAGGGCTGTGTTTATTACTCAATGTTATATGCCCCGGTTATGCACAGTAAACATGTGATTGTATAGAATGAAACGGAAATAAAAATATTATGCAAATTTAAAAAAAAATTGCTTGTGTCCTTGCACATCATTAGGTACAGCTCTGGTATTGTCAATATGAGCAAAAAGGTCTGAATAATGCACTTTATTCCCCTGCTTCTTAATTATTAAATATGTAATTTAGTGAATGTTTCCAAGAACAAATGCTTAATTTCTACCCAACATCTTACTTATGGGTATTTAACACTAAGCAAACTTCACATAGATCAGTGTTGGGCAAAAACTTGCAGAACTAGATTTTAAGACAGGATTCACAAGACTGTGACAGAAGATTTTGGGATTATACTTGGGCCACAATTACCCTACAAAAATATTTTTATCAATTTAATATATAAGGTTCTTATAATTCAGATACATATTAAAGTATTTAAACAAAGGAGATGTGGCGCAGTGGTTAGAAAGCAATATTGCAGGCTATCTTACTGCTCACAGCCAGGAATGTGATTCTGACCAGCTAAAGGTTGACTTGGCCTTCCTTCCTTCAGAGGTAGGTAAAATGAGGATACAGATTGTTGGGGGCAATATGTTGATTCTTTAAACTGCTTAGAGAGGGCTGTAAAAGCAGTATATAAGTCTAAGAGCCGAGGTGGCACAGTGGTTAAATGCAGCACTGCAGGCTACTTCAGCTGACTGCAGTTCAGCAGTTCGGCTGTTCAAATCTCACCGGCTCAAGGTTGACTCAGCCTTCCATCCTTCCGAGGTGGGTAAAATGAGGACCCGGATTGTTGTTGGGGGCGATATGCTGACTCTGTATAAACTGCTTAGAGAGGGCTGAAAGCCCTATGAAGCGGTATATAAGTCTAAGTCTAACTAATCTAACTAAGTGCTATTGATATTGCTAGTTCTACCCCTTGAATATTAATTCACACAAAGCTAAGAAGGATTTAAACCTGTGAAATAGTCTCTACATTTGAATATGGAACATGGTAATCACTTAAATAAATTAGCTAGCATATTGCTAATCTTACTAACATTCTCTTAGCATCTCACACTGCCTTAAAGTGCCTATATAGTAACAATTGTATTTTCTGAAAAAAATGTTCTTCTTAAAGAATTTGACTATAGGTACACATAAACTAATCCCCCTAAACTGTTATAGCTATATTGCTTCCCCTTGTGATAAGGAAAAACTGAGACAGCCACTATGCAAGATAGATAGGCTGAAGAGTAGCAGAGAGCATCCATCCACTAGCAGTATGATGAAAACTACTTAATTTCACACCACATGGACAGACTTAACTACAGTTTTATCTGGGAAACTGTGAGCATCCTACACCAAGCTAAAGCCAAAAATTCTAGAAAATTCCTGGAAGTTTGGCACTCAGATAAATTAGTCATCAACAGGCAAATACAGATAAACCACATTTACATACCATTCAAAAGAGGCAATACAAAAGTGAAGAAGAAATAAAAGAAACTCTTTACAAGCAATCAATACTGAAATAAGAAGAGATTGACTCCAGGATTAACATCAGACAAGGCATGGTGGATCAGGGGCTTAATGACACTGAAGATGGTCTCTGCTCCAGTGTTTCGAGTACTAGCACTATATGGTAAGGTGAGCTCCCATCATTCACCTCAGCTTCTCTCCACCTAGAAGTTTGAAAGCATATTCTATGTGAGTAGATAAATAGGTACCGCTTGGTAGAGAGATGAGCTGGTGCTTTGTGCAGGTGTTCAAATTACTGCTGGCTTTGAAGTTCCTGGTTGCAATGCCTGTTTGTGAGGTGGTTTCAGTGGAAGGAGGAGGATGCTGCAGAAAGAGCCACTTGTCTTTCTTTCTGGTGTGAAGCTAGCTCATCCTCCCGTAGCCTACCTTAGAAAGCATGTGAGCATGTAACACAATAGAGTTGGAAAAATGGCAGCCAAACTACTACTCTGCATTAGCATTATAGTCTCCTCACTAGTATAACAATGCCATACACTAATAATGAAAAACATGAGACAAACATATTGAGTTGAAAACAATACCCAGATGGAGGAACTACCAATGTAGATTAAACAATCAAGCATAGCAATAGCAGTTAGACTTATATACCACTTCATAGGGCTTTCAGCCCTCTCTAAGCGGTTTACAGAGTCAGCATATCGCCCCCACAGTCTGGGTCCTCATTTCACTCACCTCGGAAGGATGGAAGGCTAAGTCAACCTTGAGCCGGTGAGATTAGAACCGCCGAACTGCAGATAACAGTCAGCTGAAGTGGCCTGCAGTACTGCACCCTAACCACTGCGCCACCTCGGCTCAAGGAACTACCAAGGAGAAAATATTATTGCAAATTCTGACAAGAGAACCAACTGTATATAATTAGAGAGCAAATCCTTGTCCATTCTAGAATAGAAGATGTCATCCAGTTGAATAACAAAACATCTTTATGGGGGGGGGGGGAGTCATTCTCAGAGAATACCAAGGACTCCACACAATACTCTAGAATAGCTCCATTGCATCACAAATCAATTTCGTAGTATTATATGGGAGTGGGAAGGAATACAATATAAGGTGTGTATATGTGAGTGTGTGTGTAAAAGAGAGAAGAAGAGAAAGAGAGGGGAAAGGTGGTAAAAGGGCTTATTCTTGGATGCTTAAAAACTAGCAACTTTCCTTTGTTTTATTCTGGTTTTATTTTTAAAAAGTAGGAAAATAATCAAGGCTGAGAATAATTGCATATCTGAAACTGAGCTTTCTACATAGGTGAAAATGATCTTCCTTTATTTCCCCTTAATGTAAATTATTAAAATATTTGTAACTAATCCAAATTAGTTTTCCCTGATTTTATTTTTAATGCAGCCTTTCTTGATTTCCACATTAGATTAACTTTATGCATTTCTAGTGGGCAACGTTGAAAAGGGAGTTTGTTCAACATTACAACTTAATGATCTGTATCTAAAAATGCATGGAAAGGAGTTGCAAAAATAGAATAGTTGACTCCATTTATCTATCATGCCATAATAGAAGAATGTCCACGTCTCAAAAGAACAAACTATTAGTGCAAAGCAATCCAGATAATATTTGAAAATGCCACCTTGGTAACTAAATAGGAAGAGTAGCAAAAAATACAGACGACCAAAAAATAAAACCAACTTTTTTGGATATATCCATGAAATTACTTGGAGCCAAGTCTGACTTAAAGAATATCATACTGTGTCTTTGAACCCATGTAGACAAGTTATGTAACTGCAAAGATCAAGCACTTACAATTTTCTTTCCAATGTCCTTGATGTTAATTGAGATACCCCCTTTGATAATTATTCTGCACATACAACTCCCAGAACTGATGGGCAAAATATAACCTCATGTCACAAAAATGGCACAGATCAGGAAATGTTGAGCATGTTACCATTATACTGGTAAGACTAACTCAGTCATTGTATGTCTAGTAAGTGCTTAACATGGGTCACCATGGGAAGTGAAAACAGTTGCTACAAAGTAGGACTTCATTTCTTGTTTCCTTGCTCTAATCAAATGATGTATCTTTCCTGAATAAAAGGGACTGCTTTAATATTCTCTATGCTCTCTTGACAGATACAGACAGAGAAACATCCAATTTATACTAAGCATATGCTCCAACTGCTGCGTATATTGCCAATGTGTGTTCATGTTGCTCAGATGTACGTAGCAGAAAAGACTGGTCGTAGACTAGGTCCAGTGGTGGGTTTTAAAAATTGTTCGAACCTACTCTGTGGGTGTGGCCTCCTTTGTGGGAGTGGCTTGCCACCCATGTGACCTGATATGAAGATGCCGATGACACTTGTCAGAACCACCTTAAATTACTTCACACACAGCACTGGCATGCATAAGAATAGGATGTAAACTTGTTTTTTAAAAGGCATCTTTGGTTTGCGTTAAAACAACTTCAACACACGCAATGTTCTGATTGCACCACAAACTCAGTAGTCATCCTTACCTTTCACAGAAGCACTCAGTTTTATAAATATGAGCATGATAGTGTAGAATAATCATATCCAAGGACCAGTGGTGGGTTTCAAAAAAGTTTGGAACCTCTTCTGTAGGTGTGGCCTGCTTTCCGGGTCCACTGGTGGAACCTCTTCTAACCGGTTCGGTAGATTTGACGAACCGGTTCTACCAAATAGGTGAGAACTGGTAGGAAGCCACCTCTGACTAGGTCCAACAAATTATTTCTCAACTTCTTAGATTTACCATAATATTTAGAGAAATATCTTCAAATCCTTATATCTATGGATGCAACCAAAAGTTTTAAATTATCCTGACAAAACGATAACTTTTCTAATGGGAAAGAATAATCTAGTTCAATGAGAAGTTTAATCCAGAATTCCCTCCCCCCATTCATATATGATTCTAATTTGCTACATTTGAAAAACCTAATTAGGCTTTTTTTCTGCATCCTAATTAGGTGCAACGCGAATGGCCCCTTTAGCAAGACAGCAGCCCACAATCTAGAATTTAGAATAGCCAATTTAAGTAAACCAAATAAAGGTAAAGAGTTATTTAGCAAGGGCTAATCAAAAACACAGTCATTTTGACCAGACTGAGTGACAAACTGGAGCTATGAAGGAAGAGGCGTGGCTTTAAGATTGGCACTCAGTCTCGGCCAATCAGGCTGTGGTAATAACCCATCTGTGGCCCCTCCCACGATGCCCTGGAGAATAATCTAGTTCAATGAAAAGTTTAATCCAGAATTCCTTCCCCCCTTAATATATGATTGTAATCTTGCTACATTTGAAAAATCTATTTGTAGTCCGAATTTTTCATAAGCTTAAAGAAAATTTCTTGGGTAGAGGGAGGGAAGGATTCAGTTATCTAATTTAACAGGACATACATTTTACTGTCAATTGAGGCTCTTGCTAAGTCATATACATTGCAGTGATAACCAAAAGAAGTAACACTCTATCAATTGTTCATTCAGAGAAGCAAATGATTCAAAATAAGCTCTCCCTTACAAAGATAAGCTTGTAAAAGCAATCCTATGTATGTCTATTCAGAAGGAAATCTAATTTATTCAGATATGCTTGTATAGAATGTAGTCTAAATCTTCAGCATTAACTTGCTACATAGCAAGGGGAATTTACCGCAATTGAGCGACAGATGTAAAATAAAATATTCAGAAGAAGAATACTGTTTGTAAAGGAGAATCACTTTTGAGATTCTTTTCTTCTGAATTAAAGAAACATATAATGCATTGGGATTAATTCTTATTGAAGATTTTTTTTAAAAAGAAAAATTGGGATTAAGATTTCCTTACATATTATTTGGGACATTTATCCTTAGCTTCTTTTTGTAACTATCTTGGTGCTGTTTTGAAAGCAGCCCTTTATTTCTGTTGAACCTTTGCTCATTTTCTATTTAGACACCCTGTTTGATCACCCTTCCATGACAGAACAGAAGATTTATGCAAATTCACCTCAAATTTGTATTCAATTTAAGACACGGAATGTTAATCAGTATATGTTTGGGCCTTTAAGTAAGAGTAAGAACCAGAATTCTTTTGCATTCTCCCCTTACCTGACCCTAAAACAGTAGAGAATGTTTTTAAGTAAAACACCACACTGTCAGTGTTCCTAGTATCATGTAGAATTAAATCAGAGTCCAAGGCAAAACAATCCTTTTGGTTCCAATTTAATAAAGCAGACATCTTAGCACATCTGTGTTAATCCCAATACTGGAAATGACATCAGAATTCCACCCAGTTAAAAGTTCATGAACTTGTCTCCACACCCATAAATCCATCACATGGTCCAATCTCCTCCTTCCACGCTGGCATCCACACCCAGCTTCTTCCGGTTAGGTGTACTGGTGCGGAGACAAAGGATGACCTTGGCTTCTAGTAAAGAATGACAACAACACATTCCACAATCCTACTCCTGTCTATTCCCCCCTCCCATCAACTATACTAATGAAACAGCATAATGAAATAAGAGAAAGTGTGGCAGAAAGTGTGGCAGGCCAAAATTCTAAAAGGAATATAATTACTGACACACACATGGAGTGGGAACAGAAATAGAGGGTTGTACAACATTTGAACATTCATACAAATTGATATAATGTCATTCATAATGCACAACATTCATAGACATTAACTGATTGTCTTTCCAAATTGACACCACCATCATCCAAACACAGGGCAGAACAAGTGTATGGGAATGTGAAACTTTTTGAGGAAACTGAAAATGAAACATACCCCTGAATTACCACTTCACCTCCCCAAAGCCAGGTGTACAATAAAGAGATCTCTCCGTAGCATCACAAATGCCCCTTTCCTCCAATATTCCTACAGCAATTTTATGTAGATATTGAGCTATTTTATACACAAAATTGACTCAGAAGGACATTATATTATATTACTATTATAACACGCAAAACACTGTTAGAGAGGCACCTGTCTCCAAGCAACATCAATTGAGAGGCAGAAATAATGACAGTAAAGAAGTGCCTTATAAAGGTAAAGGTTCCCCTTGCATATATGTGCTACTCATTCCTGACTCTACGGGGTAGGTGCTCATCTCCATTTCAAAGCCGAAGAGCCAGCGCTGTCCGAAGATGTCTCTGTGGTCATGTAACCAGTATGACTAAATGCCGAAGGTGCATGGAACACTGTTATCTTCCCACCAAAGTGGTCCCTATTTTTCTACTTGCATTTTTACATGCTTCCAAACTGCTAGGTTGGCAGAAGCTGGGACAAGTAACGGTAGCTCACTCCATTACGCGGCAGTAGGGATTCAAACCTCTGAACTGCCGACCTTTCTGATTGACAAGCTCAGCGTTCTCAGCCACTGAGCCACCACATCCCATTCAAGTGCCTTATACTGGCGAAGTATTCCAAAATATTTTTTTAAAAAGATAATATACTTGGTAATACTGAGAGATCAAGATGAATTCACATCCTTACTGTCTTTGTTGATTGGATCAAGATCCTGTGACCAAACAACTGGAAAGGATTGGTATATATACTGATAGAAGAAAGATACAAGAAAATCATTCCTCATATACATGAAGTTTTATTTCAGATACTACAAAAATAGTAAATGTGGGTCAGCTTGTCAGAAAGGAGAGAAGGAAAATGCCAAACATGATAGCAGAAAAGCCAAATGAACAGGCAGATTTCAGAAAGTATGAACAGAAAAATTGGTCAAAAAGCTAACATAAGATGGATAATGGACAGAGAAAAATAATTTATAAAGGATATTTCTTTTTGTTTTCCTGACCGGAGTGAACTATTTGATTGTGTAGATCATACAAGGATATGGAATTTATAAAGCTAACCTTAACCCTAATCTGAGTATCCTTTTGAGAATAAAGAGAATAAGATTAGTTCAGAATAGGGAAGGGAGTAACCCAAGGATGCATATTGTTCTCATATTTATTTAAATTGTTCAGTGATGCACTATAAGAATGACAGAATTGGAAGTAACAACAGCTAGAATAAAAAAAAAACAGAAGTCGAAATACTAATATTTATGATGATGCCACTTTGTTTAGGTAAAAGAAAACAAAACTTAAAATGCTCATTAATGTAAAAAAAAAAAAAATCACAACCCTTAGTTAATGAAAGATACCAGAAGTAAGCCTGCATTCAGCTCTTATTAAGAAAAGCTTAACATTATGGACATTTGTTCAAGATGTTAGCAAGAACTAGGGCTGGTTTAAAACATTAGCATTTGGTTAGAAAAAAAGGCATATATTTTATAAAAATAGTACTTCTTTTTGAACGGGATATATAATTTGCTGTCCAACATAAAGATGAAAAGGTTTCAGGTATCCAACTGAAACACATTGCGTTTTATTTGAACTTTAAGATCTAGCAACAGGAGACAAGTGGAAGATAGGAGACCTCGTGCACTTAGAAAGGATGGATGTCTTTTTGTTTTTATTACCAGAAATGGGGCCACACTTCTCTTATAGAAATAGTTACTCCTTTTTTTTCTTCATTCAGACTGCATGGGAGTATTTCTATCACTGCTATTATTTAACTGCCCCAGTTCAAAACCTTTGCTGATCTATAAATCACTAGGGTTTCGACTGGGTAGATTTCTAACCATACTGCCTGATATTTCTTTTTCCATTTCTTTGCCTGTGCCATATACACCTGATTTAATCCAGCAACTTCCTTATGGAATACAGGTATATGATTCTTCACTGTAACTGAACAGCAGTTTTTAGTAGCTACATAAATAAGCCACTTATGTTTTGTATGGTGAGTGGATACTGGATTTATAGGTCTGGATGTAAGGATTCTAAGCCCTTTCTTGGCTATTTTCCACTTATGTTCTGAAGCAAAACTACAAAAGCTATTTCTAAAATGAAATCATAGGCATTGATTTTGTAGTGTTGTCTTCCAGAAACAAGGGGGCATCCATTCTATTCAATTATACCCAACAGGAACATTAGAAGCATCTAATATTTCGCGGAACGGTACTGGAATGAAAGGCAACTCTGCTTGATGTGTCTGCAAATCTGGTATTATGCCTGACTCTTAATGCATTTTCACAGTGAGCTGTCCATGGTCCTGTTCATTTGTGCTTGGATCAGTTTGAAATGGGAAAAAAAAAAATAATCTGGCAAATTTTATAACCAACTATTGAAAACCCATTTTCTTGTTTGGGGGCCAAGATACATGGCTTTCAATTTTTCATGCATTTATTTTTTTAAAAACCCAAATTCCTACATTTTAATTTTCCATACATGAAGCCCTCAGTATATATTTCCTCCTCTTCCTCTTCTTCTTCCTTCTCAGTTCAGGTCATTGGTAGATAAATGCAAACTTTTTTTGAATCTATTCAGAAATTTTTCATGGTTTAACTGAATAACACAGTTGGAAGGATCTCTAAACCAACAACCTGCTTGATCAGGAAACCCTATACCATTCCAGACAAATGCCTGTCCCAATCTCCTCTTAAAAATCTTCAGTGACGGTACACCCACAACTTCTGAAGGCAACTCGTTCCACTGATTAATTGTTCTCCATTTCACATAGGATAAAAAAAGTCCAGAAAGTATTGAGCTGCAGAACATTAAATCTAAACACATTCTATGGTATTACACTTTGCTTTTCCTCAAGATATGAAAATAGGTACATAATGCATGAAAACTCAAATTCCTTTTCTTAAATAACACCTTCCTCTCCATGCTTGCAAGCTCCAGATTAAAACAAAGAGTTCTAAAAGTTTATTTCAACAGTGCTTTTGCTATCAGCAGATGGTGCTATTTCCTTTGCAAAGATCAGGCCTTTGATTAGAAATGGAGTTTCCTTCTTTCTCTTAGCCTAAAATTCTGGGGGAAAAAAGAAAACAAAAACAAAGATATTTAACTTTGTTGCTGCTTTTGTGGGGTGGGGGAAACACTATCACTTCCTATCAAGCCTGATAGTCTATATATTATTTCTAGTGTTGGTTTCAGTGTACTTCTGAAAACTAGTTGCTCAGGAACAAGAAAAAGGTTACATAAATACATGAAACACATTTCTCCACTTAAAACTTAATATTAGGAGATGTCTCAACCCTGAGCATTAAAAAAAGCATCATGGCATTTGATTTCATGTTTTCTACTGTAATTTTAAATTCAAGCCCCATTCTTGGGCTAGCTGGGTATTTATGGGTTTAAGGAATATAAAGGCAGAGTATGCATTCACTTTGGATAAAGCTTGGAATACTAAATAAACACTTCCCAGTTTGGGTGTTCTACTGGAATGGTCTGATCATTTTAAAGGCCCAGATGCTTTAATTATTTCAGTACACATTCACTTAATGTAAAGAATTACAGTGTTTACTTGAGCGTTTCAGAATAAAATATTTTTTTTTAAAAAAATCAACACGATTCTACTGATTAATAGAAATCCACCTTCATTTCACCTCCCTGATTTTCCATTTGAAGCTTTTTTTAAACGACCTGTTTCTCTTTGCAAAATTTATGCTGCAATATGCTATGGCATCAATATCTGAAATATACACAATTTGTAAACATTAAAAGAGTACATTGTTTGTACCCAATTAGCACCGCTTGTTCGGAAGACATACAATTGCATTTTGAAGAATGGCTGTGAAATTAAACTTTCCTTTATTAAAAAAAAAAGAACTTTAATAAACATGCAAATAATATTTTAGTTAAGTAAGTCAACAGTCCTGGTACATTTCTTTATAATAATTATTTTCAGTTAATGAAGTCATTATAGTTAACATTAAAAGGACAATATAAGTGGAAAGAGATGCATGAAATATGGCAAAAATACAGCACAATACCCACAAATCCAAAATTCCACTGCCTGGATCTGAAAACTGAGGATATGGGGCAACAAGAACTGTTCTTACAATGATTTGGAAGCATCTTTTCAAATCTTGGAAGAATATGTTGGACTTCAAGACTTAAAACTCCCAACTTCCGTACCATTGATCTTTGTGGTTAGAAATTCAGGACCAGGCCTAAGGTATTCAGAGGGCACTAGCTTGGAAAAGAAGATCCAAGAATTGAAAGGTTATTCAGTACTGATTATTTACTCTTGGACAGTGGAACAAGCAGGCAGTTAAAATTGCTCTCTTTTCACACAGCATAAAATCAAACAAAGCTTTAGATTTGAAAAGCTATGATTGCACCAGGATGACATCCCCACCCACTTTTGACATTAGCAGTTAATTTTAATGCTAGATGGAACCAATATCTCCGTGATAAATACCTTGATAAATTGTACTTTTATGGCTTTTTAACAAGAGGCTGTCCTTGCTTTGGGATACGAACAAGCCAAGAAAATTGGCTTGTTCATATCACATCCTGGAAAGAAAACAAGACAGCTCTTCACTGCCCAAAGCAGCCAATATTCAGCCTGGCAAGATAACTTAAACCACCTTACACAGGAGTGGGTTCTTGCTTCTGCTACTACCGGTTCACTCAGGGACGTGCTTCGGGTACGTGCAAGCTTGATGTGCGCTATGCTTGCATGCACAGTAGTAAAAAAAACTTCTGCGCATGCACAGAAGCAAAAAACAAGATGGCAGTGCCTATGCCGCCACCGATAGAACCAGTTTGGGGGTGTGGCATCCCAAGTGACTACCTACTTGGCAGAACCGGTCCAAACCAGTAGGAACCCACCTCTGACAATACATTATCCAAGTTGAGAAGGACCTTAACACTGGCTCAGTTTAATGTCCTTCGGCTAGTTTGGAAGGCAGAAAAGAAAAAAAAAATCTATTCTATTTCCCCTTATTGGATAAAATATCCAAATCAATCAGATACTTTCTTACATATAAACTCTGATTTCTGAACAAAGGGATTATATTTCTATATTTCTAAACTGTTTGTTAATTGCTTTGCCCTGTACTGGTCTTTGACCAAAATCAACCTTTGATAGACACCAGGCCTAACTTTGAACTCTAAACTACGTTCTTCAATTTTCATTTGAAACTATCAAATCTAAGGTATGGATTACAATATCAAAGTCCTATTGCACTAGAAACCAGTATAGTTAGCAGGGGGAAAAAAAAGAATATAGCAAGCTACTTTACAAATGGCTAGGCTATTTATAAAGGTAACCTTTGGTTAACAACATAATGGTGCTGAATGAATGGTGTTTATGAGCCGTCTCTCCTAGCATTCTGCAGTCACATGATTGGGATCTGGGAGGTTGGCAACCAGCTTGTGTTAGTTGCAGTGTTCCAGAGTCCCATGATCACAGTTTAGGTCCTAGCCTGTCAGTTTCCCATAAGCAAAGTTAAAGTGAGAAAGATGGCGTGGAAGTTGGCAAAGTTGTTCAGATAATTGTCCCCCTCACATTCACCTTCACCTGCAATGTGCTCTACATGGGGCTGCCCTTGAAGAGCATCCGGCGACTTCAGCTAGTACAGAACGCGGCCGCGCGAGTGATTGTGGGTGCACCTCGGTTCACCCACATAACACCTATCCTCCGCGAGCTGCGCTGGCTACCTGTCGATCTCCGGATGCGCTTCAAGGTGCTACTAGTCACCCATAAAGCCCTACATGGTAGTGGATCTGGATACTTGAGAGACCGCCTTCTGCCAATTACCTCCCTGCGACCAATAAGATCACATAGATTAGGCCTCCTCCGTATTCCATCGGCCAGCCAGTGTCGGCTGGCAACTACAAGGAGGAGGGCCTTCTCAGTAGTAGCCCCGACCCTTTGGAACGAGCTCCCCGTGGAGATTCGTACCCTCTCCACCGTCCAGGCCTTCCGCACAGCCCTTAAGAACTGGCTAGCCCGTCAGGCCTGGGGACAAGGATAGTTGCCCCTCCCGAATGATGAATGTATGTTGCTGACTATTTTACTATATGTTTCTTTGTCAATGTTTGTTTTCCCCTCCCCTGATTTTGTGTGAGCCGCCCTGAGTCCCCTCAGGGAAAAGGGCGGCATACAAATATTAATAAAATCTAAAAAATCTAAATCTAAACCTTCCCCAGTTGTATTGTCCTGTGCTGCAACATGACAGTCAACTGCACAGCCTCGCATCTCTTCCCAGTTACTCACACACCTGGAGGCAGCAACCTCAAGCCCTGATGTGCTACTATGCCTCCCTTGCCACATGTGCCCCCATCCGGAGCCTCACTGCACTCAAAGCTGTACCTTCCCTACCACTTCCACATCCTCCCCCACCCTCCTTGGGCCACTCACACACACACTTACCATCATTTACACACCTGTTCTGACCCCCCCTCATCCCACACCAACACACTCCGAGCCCAAGATAAGTTACAGCATTTAATTAACAGACAGACAGGTCCTTGGCAGCAAACTGGCACAGATAAGCTTGGGCAACAATCCAGCACAGATAAGCTGTGGCAGAAATCCAGCCTCCCAAGCTCACCATAATGTTCTCCAACATTAGTTCCTGCGTTGACTTCTGCAAAAGGGGCATGTGCACAAGCAATCCTTTTATAGTCTGGAGAGGAGCCTAATGACCACCAGCTGAGTGCAATTACCTCCTGTAACTGTGCAACTGTTCCTCACGCCTATTAGCTCTTCGGTGCTAGGCATCCAGGAACAACTCACTGCTGGCGTCTGGATCACACTCCCTTGTTTCCTTCCGTCCAAAGCTCAGGTGCTTCTTGGTGTCCAACCAGCCTCTCTGCGTCCTGCTTGGATTCGGAACCCTGTCCAGCGTCCTCCACATCCTCCAAAGCCGATTCATAGGGCCCCTTGCTTTCGGAGTCTGGTGGCAGCTCCAATGGCTTCTGCTGGGCCACAACACACACCCTTGAGCACCCACCCTCCAAACAGTAGCCTCCTCAAACCCCACCATGCTACTCACAGACTCCCTCACATCCTTTCTTACACAGCCAGCAGATAAGCTTGCAAACTGCCTGGGACATGGAGCTTCCTTCAGACTTCCCTATTGATTTTAGTTGTTGGAAGCTGGCAGAAAGTTGCAAAGAAGTGCTTCATTAATGACCCACGATTCTTCCCTAATGATGGCAGAAGAGAACTGCAGAGATTGCCACCATGAAGTAATGCATTAAGCAATATTGTACATTATGATCATCTTGCTTAACAATGGAAATTCCAGTCCTAATTGTGATTGTAATCCGAAAACGACTTGAACTTTCTTTTATGGGCTACCATTATAATTAAATATCAGCAAAAAAATAAATAAATAACTAATCATCTTTTTTCATCATCAGGCATCAGGATTGAACTGTTAAAACTTTATAGATTTGTTTATAGACAAGAGATGGAAGGTGTGATATGATATATGAAAAAAAATCATTTGTTCAATTTTTTAAAAAATGTGTTGGCTACTAAAATTATTTATACTTGTGATGAAGCAGGAAGTCACTTACTTTTTCCCCCTTTTTCATTGCTATAATCTTATTCCTCTTTACTTTTTTCTCTTTTTTTCTTTCTTTTCTGCACCCTCATTTGTTTATTCTTTTAGATTGTATCGGTTTTCAATGTTAATATTGTAATATTTAGTAAAATTATAGAAACACATGCAAACATGCCTGCCTGCCTACATATATACATACACATGCATTCCATTTGTTGGGTGGGGATCTTCTATATACTATTCAGATATGTTGCACGAAGACACTAAATATTATATGTGAAGAATAACTAGATCTTTGATTCATGCTTAAAGATTGTCAGAGAATAGATGCCATGTTCAGCAAATAGATGGATATTTCAAAGACATTATTTGAAAATTGAGATGCCGGGAATTAAATAGGATTTTAAATTACTCTTATTAAAAATAAAAGTGAAAATGGACTCTTTGACTGGGATTGTCCTCTTAGCCCTTTT
Organism: Thamnophis elegans; assembly: GCF_009769535.1. NCBI lineage: Eukaryota > Metazoa > Chordata > Lepidosauria > Squamata > Natricidae > Thamnophis > Thamnophis elegans. The sequence continues at coordinate 84,381,595 of NC_045546.1, forward strand.
AATTTGTATTTTTTTTTAAAAAAAATTAAATTAACAAGAAAGAGAAGAGACCCTATACGTACTTTTCTTCCATATGCACATAACTTAGCTGGGCACAAAATTGCTCGCTGGCAGTTCTATTGGTGCATCTAATTAGAAACGGCTACATTTTTTTTTAAGTGCTATTAAGAAGGAATTCAAAAGGAGACATTCTAATTTCCCAAGTCTGAAAGCTAAGGCAGAATTAAAGGATCAATTTATTGTATTGTATCTCCTGCTCAAGTGCTTTTCTTCAATGGACTATTCATAACAGAGCCAAGCATTATTTTATATTGGAATTTACATGACAACTAAGAGAAGCAGATTATTACAAGAAGTAGAAAGAAATGAAACATATTAAAATATTATAGTGCCACAGGACGATCGTGATGACATGTCATGGCTTAAGCTAATGTTTTGTTTCCATCCTCCTTCAGCATTTCATACTCTGCTTCATTAGGATGCCTTATTGCATCATTTGCATTAGAATAGAATAGAATAGAATAGAATAGAATAGAATAGGAGTAGAGTAGAGTAGAGTAGGATAGGATAATTGGAAGGCACCTTGGAGGTTTTCTAGTCCAGCCCCCGCTCAAGCAGGAGAAAATATACCACTTCAGTCCATACAGTCACCTCTTAAAAACATCAAGGGATGGAACACCCAACAGCATAGCATAGGGCCAGACTAACTGCAGGACCACCTTTCCTCAAAGAGATCTACCCTCCTACCAAGTCAGATGGGGTCGGCATGCTGCCAAATGTTAAATATGCATTCCCTTTAAAATATGTATTTTTCTGGTATGATACCTGTTCTGATCCCCCTTGTCCCACACCAACACACACTCTGAGCCAAAGATAAGTTATGGCATTTAATTAGCAAACAGACAGGTCCTTGGCAGCAAACCGGCACAGACAAGCTTGGGCAGCAATCCAGCACAGATAAGGCTTGGCAGCAATCCAGCCTGCCAAGCTCACAATAATCTTCTCCGACATTCGTTCCTGCGTTGACTTCTGCAAAAGGGGCGTGTGCACAAGCAGTCCTTTTATAGTCTGGAGAGGAGCCTAATGACCACCAGCTGAGTGCAATTACCTCCTGTAACTGCGCAACAGTTCCTGATGCCTTTTAGCTCTTCGGTGTGGGGCATCCAGGAACAACTCACTGCTGATGTCTGGATCACTTTCCCTTGTCTCCTCCCCACTGGTCCAAGGCTCAGGTGCCTCCTGGTGGCCAACTAGCCTCTCTGAGCCCTGCTCGGAGTCGGAACCCTGTCCAGGGTCCTCCACATCCTCCAGAGCCGACTCATAGGGCCCCTCGCTGTCAGAGTCTGGTGGCAGCTCCAATGACTCCTGCTGGGCCACAACAGATACCCAGCAAAAATATTTCGGGTTTTAGCTCTATATGCTTCTTTACCATCTTTTCTAACAATGTATGTATTTTTGTCCAATCTTTTTTTTTTACCTTTGGGCATGTCCACCATATATGATAACAGAAATTTGGTGTCTGATTACATTACAAAATTTTTGTGGACATATCCTTAAACATAAAAAGAAATATTTTATAAGTTTTTAAATCTTTGATTGAGGGCCACCCAACATTTTAATTAAATATTAGAAATGTTTAAAATGAATACATAATTCACTCATGTTTTGAATACTTTAAACTATGATTGGGAAAGGCAGTTGAAAATACAGTAATATATCAATGAAATGGTTCATATAAATGTTAGATTGTGGTGTGCATTCATTTTTACTTTTGAGTGCATTCCCCTAATTCTAGTAGCAAGGGTATCTGCCTCATTTAATCTCGTTACAAATTTTTTGACGTACAAAATCCCACAGATAATGTCAAATGTTAACACTATAAAAGAAAACAAAAGGTACAATATGCATGGATATTCCATAGTATTTTTCCTCTATTTTTCCCAAAATAAACTATGAAGTGAATTTGTATATTAATCCTGCTGTGAAATATCTGAGGAATGCGCGAACGACAAAAGCGCGCCTGACTAAACCGCGGTGACAAAACCGCGCCGACGAATGAGCGCTGAAGCGCGCCGACAACAGCGCGCCGACAGAAGCGCGCTGTAACCCTAACCCTAAACCAAACCCTAACCCTAACCCTAACCCTAACCCTAACCCTAACCCTAAACCTTACCTTAAATTAAATTGCGCTTCTGTCGGCGCGCTGTTGTCGGCGCGCTGTTGTCGGCACGCTTTTGACATCACAGTTTTAGCGCCGCGGTTTTGTCGGCGCCCTTTTGACGTTCGCGCATTTGTCGGGTCATGGAGGAATTTAAATGATATCAAAATACCATATCTCATATGGGGTCCAAATATGCATTAGACTAGATTGAACTCTGATCTGATCAAGCTGAATAGATAAATATAGTGTTTGCTAATCTAGCCAAACTCAACATGGAACATTTTGTTACAATATACTTTAATACCACACTGAAATTACGGGGTTATATTTCCCAACATAACCCATACCTAATTGTTGGTAAGAGTATATGAACTTCTTACTTATCAAATCAATATGTAAAGCACTTCTTATTGTAGTTCTCCAAATTCTGCGATGCAAATCTCAGAATAATATAGCCATTTAGATAGGATATACTAGCAGCAATTCCACACAGAAATGCAAATGGAAATTATTCCAAAGTGTTCAGACAATTTTATGGAAGAAATTTGCACGCAAATTATGCACAAAATATATGCATACAACCTACTTGGAAAATACATGGACTTTTAAAGATGGAATAACTGAATACAGAAAATCAGAACAGAAGCAGCGGAAACTGACAAATTCATCTACGGAAGATCTAAACTTTTTAAAAAAAATCTAAAAAAACAGGAAGAATAAAATCCTGAGTTACAATTCTCAGCGGAAACTGGTTACAGCTTAAAAGTTACATTGCATATTTTAAAAAATGATTCTGCGGAAGCATGTACTGATATTAACTGTTGCAGACACATTTTACTATGCATTTTTATACCTGTCACCCTCGTTATTATAAGACAAAAGGAAGAAAAGTGACTTGAGTTCCTGGCTGCCTGTACAGTCATTAACTTCATACCACAGAGACGCTTTCTTCAATGAATGAGATATGTCAGATTGAATATATTGCAGCAAGTGCAAGAGCTTTTTTTGGGGGGGGGGGGTTGACAGAAAATTCAGAGTCAGGAATGAAAACGGGAGGGATCGCTCACATGGGAAAAAGGCTGACCCATTTCCAGTCATCATTTAAAGCAATTACTCAGTAGAATACGCCAAAACATGAAAAGAAATTGGCAATGATGCATTTTAAATTGGTTAGCTTGGTACAGCATGCTAAGATAGCATGCAGCATATATGTGGGTTGATTTAATCATCCCCCCACCCCCCACTTAACAGGGATCCAATGCATTTTCACTCAGACGGATAGGGCCAAGCAAGTGACTACTTAAAACCTGAGTGGCAAACTATAGGCCATTTCTGCTGTCATTGTGAAAAGCAGCATCATGGTGTGCACTGGATGCTTTGCTCCTTTCCTAGGTGCATGAGACACGCATTCACACGCATTGTGACTCAGCGATAGTGTTTTCATCAGTCAAATTCCCCTCGCCTTCTGTACAAATTGAATGAAGGATTCTGGAGCCCAGCTATTTATATCTCACCATGCCAAAATTGAAGTAAACTCTAAGAGTTTGGGGCTGCAAAGAAGACTATTGAATAAGACTAGGACATTTCTTCTTTATTCCACACCATCAGATGATGAGCAGGAGTAAAACATAATCACAGAGTGTGAAAGAGAGAGAGAGAGAGAGAGAGAGAGAGAGAGAGAGAGAGAGAGAGAGAGAGAGAGAGAGAGAGAGAGAGAGAGAGAGAGAGGGGGATGGAGAGAAGCAGGTAATATTAAGAGTTAGAATATCCTACTCCATATCATAATCCATATCTGAGATAATTATTTGCTTTTCCACTTTCACCAGGTTCAAGGCACTTAATACATAAAAGCAATTCATTCACACAAACAAAAAGAATTAAAAGCAAACCAAAATTTTAAAGTATTTTTAAAATATCAGACTATTCACTTAAATCAACATTTATAATGTGCATCATCTCTGCTTTCTTCTGAAAACCGGGATGAAATCCAACATGTTTTATTGTTATAAAAAAATGGATAAGCAACAGAAGCATTCCTTGTTTTCTTGCAATTCTCCCTCTGCTCTCAGTTTTATAGCAATTATGATTGCTCTTATACCACTCTCTTTAATTTTTGTACCTACCGTACCTCTAATTTTGTTTCTGGTTTTAGGATCTACATTAGTTTTCCTCTATCACTTCAATTTTTTTCCCCTCCTATGCTAGGAAAGGAGAAAAATGATAATTACAAATAAAGCATAAATTTCAATGTTAAGAATAAAATAGTTTTACCCAGAGAGTTTTGGACAGCATCAAGTTTGTAGTATTTCTTACTTCTTTGAAGTCTGTAATAAATTTATATTAGTGATTTGTCACTCTGAACCATGAAATGATATTAAGTTTTATCAATATATGTTTAGAAATGTTCTTCAAACCCAACTTAAGGTAGATATTGAAAACATAAATAGATAGGAACAAGTAAAAACAGCTATCAGAGATGGGGAAAATTCCAAGAGAAGATAGAGATCTTTTATTTGTTGCTCTATCCTGTTGTTCTAAGTGTGTAGAGAATGGCAGCTGTTAACTCCTTTCCTTTGGAGAATTCTTATTCAGGCTAAGGATTTGGAAAGAAAAAGTCTCAGAGCTAGTGATATCATAGTAGTGATGGCTCCTTGTACAAAGAAAAAGCAATGGATAATAAGTGCTTATGAAGAGCAGCCTTTGATTAAATTTGTCCCAGCTATCTTGCCATGTTCATAATCCTCTCTAAATTGTCTGGCACAATTGTCCTATTATTTTTCTGTCTACTCAGGTTCCCATCATCATCCCTTTGGCAAGTTTGTCTGGTGCATTTTTCCATTACGTCTAGATTGCTCAGAAATATTTAGCTTAGTATCTAGTTTGCATAAGGCTAGATGAGTGGAAACAAGGCATCCCTGCTCCAGAGGTGGGTTCCTACCAGTTCGCACCTATTCGGTAGAACCGGTTCATCAAATCTACCGAACCGGTTAGAAGAGGTTCCACCAGTGGACCCGGAAAGCAGGCCACACCTACAGAAGAGCTTCCAAAATTTTTTGAAACCCACCACTGGTCCTTGGATATGATTATTCTACACTATCATGCTCATATTTATAAAACTCAGTGCCTTTGTGAAAGGTAAGGATGACTACTGCGTTTGTGGTGCAATCAGAACATTGCGTGTGTTGAAGTTGCTTTAACGCAAACCAAAGATGTCTTTTAAAAAACAAGTTTACATCATATTCTTATGCATCCCAGTGCTGTGTGTGAAGTAATTTAAGGTGGTTCTGACAAGTGTCGTTGGCATCTTCATATCCGGTCACATGGGCGGCAAGCCACTCCCATCCAGTCACATGGGCAGCAAGCCACTCCCACAAAGGAGGCCACACCCACAGAGTAGGTTCGAACAATTTTTGAAACCCACCACTGGTCCTTGGATATGATTATTCTACACTATCATGCTCATATTTATAAAACGCAGTGCCTCTGTGAAAGGTAAGGATGACTACTGCGTTTGTGGTGCAATCAGAACATTGCGTGTGTTGAAGTTGTTTTAACGCAAACCAAAGATGCCTTTTAAAAAACAAGTTTACATCCTATTCTTAAGGCATGCCAGTGCTGTGTGTGAGATAATTTAAGGTGGTTCTGACAAGTGTCGTTGGCATCTTCATATCCGGTCACATGGGCGGCAAGCCACTCCCATCTGGTCACATGGGCAGCAAGCCACTCCCACAAAGGAGGCCACACCCACAGAGTGGGTTCGAACAATTTTTGAAACCCACCACTGCCCTGCTCTCACTCCAAAACATCTGAATCACATTACAGTCTAGATTCCTTGGGACTTGATGAAAGCAAAGGTTTCAGCACTTAAACCTTGAACCACTGACTTCTATCATAAGGAATTCAGGAGATGGACAAAGTGGCACTTCCTCTTTTCATCTGATAATTCCTTTTCCAGATGAAAGGCTGCAGGTTACACAGTCAATTATACTCCCTGCCTTTCAGATTCCTGACAGTAACCTCTCCCATTTCAGCAAGGTTTGACAGCCAATACCGCTCATGTGACATTGGCAAGGGAAGATTGACCTACATCTGTCAATCAAGTCCAGTATATTGTACTAATACTATGCCACAATGGCAATGCAGCACAAGGTCATCATCACAATTTTGGTACACAGCCAAGGGGAGACAGAAAAATCAATATCTGTTTTCAGTAAGTTTCAGCACAGCTCAAAACTATTTTGTGTTGGACCAAGTGCCCTCAACTCTACTGTCAAAATTACAAAATAAACGGCCCATTTTTCTCACAATGAAATTAAAGAAGAGTATGTTTGAAAATAAAGTCACTGAAATAAAGAATTGAGTTCGAAGTCTTCAAGAAGTGACTTTCCAAACAAAAAATTTTCATCTACACTATTGACAAGTATGTTTCAGCATGTACATTAAAAAGGGAGTCAGATCAAAGCAGTTTTCCAAAGAGAGTAATTTTAAAAGTTTCAGATGCCAAGGGATGATTTGTCAAGGAAAAAAATAATGGTTCAGAATACATAGTGAAGTATATTTATTTCTCCAGAAATGGTTCACTCCACAATTCAAACTTCAAAACTATTTTAAAAAGCCAGGTATGGTGATGAATAAAATCTAATAAAGTTACAGCAAGGATGGAGTAAAGATTTATAACAGAGGGAAGACACTGTAGTAGGACACTTGACAGAGCCTCAAATATTATCAATCAATAATACTCCTCTTGATTGCAGTAGAAATACAGTATAAAACATAAAGTCCATCATCATATCCAATTTATGAATTACAGTATACTAAACTTGAACAACTCATGAACCAAAAACTGGATACTTTATCTCACCTATAACTATTTATCACAAATTTCATATACCTTCTGCTTTTGGTGGCAGTTTGTATCTTCATGAATAGCTGGATTGTTGAACACTTAGCAGTCTACAATTCATGGTTTATGGGATATGTTTAGTCAATAATGTAATATTTTATATAGATAAATTAGAGGCCAATAATTGAGCAACTGTTTCATCATTGCCATTTCTACAGTTATAAATCATAGCCTCCATATTCTCTATACACTGTTCTAAACTCTAAAACCACTTACAATATGGGTAAATTGACTATATTTACAGGACTTTGACAGAACTGAAAAATTATTTAGGTAAATTAGTCTTGACAAGCTGTAGTCATCTTACAAACTTTGTCACTTTGTCACATTTTGACTGTGCTACATAGAACTTTTTCAATCCCAAACCATTAGGTCACATCTGATCTGCCTTGACCACCTTTGATTTAATAAAGTTCACATTGGACATGATAGAAGAGCAACTAAATAGTAAAGTGTTGTTTTTAAACTGGAGGCCCGAATCACAATATCATCTACAGTATTGCCAGTCACATTAGTTGAGCTCAGAGGTGGGTTCCTACCAGTTCGCACCTATTCGGTAGAACCGGTTTGTCAAATCTACCGAACCGGTTAGAAGAGGTTCCACCAGTGGACCCGGAAAGCAGGCCACACTTACAGAAGAGGTTCCAAACTTTTTTGAAACCCACCACTGGTCCTTGGATATGATTATTCTACACTATCATGCTCCTATTTATAAAACTCAGGGCCTCTGTGAAAGGTAAGGATGACTACTGCGTTTGTGGTGCAATCAGAACATTCCGTGTGTTGAAGTTGTTTTAACGCAAACCAAAGATGCCTTTTAAAAAACAAGTTGACATCCTATTCTTATGCAGGCCAGTGCTGTGTGTGAGGTAATTTAAGGTGGTTCTGACAAGTGTCGTCGGCATCTTCATATCCGGTCACATGGGTGGCAAGCCACTCCCACAAAGGAGGCCACACCCACAGAGTAGGTTTGAAACATTTTTGAAACCCACCACTGGTTGAGCTCCATCTTAACCCTAACTCTAACCTAACCATTTCATTCCCATTTTTTTCTAAGTCAATGTACAAATAAATAAGCTGCTTTCCAAAATGTCTTTTAAGTTTTAACACTTAGCCATAAAAACCAGTCATGTAACCTTGGCCGTCACTGTCTCTCTCAGTGCAACCCAACTCAGAGGGTTATTCTGAGGAGAATTGGAGGAGGAAACGTGTGTACTGGGTATGTTAACTGTCTTGAGTTAGGGGTACATGGAGCTCCCTAAGTTTGGTTGTTTTCTTGCAGGCATTTCATTACCCAAAAGAGGTAACATAACCAGTGCTAGATTGTTCTACTAGCACTGATGAAGTTACCTGTTCTGGATAATGAAATGTCTGCAAGAAAAACCTCACCTCCAAGGACCCCTTCATTTCAACCCTGAGCTATAAATATTCTCTTTTATCGGTGCCCTGGGTTTTTGTAAAAAAAATAATAAAGGTAAGACTCAAGTAGATAAATAAATGAAATGAAATTCCTTAGTACAAAACACACAACAGAGAATTCAGAGTGGGCCTAAATACAGTTTCTGCAGAAACAATGACTTAGGGAACAAACTGTTACTTAGTAATTTGAAGTTCATTGTGCTTTAAAGCATGAATTCTTAAATCATTTCCTCAAATTTCATTATTACAGATTCTCCCCTAATACAACATATTATTAGCATGCATTTTCCTGATGATAGCATCATGTGACCCTGATAATTAGAGGTTCCTTGCAATAAACAAATCACCTTCTTTTTAGATATATTATTACAATATTTTTTCCCAGCACCAGATGGCCAAGATTTACCATCTTATCATCATAAACATATTTTTTCAACTTGACTGGGTAAGGTTTTTTTTAAAAAAAAAAACCATGTAGAAGAGAATGTTCCTTCTGCTGCCTAAGCATCAGCAGCTGGATGAGCAGAAAGATTATTTATTATTTGAGCAGTAGGATGTTTTGTCTCACTGGATTATGTTCAGTGATTATTACTGGTTGAGGTCTAAGAACTTGTGAACAGAGAATTTTTTGAGCACTACATGTGAGAGTTACGACAGGGCATCTGCTGACAACTGTCTGGTGGGCTTGTAGCCATAAGGGACTGCAGTGTAGAAATCACCAGGGGAAAAAGGATGATTCTGAAGTTACTGAACCAAAGCAGGAATGAGAAAGTTGGTTAATTCAAGCTATCTTTCATAGAATCATATACTGGAACTCACAGGTATCTTTTAGCTATTTATTTTGAAGAGAAGGCTCAACATTTTGCAATAGGCACCTTCAAAAGCACAAGAATTATATGAAGCTAATATCTCCAATATGACAATCCAGCAGGTTTTTTTTCCAGGAGTTCAAGTATGTTTTTCAAGTTTCATTAATAATATAAAAAAACAGATTTCAAAAGAGTGTTGAGCGTCCATTGTTATGCATTCCCATTGTGATGCAAAGTGATACAGGTGGCCGCCTATGGGAAGTGTGGGATTATTTTAACTTCCCTCTGCGAAAGGGATGACTGCCTCCCCTGTGAAATGACCACCAGCTGAGTGCAATTACCTCCTGTAACTGTGCAACTCTTCCTGACGCCTATTAGCGCTTTGGTGCCGGGCATCCAGGAACAACTCACTGCTGAGGTCCAGATCACTCTCCCTTGTCTCCTCCCCACTTGTTCAAGGCTCAGGCACCTCCTGGTGGCCAACCAACCTCTCTGCACCCTGCTCGGGGTCGGAACCCTGTCCAGGGTCCTCCACATCCTCCAAAGCCGACTCATAGGGCCCCTCATTGTCGGAGTCTGGTGGCAGCTCCAACGGCTCCTGCTGGGCCACATCTACATCTACATCTACATCTACATCTACATCTACCTACCTACCTACCTACCTACCTACCTACCTACCTATTGAATAAACACAAACACCTTAAAATCACCTTCCATTACAAATTGTAGAAAGTGTGCCAATTGGTTACAAAGAACATTCGTGCATCCCTTCCATAATCATCACCTATGATTCATATCAAGTTATATATTTTACATCACCTATACGTATTTATATATATATATATATTGCTATCATTATACTTCATCCTTCATATGACTATAGTTGTTTTAACGTCCCTTTATAAGAAACATTCCAACATTTAAAACAAAACCACATAATGGCATTCCCTTATCTATTTTCAATATCATCCAGCCACATTATATCTTTATAACACATTCAAAATAAAAATTAATTATGTTTAATAACAAAAATTTTAGATCTCTTTTCTTAATCATTGTTTTCTAATTTATATCCAATTTCCCTTTTATCATGCCAATACAAATTATTACATTATTATCATTATCAGTCATTTATTTAACAATAGTTTGACTGAGTTTAACTTACTTTTTCCCCTTTTTTCACCATTTAAAATTTATACCAAATTTCCTCTTATCAAACCAATACATATGTATACATTGTTATCATTATCAATTATTTATCTAACTTTATCCATTATCACTACATTTTTAACATAATGCTCTAATTTTAACTAAATTTAACTAGTGTTTTATTATTAATTTTCATATGTCAACTCATGTCTTTCCAGTAATAGTGTAGTCCTATTTCTTTTGCCATTTGTGGAATTAGTCTTCTGGTTATTTCCTTAATCAAATTTGTTTGGCCTTCTCTTCGCAATTTGTTGCTTGTTACATATCTTGTAAAATCTCGAAACCCTCCATCAGCTTCTTTAATCAGCTCTTTGGTTATCAATAGTGTTTTTGTCAAAGTTTGTCTCCTTAAGTCCATCAATTCTTCTCTTTTTTCTTCTTCTATACCTTGAGTAAAGCACCTTTCCATCTATCTTCCCTTTCCTTGTTCCACTCTTTCCATCTTCCAACCACACTCAGTTCACTGTCAATACCCATGGTTATCTTGCCTCTTTGTTCATTTTTCCCTTGAGTTTTTAGGACTCTAGCCTCCACTTTTCCCATTTGCTGGATATCTTCCATTTTTCCATCAGGTTTTACCACATTACAATTTATATTTTCAATATTTTCCCTTCTCTTCTCAATTCTCTCTGTTGTTTCTAATAATTTTTGAATTCCAAACATAATATGTTGTAATGTTATGGTTTCTTTTTGATGTCGTGCCCCATCCTTCCAATTAGTAAACACTGCCACTCTGGTTTAAAAACAAATCTTTGTTTTCACTTCTTTCCAGCTACCAACAAGCATCCAAAGAGCACCTGTGTAAACAACCCATGCTCTTCTCCTTATTTCTTCTGTAAACAAGCTGAAGCCTTTGAAGTGCAAGGTCAAAATGATCAAAGGGAAAAAAAGAAAAAAAACAATGTTTCCAGGTCTCAACCTCCAACTCCCAAGTGGCAGTGTAACTTCTTTTCCTTCTAAGATTACTACCCTCTTTATATTCCTTTTATATCTTCTTTATGTTTCAGGCTTAGAAGAAACAAAATTCTTAAGTGAAACAAAATAAAAAGAAAAAATCCATCCCAACCAGTATTGTAGACATAAAGGAAAATATTTAATCCATAGGTAAAAAAAGAAATAGAAGAAGAAAATCGAATAGTTTCACTTTAAAAAGTAAAAAATGTTTACAAAACTTCCATCCATAAAAAAAAAATAAGAAAAAAGATAACACACTGTCCAATAAAGCTTAATTTTGCCGCTTATTTCCTTTTTTTTTACCAGTTTAATTTAACTTCAATCTTTTTTGGACAGTCTTTTATAAAAATAAGATTTCCTCACCAGATGGACACTGCTTCAAGCCAATTGTCTCCGCCGTGGGCAAGCAGATCCGTACTTTGGACCAGCAATCCGGTGCCCCTGAGGGGAATGCGTTAAACGCCCCCTCCTCGCTCCTCATGCTAATTTAGGTAAATTTTAGATTTTACATAGTGAAGGTAAATTTTAGACTTTAGAAAGGCTGAATTCAGAATTGAGTTTAAAGTCTAATCTGAGTAAAAATAGGTTTTTTTTTTGAAAATCCTAAGATTTTCTCTCTTTCTCCTAAGAGAGAAAAATGAATTACCAGCCTAATTGGACGATAGACTGTGAGGAAACTGGGCAAAGGAGTAGAGGCATGCCTGCAACACTTTTCTCTGAGTCTATGGACCAATCAGGATTGATAACAGCCGGGATGGTAGCACCTCCCACTCCCCATCATGGAGAACAAAACAGCTTTCAATGCCTAGCTAGCATCACTCTCTTCTGAGCCTGAAAGTTTGAATTTAGTCATTAGTCACCTTATTTACTTCTTCAACAGTGTAGTTATTACTTACTACATCTTTTTCCAATAACAACTTAATTCCAGTAACTGCATGGTGGGAATATATGTTATTGCAAACCAGGGGAAGTTGGCAGTACAGGAATTCAACAGAAATATACAATTGTTTTCATTTGGAAACCAGCCACCCTCTCCTCTATCTCAGGAGCCACAAAGCCTTCTAACTAAAGAAGTAAAAGAATTGAAACAAAGAATAGCCGAGTGTCTAGAAAAATCACAAAAATAAGGCTGCCTGCATTGAAACAACAACAGCAATAATAATGTCTATATACTCAGATGTTACCTTAACATCTCTTAGAACTTTGGTTAGGACTTGAACAGTTGTTGTTATTGTTATTAATTACTGTAGAGACAGAAGTTACAACTGGTTTGGATTTTTTTATCTACCCATCGAGTCCTTCCCAAGGACCTGGGATAGGCAAATCTGGATATTTGACAGTGTTGCAGATATCATCATCATCATCATCATCATCATCATCATCATCATCATCATCATCAAATCTAGAAAGATCTGATCTTGACTTCAAACACGTTTGTCTTTTTCCAAGTCAGTGACTAATCTTTATTTTTGTTCATTTATCAGTTCCCTAATGAGCAAATTAGGGAACCTTTCTTCAGACTGTGTATTACCTCCTTCACCAATGTTTCTATATCTAGAATTAAAGTCATTAATCAAGTTTGGTTTGCTAATTCCCATTTGCTCACCTTCCTTGATTTTCTCCTGCAATAGCGATTTCTCCTACTTACTCTTTCTTTTTTTCCTCCAAGGCTGATGATTTCTAGATGGATTCCTACAATCCACCTGCATTTGGTCTTAGAAATCAGCCAGCCCTGTCACACAGTCAGGACACTGCATTCTTCTCATTTACTACATAAGTAATATACTCTGTTCCCAGGGAAGCAATGCAGGAAAACAAAGAATTTTAAAACAAAATACCCAGGAAATGTGCCAAATATCCATTATAATCTATTTAAATCTCTGCTTGGTCTCATTACTTCCAATGTCTTTATGACAGCTGAACGACTGGGTTATTATTGCTAGTCATAAAACAAGACTGCCTGGATAAAGGCAGCATCCTTTGCCTACTTTGTGATGTGAGAAATATAAATAGACCCTTGTGAAAGAGGAGAAAAATAATTCAGCAGCTGGAAGGAGAAAACGATGCTTATAACCACTCAACCAGTAACCAGAAAAAGCAATTTTTTATAAAATATAGTTAATGTTTACTGGTATTTGGGTAGCTAAAAAGAGCCAAGAACTTTAAAATCTGAACGGATACTCAGTTGTTAGTAGTTTTTCACTCTTAAGACCATTGGAGCATCCCCATGAACTATAACTTAATACATGCACATGCTAAACTGTTCTGACACCCCTCGCCCCACACTAACACACACTCCAAGCCAAAGATAAGTTACGGCATTTAATTAACAGACAGACAGGTCCTTGGCAGCAAACCGGCACAGACAAGCTTGGGCAGCAATCCAGCACAGATAAGGCTTGGCAGCAATCCAGCTTGCCAAGCTCACAATAATGTTCTCCGACATTAGTTCCTGCATTGACTTCTGCAAGAGGGGCGTGTGCACAAGCAGTCCTTTTATAGTCTGGAGAGGAGCCTAATGACCACCAGCTGAGTGCAATTACCTCCTGTAATTGCGTAATTGTTCCTTACGCCTATTAGCTCTTCGGTGCCGGGCATCCAAGAACAACTCACTGCTGGTGTCAGGAACACACTCCCTTGTCTCCTCCCTACTGGTCCAAGGCTCAGGCACTTCCTGGTGGCCAACCAGCCTCTCTGCACCCTGCTCGGAGTCGGAACCCTGTCCTGGGTCCTCCACATCCTCCAGAGCCGACTCATAGGGCCCCTCGCTGTCGGAGTCTGGTCAGCTCCAATGGCTCCTGCTGGGCCACAACACTAAACATAATCTTAAGTCAGTAGATCATTTCAGTCAGTGGATCATTTTTAGCTATTTTTACATACTAAGGATCAGAGGGGCAAATGTCTATTTAAATACTTTAGAACCTCCAAACCATTGCTAAACCAACTATGGCAAAAAAAGATTGCAAAATGAGACACAACTCACTTAACAATGGTCTCACTTAGCAGTGGAAATTTTGGGCTCAATTGTGGCCATAATTTGAGAATCGCCTTTTTGTTTAGAAACATAATACAGCAATGCAGAATCAGCTGATGTTTATCTGTCTTCTGTGGAAAATATCTGAAAGTAACTGCACTTGGAACTTTTGTCTGAAAGGACTGCAATTTTGAATATATTTGAATGTAATTAAACCTACATGAGAGTAGGAATTAAAAATCTTTATCCATATATAGATAGAAAAAGAGATGGCTCTATATGTGAGTTCTTAATGTCATCATTTGTGGAAAATATTTCACGATGCCCTGTAAATTTGTGATGGATTATAGGAGAGAAGAGTAGTTGTGGTAGTGCTGATTTAGTTTTAATGCCTTCACTCTGCAGAACAACACTTTGTGCTAAGCTGTTATATACTGTCTCTCTCCCTGCTATATAGTCTATTAGATCTTATTTCAATAACATCGAGGGGGGAAATAATCTGCATAATGTGTACGCTACAAATAATAAGTATCTGAAAACATTTAGGAAGCAAAATGAAATGAAGCTGTACAGCAGCGGTTCTCAACCTGTGGGTCGCGACCTCTTTGGGTGTCCAACAACCCTTTCACAGGGGTCGCCTAAGACCATCCACCTCCACTGGCATCACCCATGCTCAGGAGTGCGTCCTGAAGCGGCAGGTGCATGAAGAGCACCGGGCAGCGAAGCAGCCTCCTCCCAGCTCCGGGCGCAACCTAGACGCCGCCCTGCCCAGTCTCCACCCAAGGGAAAGGCCGAGGCACTGAAGGGGGAGAGAGACGGGTTCTTCTGGGTGGCGGATCAGCCTCGGCTCCAACAGACGTCCGAAGTGAGCATGGTCGGCGGTGCCGTTTCAGCCCAGGAGCTTGAAGGTGCCCGGAAAGCAGGAGACCAGCGGGGCAATCGGGCCATCCACTTCAGCCAGCAGGATGGGCTCTCACCCAGGCAGGCAGCTTGTCTTGGGTCTGGACGCTGCCTTTGCCACCCCCGCCCCTGTCCTGTGGGCTAAACTGAGCTCAGAGGCTTTTGGGGCCCCGGGAAGGGTTGGCAGGAGAGGCCAGAGGGGAGGACAGGCCCCAACCACCCATTCCTTCCGTCCCAAGGAATTCCACTTGGGATGGAAGCACAGTTCGATGTAGCTTAAGCCTCCATTTAAAATCCCATTTAAAGGGCAACTTCCTAATCTGTTTTAAGACAGAAAGAAAGAAAGAAAGAAAGAAAGAAAGAAAGAAAGAAAGAAAGAAAGAAAGAAAGAAAGAAAGAAAGAAAGAAAGAAAAGGGAGGGAGGAATGGAAGGAAAGAAAGAAAGAAGAAAAGGGAGGGAGGAATGGAAAGAAATAAAGAAGAAAATGGAGGGGGAATGGAAAGAAAGAAAGAAAGAAAAGGGAGGGAGAATGGAAAGAAAGAAAGAAAGAAAGAAAGAAAGAAAGAAAGGAGGAAGGAAGTGGGGAATGGAAAGAAAGAAAGAAAGAAAGAAAGAAAGAAAGAAGAAAAGGGAGGGAGGGAGGAATGGAAAGAAAGCAAAAAGAAAAGGAAGGGGGGAATGGAAAAAAGAAGAAAAGGGAGGGAGGAATGGAAAGAAAGACAAAAGAAAGAAAGAAAGAAAGAAAGGAGAAAAGGAAGGAGGTAATGGAAAGAAAGAAAGAAAGAAAGAAAGAAAGAAAGAAAGAAAGAAAGAAAGAAAGAAAGAAAGAAAGAAAGAAAGAAACTGGGTGGGTGGGGGAGGGAACAGAATGTAAAAAAAGTAAACTTAATAAAGTGGAACTCATGTAAACCACGAACTGCTGCTGGAAGCCCACAGAGAAGTCATTTTATCCTGGAAAATCCCAGCCTGGCAGATCTTCTCCCAAGCCAAGATTGGCAGATTAATCACTATGCTTTAGTTATGTTCAATTTGTAATAATGAAAATACATCCTGCATATCAGATATTTACATTACGATTCATAACAGTAGCAAAATTACAGTTATGAAGTAGCAACGAAAATAATTTTATGGTTGGGGGTCACCACAACATGAGGAACTGGATTAAAGGGTCGCGGCATTGGGAAGGTTGAGACCCACTGCTGTACTGCATCTAAATGAACATGGTACATAAAAATAAATGCTTTCAGGATCCAATCTGGATCGGTCACCGGAACCCAAAACTTTAGTCTTCTGAGCTTTCATCTTGTGCTGGAGCCCATCCTCAGCCCATCCCTGAGGCTGGGCTCCAGTGTGAATCTGAAAAGTTCAGAAGATTAAAACTCTGGTACCTGTGACTGATTCAGATTAGATCCTGCAACATGATCCTTGGATGCATATATTTGCCTTCATTGGTGATAAATGCTTTCATTCAAATTGCATTTGGTTCAGGCAAGATTAAGGAATGTTCATCAAATTCAAATTTAACCACACACACCTCCCATCTTGGGAAAACAATATAATTTTCAGTCATATTTATTTCCTTAGAACTCAAAACATCACCAATGGCTTCTCAGATAATGATTTCATCCAAAGACTGATCAGGTCAAGATCTGCCTATATGCCCAGTGTGTCTCTGACTGAATCCTGGGGATTGTTAGACCTTCGCTTCCTGACAGGCCATTATAGATAAATTATAGATTAAATTATTAATTATTATAGCAGTTAGACTTATATACTGCTTCATAGGGCTTTCAGCCCTCTCTAAGCGGTTTACAGAGTCAGCATATTGCCCCCAACAACAATCCTGGTCCTCATTTTACCCACCTCGGAAGGATGGAAGGCTGAGTCAACCCTGAGCCGGTGAGATTAGAACCGCTGAACTGCAGATAGCAGTCAGCTGAAGTGGCCTGCAGTACTGCACTCTAACCACTGCACCACCTCGGCTCTTATTAAGGTACAGTAATAGGGATTCCTGTAACAAAGTGGTATAATATTTCTCTATATTTCAAGAAATATAGCAAAGAACCCTAAAACTCTACATGGAAGCTACTGTACCTCAAACTATCTTCTATGAAAATATAGATTAAAAAGTACTTACTGAAAAACTATTGACTGAAAAGATACAAATAGATGTGCTAAGTTTCTATCACTTCCTCAAAATGCTTGCATTTGTAATTACTTGCAAATACCATTGATATAATAGAAATTCTTGACAGACTGACATAATGTTTTTTTAAGGCTGAGCTTGAACTTCACAACTTTATGAAATCCCTTTCAATTTGGTTGTGATACAGTGCCAAGCAGGAAATATAAAAGAATAGAAGTAATGATACTTTATATTTCATTACTAAATTAAAGGAAATATTGTATGGGCATTCTATTCTAACAAATCTGGAGAAGGCACCAGTTTGCCTTATCTTGGTCCGAGATTTCTAATAAAGGCACTCTTCTTTGTTGGCTGTGTCAATATATTAATAGATAGTTGACAAAAGTATTTATTTCTGTTTCTAGCATACTACAAAAAGGTGCAATTATTATTGAAACATTAAACAATCTAAATTCTAAAGAGCAAAATCTTATATTGGGAAAATAGATATGTCTGCAGCTCAGAAACTCTTGGTGATTAATTTAAAATGTTAAGATAAGACTGGAATCCAATATATTTGGCTTGTACCAAATTCTGTTGTTATCATTATTAGTAACTGTATTAGTTGTGGTAATATTCTTCAGAAGAGAAAGGGAAACCACAGTAAATTGCTATGCCATGTTTTTCAGTATAATCAGTAGACCTAATCTTTAAATGATTTAGGTTCTCCTCTTGCCCATAAAAACCAACACAAACCCAGATGACCCTTTGACAAATAGAAGCAACGCAGATGAAATTGAAATTGCTTTTAATGAACAGGCTAAAATTGTTATGAAACACCAAGGGAAATGCCACACTCCCACTCTCCTGTTCCAATTGCAGTCACTCCCCCTCCCAGCTTTCATTAGTTTTTTAAAACATGGCGATGTATTTGATTACAGATCACCTGCTGTCAAGTCTAATTAGACACTGCATTTGATGGTTAAAAAGAAAGCTAATCCAGAAGTTGGGGAAGTGAAAAAAAATTAGATTCCATGCTGAGATATTTGTGTCTCTGAATAAAAGAACACTTGTGGTAAAGCCTCATGCGAGATGGGCCATGTGACTGTAAAGCTGTTTACTACAAACTGAGATAGTAGGAGTAGAATGCGGACTGTGAATATTGGCACCTTTTAACACTTTTTTGTAGCTAGCCCTTCATTTTTATCCAGGCCATGCCATTATTCTATGACATCTTTGATGGTAACAAATTAATCAAAATAAAGTTGGTGTACATTTAAAATGCTATAATGATATTAAAGTTTATCCAAAGTTAGGACACCATTGCAATGTAGTTACCTAAATGGTATGTGGTTCACATGGCAATGCCTTTTTTTTATTTTATTTTACAGTGCCTGGGTTCCAGTGATGTGCGGTGAGGTTTATGGCTGGTGAGGCAGTCCTCACCCCCGACACCCCACTGACTATTTTATTATTTGTATTTCGTTTTTATGTTCCCCTTTTCCCCCGTTTGAATTGTTCACCGCCCTGAGTCGTCCCGGAGAAGGGCGGCATACAAATAATAAAATTCTATTCTATTCTATTCTATTCTATTCTATTCTATTCTATTCTATTCTATTCTATTCTATTCTATTCTATTCTATTCTATTCTAAAGCACTTTCTTTCACTGTCTGTGCTCGCGGCAGCCCACCTGAGCTCTGCCGTGAGCACAGGCGGGCGAAAGAAAGCCCTTTAGTCAGTGGGATGTCGCGGGAGAGGAGAGAATGCCTGAGCATTGCATTTATTAAAAGAAAAAAGAAAAAAAAGGAAATTTGAAGGAAAAGAGGGAGCATGGGGTGGGGGCATCAGAAACGGAGAAAGAGAGGAGGAAGAGTAAGCGTGACTGCAGCTTTAAACAGAATGACAGAGTTGAAGCCTCTAAAAAATGTGACCCGTCAAAACTGCGCTCGACTAAGCCGCACCCGATTAAACTGTGTCACTGACGTCATCAACAGGGTGACAACAGCCAGTGCGGAGAAAGAAGGGCGCTTTAAATAGCGCTTTGAAAGCAAGCCGATTCAACTTAAGGTAAGGGTTAGGTTTAGGGTTAGCTTTAAGGTTAGCTTTAGGGTTAGGTTAAGGGTTAGGTTTAGGTTTAGGTTTAGGTTTAGGTTTAGGTTTAGGGTTAGGGTTAGGGTTAGGGTTAGGGTTAGGGTTAGGGTTAGGGTTAGGGTTAGGGTTAGGGTTAGGGTTAGAGTTAGGTTAAGGGTTAGGGTTAGGGTTAGGTTAAGGGTTAGGATTAGGTTTAGGGTTAGGTTAAGGGTTAGGTTAAGGGTTAGGTTTCGGGTTAGGTTAAGGGTTAGGTTTAGGGTTAGGTTTAGGATTAGGGGGGGTAGGTTTAGGTTTAGGGGTTAATTTTAGGTTTAGGGTTTACAGCATGCTTTCATCTCCGCGCTGTTGTCACCCTGTTGATGACATCAGCGACGCGGTTTAGTCGGGCGTGGTTTAGTCGAGCGCGGTTTTGTGGTGGAACCCTAAAAAATGTGCCCTCTACTATGAGGCAGGAGAACTGCGTGCCTCAACTACCTTGGGATTTTTTGGGCTTTTAACCCTCGCTTAACTCTGCTCAAGCGCCTAAAAAGTCAGACTAGATGAGGCATGCAGTTCTCCTGCCTCGTAGTAGAGGGCGCTTTTTAGAGGCTTTTTTAAACAGGCAATCATTCATGGTGTGGCAGCAGCTAGCTAGCCTAACCTCAGCACTCGCCTTTTCCTGTTTTCATTTTTTTTTCCTTTTCATGATTGACAGTGGTGAGGCTGTGCCTCTCCTGCCTCCCCTGACTGCACGTCACTGCTGGGTTCAGTACCAATGGTTTGTGCTAAAGGTACAAGCTCACATTTCCACAATAATATTACATATACACCTGCTTATAACATTTATGCAAAATCCTGGGGAAATTGTATGTTCAATGTTTTCCTACAAACCGAATTTGATACAACCTTGCTATGGTACAGAGTAAAACAATACTTTTTCTCCAAATTTGAATGCATATTTACTAATTTGCACAGTTGTTTATAAATTCAGAAAATAACACTAAATATGCTTAGGAGACTAGTTTAAGCACTGTTGCTGCGGTGTTTCTTTTTCCTTCTTTAAATTTATCAATAAGATAATTGACTCATTGGGTGTGTAAATAGCTCAAAGATTACAATTTCACAGGAGAAAATGTTGGTCTTTTTAATAGCAATAGCAGTTAGACTTATATACCACTTCATAGGGCTTTCAGCCCTCTCTAAGCGGTTTACAGAGTCAGCATATTGCCCCCAACAACAATCCGCCTTACCCACCTTGGAAGGATGGAAGGCTGAGCAGGTGAGATTTGAACAGCCGAACTGCAGAACTGCAGTCAGCTGAAGTAGCCTGCAGTGCTGCATTTAACCACTGCGCCACCTTGGCTCTTCAGATTACAATTGTCATTCAAAACGATGGACTTTTAGCAACCATCTAAATATTTGAAAGTAAATATAATTCATTCTTACAAAGATGCAAATGCCAAATAAACATTTTCAGCTAGAAATTTCAGTTATGAAGAACATTACTAAGAAATAGAAGTCACATGGGACTCTTCTGAAGCTAGCAGATAACCATAGAAAAACCTGCTACAACATCCTGAAATCTAGTCAAATCTGCAAAGCAGAATGGCCAGTTCACTGTTAATGACTTGCTGAAGAGTTGAGCTGACAGCAGAGAAGTTGTTCAAAGGCCCTTGGTCTGCGTGGGAATTTTCAGAAATGAAATGTTCATCCGGCTGTATCAGAAAAATCATCAGTTGAAGTATGTGGAAAGAAAACACGATAAGCCTAAAACATTTTGGAACAAAGTTCTTTTGGGCTGATAAAGGAAAATTGAATTGTGCTGCCACGACCACAAAACTTATATTTGGAGAAAAAGGGATGGAACATTTTAGGATTTCACAAGGGTGGCTGTAATTTTTTTAAGGATTATGTAGCAGCCTTCAGTAAGAGAAATATTGTGCAAATGCAAAGGAAATGGATTCAACCAAATGCCAGCAATGTTCCACAATCAGTGAAAAAGTTGAAGTTCAAAAGTTGAATATTTCAGCAAGACAAACAATCCACGACCTAATTACAAATCAACCATGAAGTATTTATAGGGCAAAAAAAAAATAGCAATAGCAATAATAACAGTAGACTTATATACCGCTTCATAGGGCTTTCAGCCCTCTCTAAGCGGTTTACAGAGTCAGCATATTGCCCCCAACAACAATCCGGGTCCTCATTTTACCCACCTCGGAAGGATGGAAGGCTGAGTCAACCCTGAGCCAGTGGGATTTGAACCGCTGAACTGCTGATCTAGCAGTCAGCCTGCAGTGCTGCATTTAACCACTGCGCCACCTTGGCTCAGAAAGGTTTTGGAAGAGGCTTCACAATCCTCAGAATACAATGTTATTAAAGATTTGAAGGGAGATCTCAAACATGCAGGAAGGCATACAAGCAGTTTGAAGTTAGAATTGTGCAAGAAGAACTGAAGGGAAAAAAAATCAAAGTAGAAAGATTATTAGCTGGCTACAGAAAATAAGAAATTACGAAGTACTAGCTGAAAGATTGTCCAAACTTCTGCACCTACCCATTCCCTATCTTCTTGTTTTGAACCCCTGTGTAATCCACACACATTTGTTATGTGAAGTTCATTCATGGGAATGTACAATTTAAGTGGGTACCTACATTTTTGCATTCAACTATACACAAAAAGCTAGCTATCACCATAACAAACTCAGTAATGATTTATATGGAAATGACATGGAACGATCTCCCCGTTGAGATCCGGACCCTTACTACCCTTCCGGCCTTCCGCAAAGCAACTAAGACCTGGCTGTTCCGGCAGGCCTGGGGCTGTTGAATTATCCAGCCCCATCCTATGTTATGACTGTTGCTGAATTTTAATTGTTGTTTTATTTTTGTACCCCCCCTTCCCTTCTTACTGTTAGCCGCCCTGAGTCTTCCGGGAGTAGGGGGGCATACAAGCTAAATAAAACTCAAACTCAAACTCAAACTCAGAAAAACAGAATATAAAAACAACAAGATAAAAACAACAGTAGTCTTTCTTATCCTACTACTTGAGAGACCGCCTACTGCCAATTACCTCCACACGACCTATTAGATCTCATCGATTAGGCCTCCTCCGAGTTCCATCTGCCGGTCAATGCCGACTGGCAACTACGCGGAGGAGAGCCTTCTCGGTGGCAGCTCCGACCCTATGGAACGATCTCCCCATGGAGATTCGTACCCTCACCACCCTCCAGACCTTCCGCACAGCCCTCAGAATCTGGCTTTCCCGTCAGGCCTGGGACTAAAGACTGTAACCCACCCGAATGGTATGAATGTTGCGTTTTTAATTATGTATTGTCTTATATGTTAAAAGTTTGTCTCCCCCTCCCCTTTGGGTTGTGAGCCGCCCTGAGTCCCCCCAGGGAAAAGAGCGGCATATAAATAAACTTAAACTCAAACTCAAATCCTAGAAGCAACTGATTTGGTAGGCACCTCATGTGTCAACAGCATCTACAATTGTCCAAGCATCAACTTTTTTAATTTGCATCATGTATTCAAAGAAAAGAGGTAGGGGGACAAAAGGAAAAAAAAAACGAAGAGAGATGGAATGAACTTTCAAAGTTTACGCTCGTGGATAAGAATCCTTTAAAAGATTACTTACCTACTGGTGACATCTCAGGGACGTTGGCAATGTAAGGCCCATCCAGGAATTTTGGTTCATTATCATTAATGTCCTGCACTTTGATGATGAACTCTGATTCAGGCTCCAATGGCTTCCTTGTGTCAATGTCTACTGCTTGAGCACGAAGGGTGTAGAAAGGCTTCTCTTCACGATCAAGGCTCTTTATGGCATGAATGTCCCCTGTGGTTTCATCAATGGTAAATACCGTACCAGCTCCGTCTCCTGATAATGTATACTTAACGCTTCCCACTCCCTTGTCCAAGTCAGAATGAAGCTTAACAGCAGAAAAAGAAAAGGGGCAAAATAATTAATATAACAATTCATGGATGGAAGAATAGCAATTTTTAACTAAATTATTATCACAAACACACACACACACACACACACACACACACAACCCTACACTGGCGACTGGCTGGCGACTCCCCGGGGGAGGACCTTCTCTGTTGCAGCTCCGGCCCTCTGGAACGAGCTCCCTGTTGAGATCCGGACCCTTACTACCCTCCTGGCCTTCCGCAAAGCCACCAAGTCCTGGCTGTTCCAGCAGGCTGGGGGGAGCTGAAAAGCATCTACCTCCACGGAAATTGTGAATGTTGGTTTTGTTTTTAATATGTTGTCTTTGTCTCATTTCCCCCTTTCCCTTGTCTTTTGTGAGCCGCCCGGAGTCCTCTGGGAGTGGGCGGCATACAAGACAAATAAATAAATAAATAAATAAATAAATAAATAAATAAATAAATAAATAAATAAATACATGCACACAAACACTGCTATTAAAGTAATGGGTATTTGGATCACAAGTGTATAGCCTCCCAGTTTTTAAAACATCACAATTACTAGTATTTCAATCTTTATAATGTACATATTTATTAACATGACTTTGCAAGAGTTTGAAGAGATTCTCAGTCATCAAGATCCTGGTTGTCCCAAAGGTGGTTTTTCAGGAGGTAACTGGACTTTCTTGTTTTTTCTTTCTCTGTTGCAGCTCCAGCCCTCTGGAACGAGCTCCCTGTTGAGATCCGGACCCTCACTACCCTCCCGGCCTTCCACAAAGCCACCAAGTCCTGGCTGTTCCAGCAGGCTGGGGGGAGCTCTTCAGCTCTGGCAGGATAGTGGGAATATAAATCCTTCCATTGCCCACCATCTTGTCAAGAGCTGAAGAAGCTTCTTGGATGAGAAGTGAAACGTCTTCAAAGAAAAAAAGAAGAAAGTTCAGTTGCCTTCTGAAAAACCAACTTCGGGATGACTTTGCAAGGCAAAATGTGGTCATGCTGGAAACATAAATAAGAATATTTTTTTTTGTTCATGTTTCACAAAGAGGAAGAAGTACATGGATCTCATTTTCATGTTAATGACATTGTATATGCCTGTACAGGACATTCAACTTAGTAACATTTCTGTTGTGGCCCAGCAGGAGCCGTTGGAGCTGCCACCAGACTCTGACAGCGAGGGGCCCTCTGAGTCGGCTCTGGAGGATGTGGAGGACCCTGGACAGTGTTCCGACTCCGAGCAGGGCGCAGAGAGGCTGGTTGGCCACCAGGAGGCACTTGAGCCTTGGACCAGTGGGGTGGAGACAAGGGAGAGTGAGCCAGATACCAGTAGTGAGTTGTTCCTGGATGCCTGGCACCGAAGAGCTAATAGGCATCAGGAACAATTACGCAATTACAGGAGGTGATTGTACTCAGCTGGTGGTCATTAGGCTCTTCTCCAGACTATAAAAAGGCTACTTGTGCACACGCCCCTCTTTGCAGAAGTCAACACAGAATCGAATGTCAGAGAACTTTGTAGGAGCTTGGCAGGCTGGATTTCTGCCAAGCCTTATCTGTGTTTATTGCTGCCCAAGCTTGTCTGTGCTGGCAAGGACCTGTTGGTCTGTTAATTAAATGCTGTAATTTATCTCTGGCTTGGAGTGTGCTTTGGTGTGGAATGAGGGGGGTCGGAACACATTTCCATTATTTGATTTCAGTCTCATACATTTTCTTGAACAGGAAATTCATGAGGTGTCAGGAGCACATTTCTAATATACATAAGCACAGCTATACTTCTTGCATTAATCTATAAGCATTCTTAATACTCCAAACTGCTCTTAATTTTATACCAAAGAAGTTTTTTTTAAAAAAAAATCTGAGCTTCTTTTCATAGTTTCAGTATTCTGGTAATCATAAAACAGTGACTTTTAATTTATGTAGATTTCTTGTCTTTCCTGCTCTAATGCACAGTTTGGGTTGTAATTTTTACAAGTAAAAATGATTGGTTGATAATGGTAGCAGCTTCGATATTCTCTCAGGAAGCGTCTGAGTTTTAGGCTGATGTTCTGTTGTAGATTTGCAGTTGATCAAGTTTACTTATAATTTAAACCGTAAATGCAGTCTCAGCGCTTCCCCCCCCCCCCAGTTTTTGATATAGCAGCTTGAATGCTTTTCAGCAGCCATGGATTATGGCCCAATATATTTCCAGGTTTCGGTGTCTGTCAAAGATTGTAGAAATATGGATTGAGACTGTCAAATCCATCACACTGGATTTCTGTTCATCTGTTTTCTCTTGTATGTAAGTGGGAATGAAGATAAAGTGCTACATGCTAGGTAACAGAGAATGCTTCCAGCTCCGGGTTTTTTCAGGTCAGGTTTTTGCCCAATCACTGTATTTCATTCACAGAATTTGAGGGTGTGCAAATGAAAACATAATTATCTTTCACTTGCAACCCTCCTATATTTTTTTGCAGTTTAAAAAAAACAACACCTTTTTTCTTATGTTTATTTGTATCAGAAGCATCACAATTAAAATAAGGCATACTATAAAACAATAGAGCTTCTGCACCAGAGACAAATTCCTTGTATGTCTAATCACACTTGATCAAATAAAGTATCTATTCTTCTATTCTATTCTATTCTATTCTATTCTATTCTATTCTATTCCATTCCATTCCATTCCATTCCATTCCATTCCATTCCATTCCATTCCATTCCTCCTATTCCTATCGTATCCTGTTGTGGCCCAGCAGGAGCTGTTGGAGCTGCCACCAGACTCCGACAGCAAGGGGCCCTATGAGTCGGCCCTGGAGGATGTGGAGGACCCTGGACAGGGTTCTGACTCCGAGCAGGGTGCAGAGAGACTGGTTGGCCACCAGGAGGCGCCTGAGCCTTGGACAAGTGTGGAGGAGACAAAGGAGAGAGATACAGAAACCAACAGTGAGTTGTTCCGGGATGCACGCCGTCGAAGGGCTACTCGGTGTCAAGAACAACTACGTAATTACAGGAGGTAATTACGCTCAACTGATGGTCATTAAGCTCCTCTCCCAGACTATAAAAGAGACTGCTTGTGCCATGCCCTTTTTGCAGAAGTCAACATTTGACTAAAGAGAAACAAACTTGGCAGGCTGGATTGCTGCCAGAGTTTGTTTGCATTGCTGCCAAGGTTTGTCGGACTTCCTGCCAAAGTCCTTATCTGTTTGTTTATTTGGCTTTCAGCCACCGAGAGTCTGGTCTTGTTATTAAAAGACATTCCATTTTACGCTTGTCTCGGCTTTCGTTAATGGACAGAGGATGGGATCAGAACACTAACCTATGTATAAAATACAAGTTTAAAACATGTACAAGTTAAAAAAAAATCTTGCCCAGAAACTAGCAACATAAATTGTGTTCTGTTGCACTGTCATGAGGTCCTCAAGTGTACGCTGATAAGGACAGAAAGGGAGTATACCTATGTGGTGTTGCTTGCATGTCACACGATTGCAAAGGTCAGAAGCCACCAGATAGCCCCATTGGTTCAGACTGCCTCTGGATCTTCTCGTACTCATATGTGGTCTATTCAATGATTCTGCATCCTTCCCAGGCTTTCTCCAGGTTCAGTTGCAAGCCCCTGCATTGGTTCCATCCAGTGCTGGTTCTTTGTAGCTTCTCATGCATCCACTCTGCTTTCAAATTCTTCAAAATCTTCCATTAACCTAAAGAAGCTTTTCCCGGAATTAAATCTCCAATGAGCTGGTTGTAGGCCATTAAGAGGGTGTTGTTGTCTAGATATTCTTGACTTGAACCTCTTCTTTGTATGCTCCTGCTTCTTTGCAAAGAGCCAGCGGAGCAATGCAAGCTACCTGGTACATCTTATTTAGTGGCATAGGTTTAAGGCATCCAGTAATAATTCTGCTAGCTTCATTCAGAGCAACATCTACTTTCTCAGCATGTGCTGATTTACCGCAGACAGCAGGTAGATATGCCTGCCAAGAGCTAAAGCTGTTGTCTTAAGGGCCCTTGGTTAGGCACCCTAGGTAGAAGCGCATTAATTTCCTGAGGAAGTTATTTCTTCAGCTGACCTTCAAGTTAGTATTGGTACACTACTGCTTGTATGTTACGGTCCTAATTATTAAGAGCTGTAGAAATGCTCCAATAACATCCCTTTCCATATAACGTGCAGTTTCTTAGCAGCTTCTTCATTGTGAGAAAATAATAGAAAATCTAATCAAGAAAAAACAAAGAAGGTACAGATTGGCTTTTGAATGTTTGAATGTTTGAATGTTTATTTTATTTATATGCCGTCCTTTTCCCCCCGAAGGGGACTCAGGGCGGCTCACAACTCAACCAAGGGAGGGGGATGCAGACAAAAATTAAAACGACACGCAACAATACATAATTTAAAACACACAACAGTCATACCATTCGAGAAGGGGGTAGAAGCTTTTTAGCCCCAGGCCTGTCGGAACAGCCAGGTTTTAAGGGCTTTGCGGAAGGTCTGGAGGGTGGTGAGGGTTCGAATCTCCATGGGGAGTTCGTTCCAGAGGGTCGGAGCGGCCACAGAGAAGGCTCTCCTCCGGGTAGTCGCCAGTCGACACTGGCCGGCGGATGGAATTCGGAGGAGGCCTAATCTGTGGGATCTAATCGGTCTAGAGGAGGTAATTGGCAGCAGGCGGTCTCTCAAGGACCCAGGTCCAATACCATGAAGGGCTTTATAAGTGACGACTAGCGCCTTGAAGCGTATCCGGAGACCAATAGGCAGCCAGTTTTGACTGATAGTGCTAGACAATAATGATTTGGACGCACTTAAGACACACCTAAGCCTCGTTATGATGCATAGTTAGAAGCAGGCTTCAATATTTCATATTAGTTTTTTTTAAAAAAAAGATATACACTGCCTTTTCAACCAATGATTCGATGGATATTTTACAGTCATGTAAAACAATGCATTGTGCTGGCTAAGAATCACGTTTTTGCTGATATGAAATGAAGAAGATATAACTCCTTTGGATTTTCTGCATGGAATGTGCAAAAGCAGCCTTGATCAAATTGCCTTGAAGGGAAGGTTAAATACAGTTGACTCTTACTTTCAAACCGGTAATTGGTGTTACCAGATACTCCCTGAATCATTTGATCAGTAATAAATGATTGGAAACTCTATACATAGTACTGAGTAAGGCTTTACTTATTTTTCATCTTTATGCTGTTTATTGTTACTACTTATAGATGAATTCTACAGCGGTTTCACTCTATGTAGTAGATAACAATCATTTATGAGGAATAAAGTACTTTACGATTTGTCAATTTTATTACAATTAGAAAATAAAATCTACCTCCTCTCCTGTTATATAAAAAGGTATTTGGTTATCTTTAATGAAAAGATAATATTGCATAGAAATTACTTTTATATAATATTTACTAAGAATAATTTAATTAATTCAAAGAATATCTCTGACATACGGTTTTGAGAATTTTTTTAAAAAAGATATTAAGTTGGAAAATGTACAAAAGTCTTTTAAAAATATGATTGTGGTGTGTTAAAATGAAACTTTTTTTCTCTAAAAGTGTTTTATACAGGGAATATAATGAAATATAGAGTTTAAGTTATCTCTCGGTTTAAATTGATTTTTTTTCCTTCCATCGTATTTATCCCCTCCTTGAAATTTCTTAGAGCAAGATCTCTATGGAACTAGGGCCTTTGGAAAAAAAAAAGCAAAACAAATTCAATAATTCTATTATCAACACTGAGGTGACAAAACCTTGAAGGTCAAGAAAAGTGGCAATGCTTTGGATGGTCCTGAACTATTTAAAAAGCCATTTGCCCCTTCTAAATCTTATTATTTATAAATAGACAAAAATGATCCACTGATCACATTTTAAAGTTGTGTTTAGCATATGCATATACAGTATTAATTTATATTAAATAGAATGGTATTGCTTTTTGCATCTTCCTCCAAAATAAAAGCCCTGGAATAGAAACTCTGCGTGTGTGTGTGTGTGTGTCTGTGTCTGTGTCTGTGTGTGTACATGCATGTATGCATGCAAGCATGCATGCATATATGCAATCAGTCACGTATGTGTATGCATTTTCATATATTCAAGTAAAAAACCTGGCATTTTCATTTCAAAGGACTTAATGTAGCAATGCTTGGAAATCCCATACTGAAATATTGGAAGATTTCCAGACAAGCACATTTTCTCTGGAAGGGATATCAAGGAGGTTTCAATCACTGCCCTTGTTCCAAAAGTGCTTCATGACAACATCCTGGTTTTGTAGCACATTGCACTTATCATGTTCATGTTTTATCAAACCATAATAATATCTAAACCTTAACTGGTCTGCATCACTTAATCAGCATGAAAAACTGTTGCAATATTCAAAAGCCAAATGGTACTAAAAAGAAAAATCACCGTGCATATCAAGTGATGAATAATATTCAGACAGCAGTAGGAGAAGGTAGGAGGAGAAATATCTTCACACACACACACACACACACACACACAGATGCACAACACAAAGCACTCTTTACTCAGCTGCAAAATAGTAGCAGATTCTACATTACTTGACTGCTTGATTGGTTCAAAGATTGGCAGCTGAATATGCATTAAATTTTACATTTCCACTGAATGGCTCAAGTGTGCAAATGTCACCTCCATTCTGAGTGTCAACATAACCCTCAGAATTTTGATTACTGCATGAGCTTCTTGAATGAGGAAATTTGAACTCTGAATTCAAAAACTCTGATTACTCTACCATACTTGTTATACTATATATTTTAATTGATTTCATACAGTACAGAGGATGCCAGTTGTTCCATTAAAAATAAATCCTTGTACATAAGCTGTTAAATGGGGTGTCAAAATATAAATATTCAAAGAAGAATGCAGAGAATACAAGAAATATAATAAATGACATTGGGTGTGGGAATTATTCTGTGCAGGAGGACTGTTAATTGGGAGTTGATCTCACCATCTAATGCACATGTGGCAAGGAGAGGAGTTTCCCGCCAAGGCCAACTGTCCGGCATCCCAACCTGATGATGATTTTTGAAGATGTCTCCCACCTGACAGCTGTGGAGATATTGGATTGGACTATGGGCTGGGGTTACCAAGGGGAGGGGAAAGGGGCATGTATTGATATCTATGCTTGCGCGTGCTTTTATCTCAGATCCAGCTTTGCTTAGCTTCTATTTACTTATAACTAGTAAAAGTACTTTTAATTCTGCAAAATGGAGTTGAGTGGTTTCTTTCTTGGTTATTAAGTGACTGACTGCACGTCCCTGCATAGACTAGCGCTTGACTGAGTAACAATGAAGAGCTTGGGAAAAGATATTCAAATGTTAGAATGTACCAACATGAGAATTGTGCAGCCATTTTTTCCCCGTTATACCCCATGAAGAAGAAAGTTGGATTTGAACAAGCATATTTTTTTAAAGTATTGATAGGTTTGAATTTTGTCTTTTGAGAAGAGTCCTGAGAATAAACAAGAACACAAACAAATGCATTATAAAACAAAAGAGGAAGAGCTGAGGTGGCGCAGTGGTTAGTGCGCAGTACTGCAGGCCACTTCATCTGACTGCAGTTCTGCAGTTCGGCTGTTCAAATCTCACCGGCTCAAATCTCACCGGCTCAAAGTTGACTCAGCCTTCCATCCTTCCGAGGTGGGTAAAATGAGGACCCGGATTGTTGGGGGCAATATGCTGACTCTGTAAACCGCTTAGAGAGGGCTGAAAGGCCTATGAAGCGGTATATAAGTCTAACTGCTATTGCTATTGCTAAATCCATTCAGATTGAGCCAAGGTGGCGCAGTGGTTAAATGCAGCACTGCAGGCTACTGCTAGATCAGCAGGTCAGCGGTTCAAATCTCACCGGCTCAGGGTTGACTCAGCCTTCCATCCTTCCGAGGTGGGTAAAATGAGGACCCAGATTGTTGGGGGCAATATGCTGACTCTCTGTAAACCGCTTAGAGAGGCCTGAAAGGCCTATGAAGCGGTATATAAGTCTACTGCTATTGCTATTGCTATTCTCACTGAAAGCAGAAAATGATCTGGTTCAGATTATCATATTTTGGAGACATTATACTAAGACATTATATTAACAGAATTGGAAGGGACCTGGGAGGTCTTCTAATCCAATCATCTGCTCAAACAGAAGATCTTATACCATTCCTGATAAATGGTTGTCCAATCTACTCTTAAAAACCTCAAGTGATGGAGCACCCATAACTTCTGGAGGCAATCCATTCCTCTGATTAATTGTTCCCGCTATCAGGAAATGTCTTCTTAGTTTTAGGTTGGTTCTCTCAAGGAGCCTATAATGCTGGTAAAAGTGGGGGGGGGGGGGGAAGGAAAACAAGATCACTAGCAACAAAGAAGATGATTACAGGTGCCTTGTTGGAAGACCTGAAGAGCCAGGCGATCATGGACAACCTATGCGACCAGCAAGATTCAATACCAACTTAACGGCACTTAATCAATGGGCTAGAGTAAGATGAATTGAATGTTTTAGATAATTTGGAGAAAAATTGAAAATAACAGCTTTGGCCTTGTAAGTATTTTGAGATTGGTTTTGCTTACATAGGAGTCAAGTAATGAAAGAATAACAATGCTCTACAATTATACACAGTTGAAAGTTTGGGAAATAGTAGGTGAGGAAAACTAGCAGGCTATTAATGCGTAGTAAAAAAGAACCAAGTACGTCCTTAAGCTTTTCTTAGAATATCATTACGCACTTCTGCTATAATCTTGAACGTTTGTGCCATTGACAAAGTGTGCTGTTAACTTATTTCAGAAAGTCAATACACTGGGAAAACAGCATAAAAAGATTGAAAAATGCATGACGCTATTCCCAGGATTGATTTTTCATGTGCTTTGAGTACTGTTCATTGAGCAATATCTTCTATCAAGAAATGTGTAATTTGAAATGAAAATGGTAGATTTTCTGTTTGGTCTTTTGCTTGGCTTTGCTTTGCAATAGCAAATAAAAACACAACAATAACAAATACAAATTTTACATTTGCCATTTAAGTGTCACATATTGTCCCAGTGATATAAACTAATAGAGATTTGGTGTGATAAAATTCTACATAAATGCTTATTAAGCACTTTGAACTTAAAATGATTGTGGCTTGCCATTTTATTCACCATGGTGCTGCATTAAAATCAATAAAGAGATGTAATATTTGTTAGAAAAACCGAATAATATTATTTTGAAACTATTTGCTCTGTATGTGTGACACATCTTGTAAAATCTAGTGTTCAACTCAGAGATTCCACAAGAGCAGTTCTGGACAGAAATGATATCAATTAGTGTCTTGTATAATTAAAACTGCCAAGGATCTCTGTCACAGTTCTTCATAAGTTTCACAGTGTTTCCATGCCAAAATAAGGAAACATATTAAAAAGTCAAGTGGCAATATAACTTTTTCATCTTTGTTTCTATAATATATAACTCTAACTCTAACTCTAATTCTCTCTCTCTCTCTCTCTCTCTCTCTCTCTCTCTCCCTCCCTCCCTCTCTCCACACACACACACACACAGACACACACACAGACACACTATATCTATCTATCTATCTATCTATCTATCTATCTATCTATCTATCTATCTATCTATCTATCTATCATCTATCTATCTATCTATCTATCTATCTATCTATCTATCTATCATCTATCTATCATATCTATCTATCTATCTATCTATCTACCTACCTATCATCTATCTATCAATCATCTATCTATCTATCTATCTATCTATCTATCTATCTATCTATCTATCTATCTATCTATCTATCTATCTATCTCTAGCCTCTCTCTCTCTGTCTATATCTATGCCTATCATTTATCTCTCTCTTGTCTGTCTATCTATCTATCTACCTACCTATCTACCTACCTATCCTCTTTATCTATCTATCTATCTATCTATCTATCTATCTATCTATCTATCTATCTATCTATCTATCTATCTATCATCTATCTATCATATCTATCTATCTATCTATCTATCTATCTATCTATCTATCTATCTATCTATCTATCTATCTATCTATCTATCTATCTATCTATCTATCTATCTATCTATCATCTATCTATCATATCTATCTATCTATCTATCTATCTATCTATCTATCTATCTATCTATCTATCATCTATCTATCTATCTATCTATCTATCTATCTATCTATCTATCTATCTATCTACCTACCTACCTACCTACCTACCTACCTACCTACCTACCTATCTACCTACCTACCTACCTACCTACCCATCCACCCATCCATCCATCCATCTATCCCCATATATATAGACATTTCCCCTGCTCCTTGCAGAACCTTAAAAGAATTCTAAAAATGAATTTCCATTGATTTCAAAGCCAATGTTTCTTTGTCATTGTTGTCTGTATGCTGTTCTGTATATTTTAAGCGGGGGGAGGGGAGTGACGATTTATAACAACTTATAAATTCTTTATAGTTGTCACGGCATGGATAAATTGAAAAGCCTTGTCAAATGACAGTAGTTACCAAACTTCCCTGCCACAGAAGAATCATCTACGCTAGTGTGGAGAATACAGTTGACAATGACAGAAAACATTCTGCCTTGCACATCACTGTTGATTGTTTTCTTCCCCGTGAAGAAAAATAAGAATAGTTGACACTGTCTCTATTATGTCAAATAAAACAAAGTTCGATACGAACTAAGCAAAGCAGTGCTATTTTGTAGTCAGTGAATAATGAATGTATGCATCTTTTTCTTTTTTCTATTTATATAAGTACTGGAAACTTCTGGAAAGATTTATAAATTGATGTTTAGTTATCTGCATAGTTCCGACAGTATTCTGATGCAATACTTTCCCTATTTACCAAACATGGCATATGAATTCAGTAACCTACTACATAGATTGGAATAGAAAACTTGTTTCATTAATTAACCTAGATGCTGATATACTTTGCTATTTTTTGTAAAGAAAGTGGAGTCAAAATAAAGTGTGTATTTGATTAATCAGATAATTAACCTTAATGACTAGTGGAGCCTCACACTGACATTAATTTATTGCTCTGCTCACTTAGCTTCTAAAAGCAGAACCTTTTGGCCAAAAGGTACATTAGCCTTTCATGTAGTTCATAACAATGAAACACAGACACTTTCTAGTACAGTTGTGGCATCTTTTCATACAGTGCATTTTATTCTCAACAGAAGTGGTACTCAAGAAGTTACAATACAAATAGGGCCTCTTATGGGAATAGCTCTTTCTTTGAGACAATAGTCTCTATTGTCCGCCGCGAACCGGTTGAAACCCACCCCTGGTCTCTGGAGAGTTTAGAGCTCTGGGGGATGAGGGAACAGCCATCTTTCTCCAACTGCAGCCAAGGCTTTTAGAAGGACACTAGATTCACATGTGCTTCCTTTCCTAATCACTATTGGAAATAGCTTGTTAAAGGCTTTACAGCTATTTTACAGCTACCTTTAGATCGAAAGGTTTCACAGCACTGGTGTTGAGTTTCAACCCTTAGTGAAATAAATTTTAAAGTTTTAAGACTTTGTTATTGTTGTTGTTTTGTAAGAAACAGTGAAAGAATAGAACGTTGGTTTAAGAAAGTTTCAAACTAATGGTCCAGATAAGTTTGAGAATAAGATTTTAGAATTAATTATAAAGAATCTAAAATACTGGGGGGAAAAAACTTCAAGTAAAATTATACACAAGATTTAATGACACATGGATGAGAAAGAACACACAGGAAAATGAAAAAATAAACCTGATAGAAATCATTGCATGATATTTTGAAGGTAAGCATTTTTTGAGTACTTTTACCAATTCAAGATTTTTCTCACAAGAGGAAAATTGTATACAGGTCACATCAAATAATTAATTTCATGTAAACTAATAAAATGTCTATTTTTACACATTACTCCAGTTCCTGATTCTATGTCTAACATGAGATAATATTTGCCTGTTTTTAATCCAATGTGAGAGGAATCAGTGAGCTAAAGCAGATTAGTTATACTATAATTAATGTAATAAAACTCAGAAATCTAGTAATTTATTTTAATTGATTTCTGATTTCTAATTAGTCTTAAATCTACATTTTAAAGATTCTACATGTAGCAAGGGCAAATTGTGAATGATATAAAAAAGAACGAATAAAGTACCATCATTTAAAGCGATATATACAGTGTTAGGTAAGCTCCCCGTTGGGAGAGTGAGTATGTTCAGGGAAGCGTTGTGAGAGTTGTGTTGGAGAACACACAAACCAGCATACAGAGACACTGCAGTTTAAATAGGCTTTTACTTTCATGGAAATAGAGGTATGAAGAGTCCATCAAACAGTCCAAATCATACACGGATAAATCAGTCAGTCATCAACGTCTTTCAGTTAAGGGATAATCCAAATAACATAGTCCAGTAATCATATAATCAGATCAGTACTCAAATTTTGCTAGCAGTTGCAAAACTTACAATAGCTCACGGCACTCAGATCAGATCAGCCCAGCATCTAACAAACACAGAGCTAACAGTCATTCTGGCTCCCTCTTATGGCCGATTGAGGAAAACAGCAACCAATCACATTTTACAGTATGATTTAAAGAAACAGGTACAGCATTGCTATATGATTTATATATTGCCAACCCAACCGTAATACTCTCACAAATTAAGGTGAACACATTTGTCCCAGGATAATGTTGCAGAATCTAATCTGGGTCGGTCACTGGCACCAAGGTTTTGTCTTCCAAGCTTTTGAAATCGTGCTGGAGGCCACCTTCGGGAAACCTCTCTCTAGAAGAGTGTGTGCTGTTCAGCATCTGAATATCTACACACACAAGCACACACAGCCCAAGAATATTTTGGCAAATTGCAAATGCTAAGATAAGAATTGACTGTTACAAAGAGGTAGCAGGTCTACATTGAATTCCCCTTTCTGGTTCATTATATCTAGTTCAACATAATATGCCCGGAAATCATTACAGTGGTTATATCTATACAATATAGTTAACCTGATTCCCAGATTAACTAATTTCTTGGACTTGCTTCAAATATTGAACTAGTAACTGACAATCAAATTCACCAACATCAACCCACAAAAAAACACGAGTAAACAAAATTTAACACTAAACTTAGCGCAAATCTGTGTTATTTCACTAATAATATGAAGAGAGAAAAAAACAGCCTCTGTATTTTAGTGTTATGGCAAAACATGTCTTCTAGATTCAGAAAAAATATTCTGTTCTCATGATATAGATTTCTTATTTGTTTCTTTAGTCTAATTTCCAAATTTCTTTAAGAATTCTGTTTGGAAATTCAGTAAATTTGCTTTAAAACCTATACAATCTTTCTGAAGTGAGTATTTCTGATTCCCACCTCCCCCAATTAAGAAGTATTCTGTGGCATTCAGTCTCCCCTCTCCATGCTTGAGTCCTGATCTGAAACAAGCAAAACTTCCCATATAAGAAGTTTTGTCTTGTCTCACGACAGACTCCCCTGGGTTTTGACAAAGTGCAGGAATCTGGAAAGCTTGTAAGGCACTGATGAAAGTTTAAACACACTTCCACACAAACACACACATACACTCCCTGCCCTTGGCTATCTTGGAACATAAAGAAAAGCTCTAAACTTCACATTCCTATAATGATAATGGTTGTTGCTTTTAAACAACTATTAAAGTACTAAACTACTAAACTGTTGCCATGGGGATTAATTATTACATTTTTTATGTGAGGCTTTGGATAGGGTTAAAGGGATTGTTCTCTTTTTTATACAAACGAGGTAGGGGAAAAAAATCTATTGAAGATGTTATTTCTGTTTGTTAGAAATGGATAAACAATTTGTTTACATGACAGCAGGCAGCATAAATGTTATTGGACTATCAAGTTCCTCTTTCTAAAAAAAATCCCATCTGTTCCTGTAAGAGAGCGCAAACATTAGATAGATAGGATAGCTGATGAAATTGAGGCAGAATTTTAACATATTATAGACTTTTTACCTAACCACATAAAATCCAGCTCATGCTATGGAAACTGATCATTGTACACCTGTATCTTAAAATGCTCTTTGAAGCTTCATTTTGTGTTTCAATAATAAAAAAGCCCATTGATAAAGGTTGAGAAAGCACACACCAAGGACTGTTGAAACAATCACCAAGGGAGAAATACTTGAAGAAAGTAGGTAAAAATGTAAAAATGAAATATAAAACAAGATAAACCTTTGGCATGAGGTTAACTACTCAAAACTCCTTAAAAAAAAACCAAGCATTTTCAGCGGCACAAATCCATATAGAGAAAGAAAAGAAAGGAAAGGGAGGGAGAGAGGGAGGGTGAAAGAAAGGAAGAAAGAATAAGGAAAAAAAATACAAATACAAAACTCGAAAGTAAGCTGAACATATACTTCCATGTTGCTTTTTTATTGCATTGTTTTCTTGGCTCCAGTCCAGTCCTCCATCAATCCACAGTCTCTACCATTCAGGATTTTTTTTCCCCACAGATTCAGAAAAGAACATTTATTTATTATGGCTACTTCTTTTAATCCCACACTCTTATGTAGCTGGCAAGGATGCAATTCAAGTTTTATATTCGACCCTTAACAAAGAATCAGGTGTGTGTGTGTGTGTGTGTGTGTGTTTTCCATATGGACTCAGGAGTATTCCACCTACCCCACACCTGTTGTGATCTACCTGGAGTAAGGGCAAAGATCACTCTCCTTCTTTGTATAACAGGACTGTACTCTTACTTGGAGCAAAAGCCTAAAACCTACGCACAGTGAAGCCATTTGGTAGTGTTAAGTCCCCTGTGGTTGGAAGTATATCTCTAACTTTCCGTATAAAATCAAAATCCCCCAGAGAGCCATCTTTAAGATTTTGTTCGGGGATTTCGTTTGGGTATTTAGCAATGAGCAGAACATCATACCACTCACCAAAAAGATTGTTTTTATATTATTATATAGCTTTGGTGAGAGAGAAAACAGGTTAAAAGAATAAAGAATATAGTTTTAGGGATGAAAAGGATCATACTCAGTACCTTTTTGGATGGATGACAAAATCATGGGGAGGGGAACATAGAAGTACATTTCTTTATATCTGTTTGTTACATTCAAACTTTATCCTGCTTCGGTTAATTCATTTCTTCAGTTTTCCACTCCTTTGCTTTACCAACCCATTTCTTATTTCCTTCTGTTCACAGCACAGGCCAACATTTACATTTATTTTTAAAGGCAATAATTTTATTTCTCAGAATGTGAACATTTGCATAGATGCAGATATGAAGCATATATATATATATATATATATATATATATATATATATATATATATATATATATATATATATGTGTGTGTGTGTGTGTGTGTGTGTGTGTGTGTGTGTGTGTGTGTGTGTGTGTGTGTGTGGCTTACCAGGGGTTGTAAAAATCTAATAGATACCTTTCACCCTGGCTTCACTGATAATGGATAAGAGCCTGTGGCCTAATGGCTAAGATCTCTGCCTAGTATGCAATATAGCCCAGGTTCAAATCCCAGTAAGGGTATGGCTAGCTGATGAGAGCTAAATAGCTTGAAATAGATCTATACTAGTCTCCCTTTATTTATTTATCAGCACAAATAAAGCACACACACACACACACACACACACACACACACACATATATATATATATATATCTTTTTAGTTGATTCAAATCATTCCAGTTCATTATAAATGTCTAAACTAAATCTTGAAGATGGAACACTGTGGAGGTATTATATACATACACCTTTGTGATTGTGTGTGTGTGTGTGTGTGTGTGTGTGAGAGAGAGAGAGTGAGAGAGAGAGAGAGAGTGAGAGAGAGAGAAAGATTTCTACATATGCATACTGTTTACTTATTAGCATTCCCACTCATAGCAATTAAGCGTGTTCTTTTTACTTATGCTGTCAGCGCCATGAAAATCAACATATGGTAATCATTTCTGTCTTTAAAACATTGCCCTTCACACTGCTACAATTTAGGCTGAAAATTACCTATTGCAGAAAACAATAGATTAAGAAGCTTCTGCTTCAATCTGCCAGTCTGTGCTTGACAGCAACTTGCATCATAAACAATCTGGCTGCCAGGTCTAACTCAGAACAGAAGCCATTTTAACATTGATGATCATATTGCCCTAGACATGTTGAGGCCTTAGATATGACTGGGCAGAATGCCAGACATTTCGTAAAACTAAATGGAAAGAAAGTTGATAGGGGAGTTAATGCCTAATTCCTCCCAAGAGGTTGAAAATTAGGGATGCTTCAAAGTTTGGAGAAAACAAAGGGTAGATAGAGAACAGGGACGTGCATCAGGGGAGGCAGGAGAGGCAGAGTCTCACCACTGTCATCATGAAAAGAAAAGAAAAATGTAAAAGGAAAAAGGCAAGAGTTGAGGTCAGGCTGAGCTAGTTGCTGCCAGAGTCACCGGGGATGACTCTGCTTAGTGCTTAACTGTTTAAAAAAGTCTCTAAAAAGCGCCCTCTACAGGAGGCAGCAGGAGAAGGATGTGCCTCATCTAGTCTGACTTTTTATGATCACTTGAGCAGAGTTAAGCAAGGGTTAAAAGCCGAAAAATTCCTGATGTAGATGAGGCACGTCGTTCTCCTGCCTCCTCCTGTAGAGGGTGCTTTTTTAGAGGCTTTTTTAAACAGTTAAGCAGAGTCATCCACAGTGACTCTGGCAGCAACTAGCTCAGCCTGACCTCAGCTCTTGCCTTTTTCCTTTTACATTTTTTTTTTCTTTTCATGTTGGCAGGCAAGAGCAGAGTTGAAATCCTCTCTTAAACAGCTGGAAAAGGTACATGTGGGTCAGAGGGAGGGGGAGGAATTCAAACTTCATCCTCCTGGTGCAACTTTGTGTGTGTGTGTGTGTGTTTGAGAGAGGGGGGAGGGAGGGAGAGAGGGAGGAAGGAGGGGAAGGGAGAAGAAAAAGAAAAAGAAAGAAGGAAACTTATTTAGCAAAGGAGAAAAACAAATGCTGTCACTCTAAATCGGAACTGAGCATGCCTGGCTGTGGAATTCTGGGAGTTGAAGTCCACAAGTCTAAACAAATTGCTGCCTCACCAGCCATAAACCTCACCACACATCACTGATGGAGAGAGTAAGAGCTGTAATCAGTGCTTTTGCTTCCAGTCCCCATGATATTTCTCCCCCATTAAATGAGGGGGACATTTGCCAGATTCCCAGATATGAGATCCAAACACCACTGCTATACTGGGCAGGTAACAACACTCTGTGTCATCATTACACAGAGCTCTGGTACCTTCCCACCTTAGTGGGAAGTATTTATCTACTTGTGACCGGGGAAATGTCTTCGAATAGCATTGGCTCAATGTCCTTGAAACAGAGTTGAGCACTGCACCCTTTAGTTGGCAATGACTAGCGAAGTAAAACCAACAGGGGGACTCCTGTTATCTAGCTAGTTTTAGGTTTCATAGTTTGCTGAAGATATGGGGAGAAAAGATGTTTATATTTTGTCCTGTTTCTATAAATGCATCTTTGTGGAGTTTTAAGCAGATTCAAAGTGTTTACTGTTATTGTGTTTTGCTGCTGGCAAAAAAGATGGGAGATAAATTCCCCAAATAACTAAGAGTTACATAAAGAGATTGCATGCTACCTTGGCTTCCAGCTGTCACTCAAAAAATGACAAAGGAATGCAAGTGACAATCACAGGGGGAAAAATCCAGTTCCCCTGACTTCCCAATAGAGTAATTTTTTTAAAAAAACTCATAGAGAATAAAAAATGGGAAGAGATAATCCTAGAGACTGTAAAAGACATGGCGAATAATCCTCAGCATGTATTTCTATTGTGATAAATAAAGTGCCCATTACTATAGTTAATCTTAGCCAAAAAGATATATTTTGTTTAACACAAGGTGACTGTGCTGAGCATATACTGCTTTTAAAATTTGTCAAATTTGTCATTTGCTGGACAGTCTGCTTCATTTTAACTATAAGGAGGGGAAGCATTAAGTAACAAATATGTGTGGCAGGTATACAGGTTTTATTTACCCACAAAGGCATCAGTGGAACAAATACTTTTTATTTGAAAAATCTAAGTATAATAGGAACATAGCTATACCGTGTGCTTTTCCTGTTGCTTAGGAAGAAGGAAGCTTCTTATAATTATACTTGTGAACCATAAGGATTCTGGATTTTGACGGGAAAGTAGTATGAGACATGAATAAAAATAAATGCATCTTTATTTAGAGTCTAATGTAATACAGTTCTATAATAAGCAAATACCATGTGTTTTTGTTAGCTGTAACTATAAGATCATAATGTTCATGCCCTGATCTCCGGCAATGGAGAAGCAGATGTATTGTAGCTAACAAGGAAACAGATAATTGATAACTTAATTAAATAGTTTACTTCACTTTTTAATAAAAGCCTTAACTGGAACATATATGAATATCATTTATCATTGTTACTGTTAGAGGGGAAAAATAAAAATACCCTGGTTTCATAACACCTATGATGAATTTTATCCACAGTTACATTTGGCAAATGGCACCTGTTATTCATAATCTCAGAAACAGAAATTTGTGCAAAAAAAGTCTCAGCTGTGATTATGCTAACCTCTTACAGTGAATATTTTTCTCTTTTTAGTCATTTGCCCCAGCTTCCATCATTTAATTAACTTCCTATAACACTATTCATGGTAAGGCTAGGCATATAGGCATTTCTTAATACATATTGGTATATATGTATCTATTAATACATACTAATATATTATGCACCCTAACATTAATGGTTCCTTTATCTACTACATCATTAATAAAACAAATTAGGTCACGTAGCATATCTTTATAATCCAATATTTATATCTAGTTATAAAGTGGCATTAGCTTTGTATGTTATTGTGACTATATAAATACCTTTTCTGACCCCCTCCTCCAACCAGTAACGAATGCCGAGACAAGCTTAACTGGAATGTCACAACACTTTATTAGCAAGAAAACCAAAACCTCAGTGGCTGAAAGCCAAACGTAACAAACAGATAACAACCTTGGCAGAGTTGCTGCAACTCCGACAAGCCTTGGCAGCAATCCAGCCTGCTAAACTGGTTACAAAAGTTCTCCAACTTTTAGTCAATGTGTTGACTTCGGCAAAAGGGACGTGTGCGCAAGCAGTCCTTTTATAGTCTGGAGAGGAGCCTAATTGCCACCAGCTGAGTGCAATTACCTCCTGTACTTGCGCAACTCTTCCTGACGCCTATTAGCTCTTCGATGGCGTGCATCCAGAAACAACTCACTGCTGGCGTCTGGATCACTCTCCCTTGTCTCCTCCCCACTGGTCCAAGGCTCAGGTGCCTCCTGGTGGCCAACCAGCCTCTCTGCGCCCTGCTCGGAGTCGGAACCCTGTCCAGGGTCCTCCACATCCTCCAGAGCCGACTCATTGAGCCACTCGCTGTCGGAGTCTGGTGGCAGCTCCAACGGCTCCTGCTGGGCCACAACAAATACCTATGTAGAGTGACTTCAAATATTTATGAACAAATTCCTCT
The DNA here is from genome assembly GCF_009769535.1 of Thamnophis elegans. NCBI lineage: Eukaryota > Metazoa > Chordata > Lepidosauria > Squamata > Natricidae > Thamnophis > Thamnophis elegans. The sequence goes on from NC_045546.1 coordinate 84,424,491, forward strand.
ACCTTCTCTTGTGGCAAGTATCATTTGAAGGGACAGAAAATACCTATCCTGGACGACACTTGAATTAATTGTAAAAATAATAAAGATGGTATACAAATAAATAATTGATTCAAAGTTTGCTTTAGTCAGAATTTGACAGTACCTTCAATAAAAAAAAATATCTGGTGCATATAGTAAGAAATAATTCTGACTGAAATATTATTTCAATACATGTGTGACAAAGTGTCACATGGGGAAAAATGAAATAATTACTTGTGATTGAGTTGGGCAGTTATAGAAATTGAATAAATAAATAAATAATTTCAGAATCGAGCTTCAGGTTTTGTTGAAGTCTACGTGTAATTCCCCTCTGTTTCTCAGCACAGCAGTTTTAAAACTGTCGCAGCCCTGATTACATTTGCTTCTCAATTATCACTTAGCTTGTCCACAACCAAAATCAAAATTAACTTGCCAATCCAGGTCTTTACTTCAGTAATCAAGGGAGCATTCTTTTTTGAAAGAGCAGTAACATATGTTTCAACAGACTAATTTACATTCTGAATTAGAGTCTCATTAAGCACAATCCAAGCTGCTTATCAAACATACTTCTTCCAGGGTCTGAGCTATTCCATGGGAATTAGTCAACATCGTTTTATATTGGACAGAAAGCACCTGAAAAGCAACCTTAATTTATTTTGATTGGGAGAATGGAAAGATGATAAAAAGAAAATAAAACACCTCAGGGAGAAGCAATGGATCCAAAAATCCTTCAGACCTTTTGGGAAAAAAATAAAATTATTTCCCCCCTCATTTTTTGCTACAGCACCTTTAAGTCGCAGGAGCCTCAGCACAATCAGGAGATTTGAATGCCCATTTGAGTAAAAGCAGACATAACTTAATTTAACTTACTTTAAGAAAGGTAGGAACCGTGACCCGACAAATGTGCAAACGTCAGAAGCGCGCCGACAAAACCGCGGCGCTAAAACCGCGATGTCAAAAGCGCGCTGACAACAGCGCGCCAACAAAAGCACACCGACAGAAGTGCGATTTAAGTTAAGGTAAGGTTTAGGGTTAGGTTTAGGGTTAGGTTTAGGGTTAGGTTTAGGGTTAGGTTTAGGGTTAGGTTTAGGGTTAGGTTTAGGGTTAGGTTTAGGGCTAGGTTTAGGGTTAGGTTTAGGTTTAGGTTTAGGTTTAGGGTTAGGTTTAGGGTTAGGTTTAGGGTTAGGTTTAGGGTTAGGTTTAGGGTTAGGGTTAGGTTTAGGTTTAGGGTTAGGGTTAGATTTAGGGTTAGGTTTAGGGTTAGGTTTAGGGTTAGGTTTAGGGTTAGGTTTAGGGTTAGGTTTAGGGTTAGGTTTAGGGTTAGGTTTAGGGTTAGGTTTAGGGTTAGGTTTAGGGTTAGGTTTAGGTTTAGGGTTAGGGTTAGATTTAGGGTTAGGTTTAGGGTTAGGTTTAGGGTTAGGTTTAGGGTTAGGTTTAGGGTTAGGTTTAGGGTTAGGTTAGGGTTAGGTTTAGGGTTAGGTTTAGGGTTAGGTTTAGGGTTAGGTTTAGGGTTAGGTTTAGGTTTAGGGTTAGGGTTAGATTTAGGGTTAGGTTTAGGGTTAGGTTTAGGGTTAGGTTTAGGGTTAGGTTTAGGGTTAGGTTTAGGGTTAGGTTTAGGGTTAGGTTTAGGGTTAGGTTTAGGGTTAGGTTTAGGGTTAGGTTTAGGGTTAGGGTTAGGGTTACAGCGCGCTTCTGTCGGCGCGCTGTTGTCGGCGCGCTTCAGCGCTCATTCATCAGCGCGGTTTTGTCGGCGCGGTTTTGTCGTTCGCACATTTGTGGTGGAACCGGTAGGAACATGATAAAGGTGTAGAATATTTTTAGAGAAGACAGGGAGAAGTCTTTATCCCAAGTCAGTACTAGTTTTACATTCACAAGATAAATTACAGATATCCACCCATTTCCCACATATCCATATTCCGTATTATTCCTCCTTACTGAGCAATATTTATGGTGAGAAATAATTTCTATTGCCAAGAATATCATCACAGTGCAGAAGTAAGCTAAAGGAATACACAGAATAAATCTATGACATGATGAAACTATATTAAGCAGCTCAATTTGCCTATTTCACATTTTTATTTTCTAAAATACACTGGAAAAAAGTTGGGGAATTCTGCAAGCACATCTCTACTGGACTGCATCAATTAATTTACTTTCGGAACAAGAACAGCCAGTTCCGTTCCTGTATATAAGATGCTGACCACATTCAATTTTATTTCAGTATTTTTTTTTTTAAAAAAGTGCTATTATTCTTCGCATAAATACATTAATTTTACAACAGAAGAATGCTGCATATTTTAGGTGTATTCAGTTTGATATCATGCAGATTAACTGAGAAGTAATCTCCACTGAGTTTTGGATAAACATGTTTATAAATAAATCACAAAGAATGTTTATTCAATAATCATTCCCGCAAGTAATTATTTCATTTTTTCCCCATGTGACACTTTGTCACACATGTATTGAAATAATATTTCAGTCAGAATTGTTTCTTACTATATGCACCAGATATATTTTTTTATTGAAGGTACTGTCAAATTCTGACTAAAGCAAACTGTGAATCAATTATTTATTTGTATACCATCTTTATCGTTTTTACAATTAATTCAAGATGGCAAACATATCCAACAAAGCTTATTCTTCCTGTTTGTCCCACAACAATCCTTTGAGGTGAGTTACGAAAGTGACTGACCCAAATTAACTCAACTGGCTTTCATGTCTAAGGCACAATTTCCTGCTTTCTATTGTGGGAAGTTATCATCCAGCCCTCTCCCAGAAAAATGAAATATCCTAGGAAATATTGAAAAGGCAGAATATTTCTCTGGATGTGAAAAGAAAGAAACGTGTTTTAAAAGACAGAATAGCTGCCTGTAGCTTCCTGCCCATCCCCACTGTTTATGAGCCATTAAGAAGGCCAAGCTAGTCCCTTTTACATAATAAAGACTTCTCCACTGCAGCCCCAGGGGGGATGGGAGTAAAGGCATGATAATATTGGCCCTTTACTCAACTGACCACATGGCATCTGAGAACTCAACTAAACCTGGATTCAAAACACAGCCCAGAGAGTTGCTCCTGCATGGCCCTATGGGAGTCTGACAACCAATCAGAATACATTTCTTACACAGGAACAGGAAACAGAGAGGTGGGACTGAACAGGTTATAAAAAGCCTAGCAAGCCCCTCCCTCAGCCCTTCTCTTCTTCTCCACCAACATTGAAGCATGTGATCCCCTTTTCTGTTCAGGGCTCAAGCCATGTGGTCCTGTCCTCCAATAAACCATCTTTCCAAGCAGCCTCCATGTCTCCAGTGTCTTTTCCCCCACTTGGAGCCGAACCCAGAAGGACATTTCTTTCATCACTGGCATGGTGCCTTAACCAATAGACAACCTCTTAATTAGAATTAATTAAAATTAAAACATTAAAATAAATGTTTTAATTGAATGACAATTAAAACATTGCCATTTAATAAGTGGAATTTACAAAGTTCTGATAAAAAGGGTCGTTTTGTTACAACTTAATCCCAACCTGATTTTATTTACACGCATACTTTATTCACTTCATAAAAGAAATAAGATGATGAATCCCATATGCTAAGCTACATTTTAACAGGGGTGCACTATAATTGTTTGTTTGTTTGTTTATTGGATTTATATGCCACCCTTCTCCCAAGGACTCAGGGCGACGTACAACATTAAAAAAAAACCCAACACATATTATAAAAGTTTTAAAAAAATTAGATAGAGTATCCAAAAAAAAAAACAATTAAGATTAATAATAACATTTTAAAAAATCAATTAAAACTAACAATAATCAATCATTTATTTTATTTTGTTCAGGCCAGGCCAGCTTGCTGGAAAAGCCAACTTTTTAGGGCGCGTTGGAAGGAACGGAAATCATCAAATCAACAAAATCAAGTTTCTGCTGACTTTTACTACCAAGTTATCACTGGAATATTTCAACAACTTGAGAAACCTTTTATTTCATAATGGATTCACACATTGTTCATGAGGTATAAACATTAATAAAGTACAGCTCACTCTTTAAATCATTTACCTGTGATGGGTACTTCCCTTACATACTGTACAATCAAGCATATAGATTGGACAATGTTATTCTGTCTACAAAATATTGATGCTCAAAACTTCACAAAACAGAAAATGATTTGCAGCTCCTTCCTTGTGTGAAATGTCCTAAATTTTCAAAGGAAGTATAAATATTTTCAAACTAGCAACTTTCTTTAGAGAATTATATCATTCCTATGTACAAATCTAGATTTCAAAAGGGGAATTATTTTGCAACATAATTTCAAATAAGCAATAGCATTTAACATATACCATATTTATTCTGGCTTTATAAATATTATATTTTTAGTTGTTAAATTATGTGTCTCTTTGTAAATTTCTGTTTCAGAAGTTTTTACAGAGTAATAAATATATAGTTTACTGATAAATTATGTATCTATTTTTCCCCACATATTACAAACAATACTTCCCAATTTTACAATATTGGGAACAAGTCTGAGCATTACTATAAACCAACTCCAGTTCCATAACAAACTCTTACACTTTAAAATCTCAGTGTAGTAGAAGATTACTCACTATTCAGTATTCTGTATACTCACTATTTTGTATATGCATTTGATAGGATAGGATAGGATAGGATGGCTATAAAATTATACATTTTGGGGTAAACAAAATTAATAGTCTGAAACAATGTTTTATGACACAATTTTTGAGTGAGAAGGCATATTTCATTTGACATGTTTCTGTTTTATTTACAGTAATGAAAATATAGATACTGAAAGGGGTCTTGAAAATTGTGTAAGAAAATATATCACTTAATACTGAAATTTTATTTATTTTAATATCAAATCGCTAAGAATCATGCATTAGTCTTCTGGGATACCAAGTACAAAGCTACGTTCAGGGAATGAGATTTGGTGCTGTGAAATAATGATTAAGGTTCCCTTAGAATCAGCCTGATATGCTTTATGCATTTCTCCAAATAAATGATTAAAATGCAAAAAAAGTGGGCAACAAGAGCAATGATTTAGTTAATAATCCATTATTTAAAAATCCATTAATTATCTTGCAGGTCAACATAATCCATTTTTGTCTTTTCCTTTGATAAATGTAAGTTTTAAATTATTGCTGCCAGAGCTCAAACATGATAAAGATATTTGAACTTCTGCTAAAATGTATCTTTCATTATGATGAAATAGTACTTTTGAGTATAGACAAATTTGCCACTTACAATACAACGCAATACAATACTTGGAAGCTGACATTCTCTAAAAAAAGAAGAAACTAAAGTTAAACAGAATTCATCTTTCTTATGCCACTACTAACCAATCAAATACCTATATGTAACTGTGTAGTATTTCTACCATTCATCAAAATTATTTATAAAGAGTCAGAATATCAAGGCACCACACCACTGGAAGTCACAGAGAGCTGCAGAATGCCTTTTGAAGAACAGTTAGGCTTCACACCTTATAAAACAGCAACCATAATTTGTTAAAATCCCTTGCTGCTCACCTCGCAGTGACAACCTGGAAACCTTCAAATGGATTAAAAAGGAATGCTAGGATCAAAGGAACATGCCAAAAGCAGAAGGTTAAGATTGCCCTTCATCTTAATGTACAGTTTGATTAACTTTGTCATTACATTTACTGAAGCTTCTAGTTCAAGCAGTACTCAATTTTGCTGATGATACATTAATATCTTATTCCCGATAGAAGAATAATGAAATAATGACATTTTAAGAGCTTCTGTTATTCCCCGTTAATTTCTTCTTTTAGTACTTAAGTTTTTTCCCGCCCCACTATGTGACTCCAGTAAAGTTTCTAGCAGGACATATTTAGCACAACAATTCTGAAACAATCTCTGCAAAAAAGAAAGTTGTTCAGAAGCAATAAGGATTATCAAAATAGAAAGACAGTGGTAACTTGGCAGTGGCGGCTTCCGGATTCCGGTGCAACCGCTACGGTGCTATGGGGCCAGGGGTGGGTTTCAACCGGTTCACAGCGGTCCCCGCGAACCGGTTGGTTGGTGAACCCGGAAGTAAGTAACTTCCGGGAACGGCGAAGGGCCCGCCCGCCCGCCCGCCCTCCTTACCTGGTTTTGACAAGTTCTGCGCTTCCACGCATGCACAGGATGCATACAGCGCCTGCGCGATCCTCCAGGAGCTGCTGGAGCATCACCGCGTGCATGCACGAGGACGCCGCCGGCCCCGTTTCAACCGAACCGGGGCCCAGAGCCCACCACATGCACGTCATGTTTTTATCTCATCCAGAACATTTCACAGGAAGAGATCTTCATATATTTTAGTAGATTTTTTTAAATAACAGCAAGTAATATTCTAATTTTTTTTTTCAAAACCTTGTTTCCAGGCAATCTTTTATTCCATTTAAAATCCTCTCCAAATCAAGATGATGCTTTTAATTATGGCTGAACACAGGGTATTTTGTCAGGGGGAGGGGGAGCAGGGTCTGCACTACAATTGCTAATCTTAATGGGAACACACTATTATATATCATCATGAATAAAAAATCCAAATATATTTTGCACTTGGGAAATGTAACAACATTTCAGTAACTCTGAAAAAGGAAGCAGATATACAATAACTTGAGTTAAGTTAAAAGTACAAGATGTTTCTATCAAGGTTTGTGAATAATACATGTCTTCTTATTTGCTGCATTTATCTTTGCACAAAAATGTAAGAAGTTAAACTCTATCAACCTTAGAAAGAGTAACTTTATGGGTGAGATTGTTTCATTTTCAGAGAAAAAAGTATTAACATTTAAAAGTAACTGCGTTTTAAGGATCCCACACTTTTACATTTAGATTTAATGCAGTTCTAATACTCTGCAACACACTGTAATTTTCCTACGGCAAATACATTAACAGGGGACGATCTGTCCCAGTTTATGTCGTTGTCTTAGTGATGGGAATGTGCAATGGGATATATGCCTTTGGCTCAACAAGAATTTTGTTTTCTAAGCTTTCTATCTAAAAAAATAATACTTAACTTGCAACAATCCCTTAATCCTGCATATTTGCCATCATGAGTTCTTTAACGAAGAACTTATTTTTACTCCAATATCCTGCCTGTGGAAAATCACATCAAGATCATGTCCCTTGCTCACAACATGCATTACCAGAAATGATTTTTAGTCACACATAAACACACATGCCCTTCAGGTAAACTTCAGAGGTACAGTATATCTAATAATATACTGGCAGTTCTTTGTACTAGAAATTTTACAAGTATCTGTTTCAAAGTTTCTTCAAAATAAAATATAAGAACACCAAGAAAGGAATCCAAGATATGTTGCGAATTTAAAATGGAATATTATTAATGAAAATAAGGTACGTTTGTATTGTTTTCGCAAGTGAAGTAAATTATTGTCAGTGTCTTGAAATACTTCTAAAATTGTGTTTTATGGAATATAGTATGCTCAAGTGAATTCATTTAAATAATACACTTGATTTTAAAATTAATGACACAGTATTCACATTTCCTCCAAAAATGGAATTTTTGCAGAGAAACGCAGATTGCACTGAAATTGAACTTTATGCTACTTTTCAACATGATGGAATTTTCTGATTATTTAATTTCAGATTTCTGTAAGAAAAGCATTTTTAGATTATATTCCATTCTTCTCTTTGCAATATAATGTAATAATCCAAGCAGGGCATTCCATTTATAGTTAGGAGAAAGTTGAGAATATTGCACATAATTTCTTTTGTTGGTCATTAACTGAAAATGTAAAATACATTTATATTATCTTGGTTTAAAAAAAAATCACAAGCACTGGTCAATCCTGTACAAACATTGATTTTTCTGATGGCAAATATTTACGACGACTTGGTGCATTTTATTTTACATTTGATCTTATGGTTAAATATTTGTCTACTACTTATAGCTGAAACTCGACAGTGTTAAATGCAGAATACTAGATAAAAATACATAGACAAAAGACGGTTACAGCAAATAAAAGATGCTTAGTATAAATAAGCTATATGATAAATTGCTTTAGAAAGTGGGCATTTTTTCTTATATTTTACTGATTATGGTAACTTGAGGCTTTGGTGCAACCTAAGCCAGATCCATATTCCATGCATGGAGAGCCATTCTGTTGACTAGCAATAGCAATAGAAGCTAGACTTATACCGCTTCATAGAGCTTTCAGCCCTCTCTAAGCGGTTTACAAAGTCAGCATATCGCCCCCACAGTCTGGGTCCTCATTTCACCCACCTCGGAAGGATGGAAGGCTGAGTCAACCTTGAGCCGGTGAGATTTGAACAGCCGAGCTGCAGAACTAGCAGTCAGCTGAAGTGGCCTGCAGTACTGCACCCTAACCACTGCGCCACCTCGACTACCTGATTATTTGTGAACTGGCAGAGTGAGGGGGAAAAATACACCTTGATGTACAGTGGATTGTATGCACTGCCATGGGACAAGGCGCTGTTCAATGGCAGGTTCTTCCTTCATTCTCAAAGTTGGACATCTCTCCTCTTGGTCCTTTGCTAGAAATCTCCATAACAGATACAAGTTATCTATATTTCTTTCCCACCCTCAGTGATCTGGCTCTAAAAATATAGGAACAAAGAACTGATAGGTGGAAGGTCAGAGGAGGAAGCCTGTGCCAGACAACAAAAAAAGAGGCCTCCCATGGCCTGTCCCAGAATTTGTGGACTGAGAAGATGTAGGGAAGGGCTTTCAAGCTGACGGTCCGCAGGCTGGATGTGATACTCTACATCATGGCTATCAAACTTGTGTTGCCACAGCGGTGTCATGTAACGTATTGGGACTTTTTTCCCCTTTGCTAAACTGAATTTGGGTGTGGGCATGGCCAGTTTAGCAAAGGGGAAAAAAGTCCCGATATGTTACATGACACCACCGTGGCAACACAAGTTTGATAGCCATGATGTAGAGTATCATTCTGAGTCTTCACAACAGAGGTGGGTTCCTACCAGTTCGCACCTATTCGGTAGAACCGGTTCGTCAAATCTACGCAACCGGTTAGAAGAGGTTCCACCAGTGGACCCGGAAAGCAGGCCACACCTACAGAAGAGGCTCCAACATTTTTGGAAATCCACCACTGGTCCTTGGATATGATTATTCTACACTATCATGCTCATATTTATAAACCTCAGTGCCTCTGTGAAAGGTAAGGATGACTACTGCATTTGTGGTGCAATCAGAACATTGCGTGTGTTGAAGTTGTTTTAACGCAAACCAAAGATGCCTTTTAAAAGCAAGTTTACATCATATTCTTATGCATGGCAGTGCTGTGTGAGAGGTAATTTAAGGTGGTTCTGACAAGTGTCGTTGGCACCTTCATATCTGGTCACATGGGCAGCAAGCCACTCCCATCCGGTCACATGGGTGGCAAGCCACACCCATCTGCTCACATGGGCAGCAAGCCACTCCCACAAAGGAGGCCACACCCACAGAGTAGGTTCAATCAATTTTTGAAACCCACCACTGCTTCACAAGCACAATGAATGGTCCCATGGAAGGCATCTTTCCAGTATGCCAATGGTGGCTTCCCTTTTTACCAGCCCAACCAAATGAAGGTTCCTCACTGCCATTTGTTGCTCCAAATAAGATTTCCCCTATAAATAGGAATTAGCTGCCTTAAAACCTATGGTAAAATATGTTGAAACTGTCTTTTTAAACTTCTAGTGTCATACCTGGGGATTCTGACCTAGGTACGAGAGATGATTGTTCCATATTGTTATGGTTCTTCCTGTTCTTTTGTTGTAAGATCAGGACTAACTATCATAGTCCGTCTAATCTGCTGTCCTCCAGACATCAATTCCCAATACATCTGGCTGGCAGCAAACAAGAGAAAACTGAAACATCTTCTTTCTAATTACTTGGGTAGAGGTTGTACCTATTTCTGGATTGAAAAAATATCTTCGTGGTCACTCATCACTTTCAGGTAGACTGTTGTAACTTACTCTATATGGGGCTGCTCTTGGAGATCATCAGAAGCTAAAACTGGTCCAGAAGATGGCTGCCTGAGCAATTGTGGGCTAGGCTTGTTAACAGTACATGATACTCTGCTACATGAGCTGCATTCATTACCAGCTGGCTTTGTGGTGCAACTGACATGCTGATTATGTCATAGAGAGGTAAATGACACAAAACCTAGTTATTTTAGGGGTCACCAGTTTCCCCTAATGTTGGCTCATCCTTTGTGTTCTGACAAAATTAGCTTGCTTCAGGTCCCTTCAATTAAACAAACTTATGCGGTGGGATCCAGGAAGTAGACCTTCGATGGCACTGTATCTTCCCTTTCAGTGGTGGGTTTCAAAAATTGTTCGAACCTACTCTGTGGGTGTGGCCTCCCTTGTGGGAGTGACTTGCCACCCATGTGACCGGATGGGAGTGGCTTGCTGCCCATGTGACCGATATGAAGATGCCGACAACACTTGCCAGAACCACCTTAAATTACCTCACACACAACACTGGCATGCATAAGAATAGGATGTAAACTTGTTTTTTAAAAGGCATCTTTGGTTTGCGTTAAAACAACTTCAACACACGCAATGTTCTGATTGCACCACAAACGCAGTAGTCATCCTTACCTTCCACAGAGGCACTGAGTTTTATAAATATGAGCATGATAGTGTAGAATAATCACATCCAAGGACCAGTGGTGGGTTTCAAAAATGTTTGGAGCCTCTTCTGTAGGTGTGTCCTGCTCTCTGGTGGAACCTCTTCTAACCGGTTCGGTAGATTTGACGAACCGGTTCTACCGAATAGGTGCGAACTGGTAGGAACCCACCTCTGTTCCCTTTGCAAGAAACAGGTGAGATCCCTCAGATACTTGTATGACTGTTACAAACAATCTTTAAACAAACTTGGCCCTTTCCTCAGGTCTTAGGATAAGATAATTAGCAGGCCTTTTAAAGCTACAAGGGAATATGGAAGGATAGTTTTATTTTCTTGAGTAGTTATTTTTAATGGATATTGTTTTTGTTCTTCGTAAAACCAATCAGAGTTGAGTGTCCTATTAACTGAAATAACTGGATAGTCCCTAGCTATTTGCTCTAGAGTTAGAGAAACAATGACCCTGTTTCTTACAATCTCTTCCTTTCCTGTACAAAAAAATCTATTTGCCACATGAACAAAATGTTTCAGAAAACTGTGCTGCCTAGGCATGGCTTGGGAGTTCATCCTCATTTCTGTTTCTTAAGCAGATGACACTTCTGGGGCTCATGAGTCTCTAGAATTCCAGTGTTCAGTAACAGAGATGACAATTTAACAAAGGAAAAGAGATAAGAGATTCAATGAATGTTTACGCTGAAAGTGGCAAGATCCATACCTCTCAACGCTTGACTAGCATTTGCAATCAATTGATTGAATTATTCCCTTATTGATAAATATTTATATAAAAAACTAATTCAGCTATTGTTGTTCCACAATGTGGAATATTCATCAACATGACTAAAACTTTACTTACAATAAACCAAGGGAAATATGTGTAATATTAATGGTTAATGAAATAATTTCCAAGCTATTTAGAATGAAATAAGGAAAACAAACGAAATGGAATGGTGAAGACAGAACAATGGGAAACTGATAATAGGCATTTATTTCTATTTGAAACCTGATTTGCAAAATGTATTTATAAAATATCCAATAAGTACAATCTTGGAAGTATTTAGACAAATTCTACCATCTTACATAATCTTATAAATAAAATATCTTTCCAGATTTAGTCTATCATATCTTATGGTTTATCCTAATTTTTTTCCAATTAATAATCTCTTTAATGTCTTTAGTGATATTAAAGGTAATTCTGGATTTGCATATGGGGGAAGACTGATGGATATTGAGAACATAACTGTATAATATAATATGTAGCTAAAGATGTATGATATGGGAAAGAAGTCTTATTTAAATCTAAAAACAATATAAATAGACTTGTGGTAAGATGCTATGTATTACTTCAAATCGTATAGAGTCAGCTCCAGTTCACTTACCAATCATTAAAATACACAATTTGACCAAGGCTGCTTAATCTTTTGCATGCACTATAGTATTATGCTATGGAGTAAGCAAAGCTTTACAGAGTTCAGAAAAGCAATGATATATAAATCAAAGAAATTAAGATATTAGATAAATAAGGAAGTTTTCATAGCTGAAAACGGTTTAAATCAACATCATTCATTATGCTGCTCCATACCTTTCTCCCTCTACAAAGCATCCTTGCTTCCACCATATCTATACCCGGCTTCATACATTGCCTTTGTTATTTAAAACTCTTACCTCTTTCTTTTTGAGTATCTCATCAGCTCCATCCAACCACAACATTCTTTATTTCACCCTTCCTTTCAACCATTATTTTTCCTTCATATATGTTTTTATATTTATTACAAGTGCTTTTATGCTGCTTCAGTCGAGTGAATCTAATGAGACTCATTCATTCCTTCTACTTCGGCAAACCACCTCAATGCATCTTTCATACTGGGCCCTCACATTTGCATTCAATCCACATTAATTTAGCCCACACTGATTCTTGACATTACCTTTTCTTGTTTTTAACCACCCACACATTTTATACAGATCTAAATTTCCACTGCATTCAATAGGACTGTTTTATTTATCCTACTCATATTTATGCTCAGCTCCCCAGATAACAAAATGAAGAAGTGTGCTCCTTATTAAAGCATTTGTTATTGTTTCTGTAAACAACTATACCTCACAACAAGCCACATACTATGCCACACTTGTCTACTTTATAATTTCTCCCATCCATTATTCCATATTTAATAAACATTCTTACATCTACCTGCCTATTCCACTTTTGTCCCCTTTCTCTTGCAATCATTCACTTCATTCTCCTGTCAAAGATAAGTGCAGTTCCATACACCTTGTTGCTTGTTATTCAATCTATACAAAACTGAATACATTTAAATTAACAGTATGATCATCCATGTGCAAAAAATACATGTACATTCACATTGCTATACGCATGTAAAACTTGCTATGGATCCAAACATGTGGATAAATGTATCAATAAATACATTAATAATCAAGTGGAAATAATACATCTTGGGTAATTTTCTGTTCAGTATTGAACCATTCTCATGCTTTGCTTTCAAAAAGATACCAATTTTGTTTACATTTATTCACTAATCGATTTTCACATTGGTGCAAAACATCTCTCAGCCAGCCTATTCACTTTAACCTATCTTCAAACACCCTTTCTTGTATCCTATAATGTAATTGTTTTCATTCTGTTCTAACAATTTCTTCCACTTTCCATTCATTCTTTTGGGAGACATATCTATCATACAAGAACTTGATTTGTTTCCCCTACAATTGCTCAGTTTTCATTCTAGCTTTATTCACTTTTTTAATTTATGTCCATTTCCCCCCAAGACACTCTGCATATTCCTTCCTTTCTCATGTATATTCATCAGAAAATGAATATATCACATATAATCATATATTCAAAGCAGAGTCTTGTTCTAAACCCGATACCAGTCACCATTCTCACTCATTCTTGGTTCACCATATTGACTAAGTACTTTTTTGATTTCCCATTTTCGTTTCTCTTGGTTCCTACCTAATCAAATACCTTTTTTTCTCCGAATCACATTAATTTAGGATTTTTCTCAAAATTCATCCTTCTTCTTTATGTTCTAATTATCTTACCATTGCAATATGCAACTATCACAAAACTAGAATTTCTTATTTCCTACTGACAAATTTCACACTACTGTTTGGCAGTAAATCTTAGCTAGCCCGTCATTTTGTCCCTTATACAGCAATAGGATTAACTGACAGGAGACACTAAACCAGATTATGTTTAAAAGCTTTATCAGAGACTAAAATGAAGCCTTAAAAACAACACTAGATCTTTGCAGGGACAGAAGTCAGAATGCTTTACTAGGTATATGCTCATAGTTTTCTTCCTACTGTTTCAAATAAAGCTGATCTTTTGCTGGCCTTGGAAGGCAGCTAAATAAGATTATAAAATAGTTCTCACTAACCTGGGAATATCAATCAGAAACAATCTACATGGCACGGCTCATACTTTCTGACATGCATTTTAACCTTTTTATTCATAATCAAAGCTATACCTTTTGTGCATGTATTGATCAACTCTCTGAAATCAGAACATCTTATTCAACTCTACTACATCTTTCCACTATTTCTTTACAAGCATGCATTTTTCTTTCTATTCATTCATTCATTATTCATTCATTCATTCATTCATTTCATTCATTCATTCATTTACTCCTCTTTTTTTCTAAATCACAATTTCTGGTCAGATGTCTGTTGACCAATCATGCCTTTGATCATTTAAGATATATAATGTTGTAAAATAAGCTAGGAAATATACAGATATGGCTACAGTAGGGCAGAACTGCAAAAAATACCCAATTTTACAGATTCGTGTATTCTATGTAAATTCTATGTAATCTAGAAATTATTTTCAATTCAACATATTCTTGTTTTTCATTCCTCTAATTAGGAAGTGGTTGTGTGTGTGTGTGTATGTATCTATGTATGTATGTGTGTGTATGTATGTATATATATGTATGTGTGTGTGTGTGTGTATATATCTATATATATATATATATATATATATATATGTGTGTGTGTGTGTGTGTGTGTGTGTGTGTGTGTGTGTGTGTGTGTATGTATGTATGTGTGTGTACACACACACAACCGTATGTATGTATGTAGTATGTATGTATGTAAAGTCACAACCCCTGGTATGTCCCAATTATGGGAGGAGGCTAACTGCTTCCATTCTCTGTCAATCGGCTCGTCACAGAGTCCATCACGACAGAAACCCAATATTTTTTCAAATCCAGTAAAGGTATGGCTAGCTGATGAGAGCTAATAGCTTGAAATAGATCTATACTAGTCTCCCTTTATTTATTTTATCAGGCCACAAATAAAACACACACACACACACACACACACACACACACACATAGAGTTATTTTATTTTTAAATAAAAATAAAGTTATTTTTAAAATAAAAAATAGGATTATTTTTAGTTATTATCAGTCACATGGGTGGCAAGCCACTCCCACAAAGGAGGCCACACCCACAGAGTAGGTTCAAACAATTTTTTGAACCCACCACTGCAATCCAACAAAATTAGCAGAAAGTC